>NC_136942.1:6641390-6686390 GCF_949987615.1 Pollachius pollachius
AGAGAGAGAGAGAGAGAGAGAGAGAGAGAGGGAGAGGGAGAGAGAGAGAGAGAGAGCCGCTGTCTCCAGCCATCATGAGCCTGCCGCTATACAACGTGTCTGAGATGATGGAAACAGGTGAGACAACGCACATCTCCCCATAATGAATGCACCTGATGAACCGCCACGGCTGGGGGAATCAATTGCGGTATATTTAGTGTCGGGGAGGACGCATCTGGGGCTGACCGCTCGACTTGTTCTTGTTTAATGTGCGCCGGTAGGATGCGTAGCTTCGCCAGCCAGGAGAGCACCCCCCCGCTGTGTTTGAGTTTGAGTTCAAATGATTATTTTGTTTGTGTATGGATGAATGTACGGTAGAAGTGAAGGATTCACATTTTCAGTGGTAGGGGAGTCATTTCCGATGCGTAATTAAATCAGGCAAACGCAATAATATACAACAAAAGCTATTTTTCGATTTTCAAATATTTGAAATCGGCAATTAAACGGGACAAACGTTAAAAGAAAATGTGATTTACTTTATCTGATTAAATGCAAACAGATTGAGCTGTGTGGAAAGCGATAGATCAACAATCTGAGCTATTCTGTCTTCATAAGAGACATACAAGCTCGCACTTCCTGGAGACACAGCCGCCGCTTGGAGACTGGGGAGAAACAGCTTGGCTTCAGCTCTATTATAAGAAGATTGCTCCAATTGTGAATATAGAGTAACAGCCTGGGCTTCTGGATAAGAAGTAAAACAGAACAAATCAATTACTATCAAGTCAAAAAAGTACAATGACCATGGTGTCTCATAAATAAGATCAAGATCGAAAGTAGAAATCTGACCCAACATCAGACGTTTTCGTGCTGGCATTCTTGAGTAATATATATGATTAATAAAACGAGTAACTATAGTTTATAGAATTTGTAATACGGTGTGGCTGTCACAGAATAAAAAACGTGAAATTGCTTTTCTTTCCCTGGGGTGTAGTCCCATTTTATAAGTTATTAAACGTGACAAGCAATCTCAACACACAGGATGGGATAAAATCATATAATACAAGGCTTGTAAAAAGTTGCAGAAAAAAGAATGCAAAAGATTTTGCACTTAGACTTAATTCAATGCCAACATGAGGTACAATTTATCCCGCCTTTCTCAAAGAAGTCCTTCCCAACTACAGAGGAGCGACTTCTCATATGATAAATGAAGAGTATCTCCTCTCTGTATGTCCTACGAGTGAGAACAGATTTCTGTTTGAATTCTTTTTCTGTCGAATTTGTTGTATCGCTCTTAAGGCTCTTTCAGTCTCTAACAGATGGAACTGAAATGCTGCTGCCTCGATCTTTTCATATGATTCAACCTTTATTTAACCAGGAAAGTCCCACTGAGGTTAAAAATATTTTTTTCAAGGGAGACCTGGCCAAGACAGGCAGCAGCATACAAAGCACGTATAGTTACAGACAGAAGACAAAAGAGGACACATTCAAGAAGAAGAACTAAAAGTCTGTATCGGGAACATGTAACCACCTTGGCCATGACGCTCTTATAAAATGATCATCGCATCAAGCTCCTCAACCCTTTCCCTCGTGATTCTCTTCCTTACCCCCAGACGTGTTTGTGGAGTACGTGCCCCAGTCCACGTCCTTCTGCAGCCAGTACAAGCGCGGCCACTGGTACTGCTACGTCCTGCTGGTGCTCTTCACCGTGGCGCTGCCCGTGGGCATCGTGGGCAACCTGGCCGCCCTGGTCAACTACACCTTCTTCCGCAAGAGCTCCAGCACCAGCCACGTGTTCCTGCTGCACCTGGCGCTGTGCGACTCCGCCTGGATCCTCACCCTTCCCTTCACCATCTACTTCAGCGTGCGGCGGCCCTACCTCAAGTACATCCAGATCTTCTGCCAGTTCAAGAAGGTCTTCTTCACCGTCAACATCTACGGCAGCATCCTCTTCCTCACGCTCATCAGCTTCGACCGCTACGCCGGCACCGTGCACCCCCTCAGCTCCCTCCAGTGGTGGGACGTGGGCAAGGCCAAGCTGTGCTCCGCCCTGGCCTGGGTGCTGCTGGCCCTGGGCTCCATCCCGGACCTGTTCGTGACCTTCGGCGTGCGGCGGCCTGGCAACGCCACGGCGTGCATGGACCACATCCAGGGGCCCTTCGCCTACGTGTGCTACATCGCGGTGGTGCGCACGCTGGTGGGCTTCGTGCTGCCGTTGGCCGTCATGCTGGCCCTCTACGGCATGACGCTGCGCGTGCTGTGGACGCTGGCCAGCGGGCGGGGCGGCGGCGGCAAGGGCGGGATTGGCGGCGGGGGGAAGCGGAAGCCCATGCGGCTGATCGCGGCGGCGCTGCTGGTGTTCGTGGTGTCCTTCACGCCCTACCACGCCATGACCATCACGCTGGTGTGCATGAGGCTCCGCGGCGAGGTGACGGCGGCCAACGCCGACCTGCTCTACGTCGCCTACGAGTTCTTCGAGGCCATGTGCAGCGTGAGCTGCTGCCTGGACCCCCTGCTGTACATCCTGGACAGCGAGCGCGTGCAGAGGAGGCTGCGGGCGCTGAGGCGCGGTCGCTACGGGAGGCTGTGTCGCCGCGGCGACCGCCGGGTGGGGGTCGTCGGTTGATGATTGTTTCGGAGGAGGGGTGATGGGGTTTTTTTGTTTCGTTTTTTTCGAGGTATTTGAAATTTGGTTGACTATGATTAACAAAGTCAGTATTATTACTTAGTTTAATTGTTGGCTAGTTTCTTCATCTTTAGCACACTTTGTTTTAGATTTTTGTCAAGGCATTATTGGCTTTTTAAAAGAAAAATTGGATTATTAGAGGGATTATTGGCTAATTAAAGGCAAAATAAAAATAAACAGCCCTAGCAAAATCATAATCAAAACAATCTTCCACAAAAAAATAGTGAAGAAATCTTTTTATGATCCCAAAGACCACAATGTTTGACTGCTTTCTGCAATTAAATCCTAAAACCTTTGAAGTCAACTAATCAGATTGGAAATGATCTTTCATTATTAATTTTAGATATATATTTAATCAATGTTGAAAATGACTTTGACAGGGCAATGAAATTCTTTGGTGTTTTATTTAATATCGGCTGTTTAATTAATATATATTATATCTGTTATCGCCAAAACCACAACGCCAAAAAAAACAACCCGATCAAATAATATGTTGGCTGAGCACTGGTCTGGAAAGTGGAAACTGATACGGAAAATGAGAGCGAAACAAAACCAGCCGCAGAGAAAGAAGTAAATACTTGCTTTGGGAGGGCAAAACATTTCCTCTATATTTGTTGATTAATAGGACCACGGTTGTCCGTACAGCTACTAATCCATCAACCAAAATGCGGTGTATACTCTATTTCAGTCCAATAGCGCCCCCCTGTGTTTCAGTCTTGCAACTGCAACTACGTTCAAGGTGAAGGGTAACTGGGAGCGAAGCACTGGTCACCTGCCACTCCTCCGCAAGTCTTTGTTGATTTGACGACAATGACGATGGATACCATGAAACTGAGCAGAAGGATGTTTCAGCATGTATTAGTGTGTGCATCGATCTGGCCTTCCAGGCTTTTCCTGAGTGCAATTGAATACAGATGTACAAAAATAACATCACTTCCCATGCACTGGTGTTATTTTCAGCCAGTGTACTATGATACACACATGCCTATTTAAAGGCAATCCGATCTTAGTCTTTAATCTGCCGGTTTCATATTCACACTCCTTCAGGAAGAAAATCTCACGCGATTTTCTCAGAAGGATTCCACAAATCGGTGACCTATATCCCAAACTCCCCGCCTCCCCAATCAATCACACACACACACACACACACACACACAACTACAGCCAGCTGTGTTGCAGAGCTATGGGCATCACCTGCAGCCACAGGAATAACCATGGCAACTGTCGCCAGGGACCCGCCCCCTCCCTCCTCTCCTCCCAGCATAACTTGATGTCCAGGTGATAAATCACAGGTGTATAGCAAGGGTCGCTCTCCCTCCACTGGGAAGCCATTACAATGGCGAGTGAGAGAGAGAGAGAGAGAGAGAAAGAGAAAGAGAGGTTTCACAGAAAGGCACTCTGTCATAACCTCCCCCCCCCGCTCCCGTTTCTCCCTTTTGTGTTATTTACAGGATATTCAAGGGACAAAAGGAGTCATACGTTATATGTAAATAAACCCTTTCCCCTTGGCTGTTTGCACTGTGTCTGACAACTCTGCACTGGTTATTAGGACCTGCTCGCTTATCACCCCATTGCAAACAAAGTGCTGTGTTTGCTGGTGTCGCTGATTCAAGAAACATTCAGAGTGGTCAGTTTCATCAAGAGCCTAAGCTGTAAATGTTAGACAGTTTCTTGGCTGGACCGTCAAATGGACAAATGCAAGCTCCTTAAAATATAAATGATACCATCCTACAAATAGTTCCACATTTCCATATGTTTGTTGTCCCTTCATTATGTGAAAATAAAACAGACCCTTAAACATGCCTTAAAGAGGGCATTGGCAGGGGATTGCCCACCATGATGCAGTCATAAGTCTACACCAAACGAGGCAACATAACTGCTGGTACAGACATTTGAGGCATTAAGAGATAACCGCTAAGTATGAACATTGAGCACTGCAGAGGCTGAGTTGGCCCTGACTCTACTTATCTATTATGTACAAGAGGAAGGGTCACCCTGAGGCAAACCCATGGCCACACACACATGGTGGTGCACGGCAGAAACACTGTGTGGTGGGGGACGCACAAACATACATGCTCGTTCAGATGCTCATAGACGCACATGCGTGCAAACGCACGCACACGTACATCCATGCATGTACAAAAATGTAAGCAACACAAAGTGATGTAGTAAAAATGAAACGCATCCTACTCAGACATACAGCTGAGCACGTTCCTCCCCACTTATAGGCCGTCACAGGCCCGGTAGGTCACTGTAACACAGTAGGACAGGAGACAGATGGCTGCCTGCGGGCCTGCTAGAGTGGCCCTGCAGAACCAGGCAGAGAAGCTAAGTAACCAGGATAAAATCTCTCTTTCTCTCGCTTTCTCTCTCACACACATGCACGGGGACACACACACACACACACACATGCACACACACACACACACACACACACACACACACACACACATCCACACACACACACATACACACACGTGAATACACCCACACACAGGCTCACACATACACACACTAGTCTAAAAATATTGATTCCAGTCAGATCGGTATTGTCAGCATTCATGAGTATAGATCTGGAGGTCTACAATTGCTCATGCACATCATGACGCCAAACTGCTACCCTTAAACACTTCAATATTGTTTATTCTATAAAGACTGAGGTTCCATAAAGGCATCTACCATGAAAATATGCTGGATGCATTTCTAAAATGGCATTTAGAAAGTAGCTGGGGGACAAATTGAGTAAGAATAAGGATAAGCTTTGTTTAGGGAAACAATTGTGTGTTAGACCTTAGTTATAGATGAAAGTGATAGTTCTAAAGATTTTTACCCTTTGTACTCAGTGAAAAAAAAAGAAAAGAAAAAGTCATCTCTTGGATGTGTTCTTTTCATTTGCAGTTTATTGAGAGTCTTCTGATGACTGGTCGACCAGATGGTACGTGTTTTTTTATTTAAGATTTCCAAAGATTCTTATAAAAATAACAAAAAAGTTAAGTTATATTTTCTGTAATCATATTATCAGATTTCCTCCGTCTTTTCGAGCAGGTTTGGTTTTGATCTAAATAACATTTGTAACATTTTGTTAATCGGCCCAGTGCTTCATAAAGGCCAGATAGAAACCGTGGTGGCGGGTTCAAATTGTCACTTGAGTGAGGTCAGTCGTGATATACACTTGTTTAATATAAGACCACAAAAAGGAGGCTATGTTTGAATTACCGGCAACACTAGAGAGCCAAGTTGTCAGGTTGAGGGGGCTTCATCATTTCAGCTTTTGTTGAAACCAGACATTCAATTTGTCAGCTTAGGGGAGAGGGTCTTTAGCATTGTAGCGGAGAGGGTCATTAGCATGGCCGTTATGTGATTAACTGAAAAGGTGGCAGTTTTCTAAAGAGCCGCGGTGCATTATGGGTATCCGTCCGACCTAAGACGTATACTTACCACTTCGCCTGCTACAAATTGATGTGTCATTCGTTTCGATTAGCTTCATTCATGAATAATTGAGGGGTTGAATGACGCTTTAACATGGGGCTGGATTCAGACTGCAGCGAGGGTTTTGACACGGTTCACCATGGAATAGAACCCTAAAAGCTGAATGAAACCCATTTACAGTTGTTTAACTTATCAATATCTGAACACATCTGTTGGTGAATGCCCTCAAAATGGCGGTGTGTCCTCTTTCCTAAAAGGTTGCAGTTGAACTGAGACAATGCTTTAATCCAGCCCGTTTTACACGCCCACACCACCAACACTGCCTTTAAAATAAAAGGACACTAAAATAGAAGCGAGGAACCATGGCGTGACCTCTAAGTTTAACACAAATTGGTAACGACAGCCACTGAAGGACCAGAAGTCATTGGCCCATACCGCCCACTGGAACCGAGATGCCAGACACACCCTCTAGCCTTAAAGGCCAAATTCGACTTCTGCGTTCAATAGCTGCCTGAGGTACACTTGTGGGTCTCTACACTGGTGCTTGAATTACCAGTTCAGCAGAGTGTAGTCCTGCAAATCCCCCAAATGTCACGGATGCAGTGACATCTGGTCTTATCTCTACAGCGAGAAGAGGACGTGCCAAACACATGAACGTAAAATCTTCTCAGGAGAGATGCAAATGTCCTTCAGTTGCACCCTGTTTTTGGACTGATGCACCTAGGTGTTAACCTGATGCCACATTTGGTTAAACACAGCCATCTGGGAAGTCGTCCTTGGAAAGTGTCCTCGGAAAGTGTCCTTGGAAACGGGCAGGCGCCTGGCAGGGGATTGGAAGAACCATATGTATATCGACGTCTATCTGGTGTTACATAGCTCACGTCCTTCATCGTAGGACACCGGTTGGTCAAAACCACTAACCTTCATCATAACTTGAAGCCTGGCGCGATGGAACCTCTCCAATTAATCAAAATATTGTGAATCATGCTGCCCTCACAAGGTAGCGTACCCATTGGGGCTATTTGACACAGTATAATTTGGCCTAAAGTATGGCCTGACAGAATACTCGCTTTCAGAGTCTTTGAGGTACCGTCCCAAGAGAACTTGTCTTTCCGGTCCAATCTGGTTTGTTGTCATCACAAAGGCAGAGACATGAAGGATTCCCACTCAGAGCTCGGCTCACACTCCCCACAGGGCCAATACGGTTGTGTAATGTTACAGATTAGAATGTGAAGGAGTTGCATTGTGTGACAATATAAGAAATGGGTCGTGTTTGAGTAGGTGGAAGCGGAGGCGGGAACACATGCTTTCCTTGTAAGAAGCTTGCAACGTTGATCAACGAACATTTCATGTTTATTTCTGGATTTTCATAAGCTCATAAAGCCCTAATTGTTTTGTTCTCATTTGATTCTCACAAATGTATGTATTTATATGTTATGAAACATAGCATGTTCAAAATCTGAAGGCACATGCTGGAAAATATACCTACGAGAAAATGAATCCCAAAGAGCACCATGAATGAAGAACAGTCTCAGAGAACAGCAAAAGAAAGAACAGCAAATATATATAGCCAATGTTTTCCCAGCCATCACCCCAAGCACTTTTCATTGATCAGTGTTTGGATGTAGTGCCAGCATTCTTTAGGCACCGGGGCCATTATCGAAGAGCAGCAGGGCACAGATGTCTGCCCTGATGCAATCATTTACCTGAAATGCTCTATCAGGCTGACACTATATAGCAAAGAGCTCTCACTCACCATCCACATCGAAGACGGTGAGGATAGGAAAAGATAAGATAAGATATAAAATGTCTATTCTAGAAGGTAACTGCAGGGGTTACAGCCACAACAGAAACTGTGCAAATCAAACAAGACAAGATACGACTTGAATACAAATAAAAAGCTATAAGAACTGAAATGTTGACAATACGTTTACACCCATCTACAAAACAAATACTGTGGAAAGAATTAAGGTACATTAAATATATGTTGTTACTGAAGTAATCCACGTTGAGTTGAACTGCCTGTGAGGCGTCTATAATGAATGGTAGTTCTTACGTGGGCTCCAGTTCTCTCTAGTTCTCTCCACTATAGCTATTTTTAAAAATCTATTCGAAATGGAGGTGGGTGATACTCTATCTCCAAATGTTCATTGCGCTCGTTATTATTGTATTGCTGTGGTTCATGGATGTTCATCCTGTCATGCTCGCAAGTGCCCAGACACACACGCACGCAAACACAAACATGCACGCACGCATGCACGCAGGTACATGCACACGCACAGACAAACACACACACCATCTGTCGACCCCTGCAGCTCCACATCTCTGTGGAGTGCATCGGCTCTACCTGGATACTGTATGATTCTCTCTCGCTCTCGGCTCTCGGTGCACTCTCTCTCTCTCTCTCTCCCTCTCTCTCTCTCTCTCTGCTCTCTCTCTCTCTATCCTGAAGCCATGTGAGTGTAAAAGCTTACCCTGGCCCCAAGCATCTGAGATGAGACCGTATTCTTACGACTAAAGAAAACAAAGTGTGACTCAAGGGTTACCTACTTCTACCGTGGTTTCAAAGGATTCCCAGAGTGGAGGGAAACACTCGTAGTAATCATTTCGTTATTAACACAACAGTTCTACCGAAACAGGACATAAAATCGATATATGCTATACATTGTTTCCACAGTTCCTGTGATGTGAGTCTAGGGATTGAGAGCTTGTTCAAAGTAAAATATCAGTGAGCTTTCGTAACACAACCTTTATGGCAGATTGTTATTGTATCATTAAAGGTCATCAATGTCCACATCCTATTGGCTCAGACATGTTGAGCAAGATGCCTAGCCCCTACCGGCTCCCCTGGATAAAAGCAGCTCAACAAAATGCTCCTACCCTCCAATACATTTTTATTGGTTCGGCTTTCCCCTTTTAATCGAGCGCGCTGTGTTCAGACGACACGTATTTGCGAGGATTGTGTCATTACACTACACTCACTCATTACAGCCGTCCACTCACTCACAGACTGCAGCAAGTGACTAACAGAGGGTGAGCCACTCCACTCCCCTAATTACCTCTCGTGGAGGACTCATCGCTGATGGTATCCACAGAGAGGAGAGTTCTGGGTTGATATTATTATACGGTGAGCTCCGTGGGGTGAATCACAGGCTCGCCACCGCCATGTGACGTAATCGCACGCCGGGAGCCATGTGACTCTGGGCTTGTTTTGAAGAGGGGCTGCATGCCCAGGGGTGATGGGGTGGGGGGGGGAAGAAGTGAGGGATGGCATGCTGTTGTGAAAAGAGGATGGAAGGAAATGAGGAGGAAGGGAGGAGGAGGACATGTCGCAGGAAGGGATTTGGAAACCGACATGCGAGCGTCGATTACGAAGAAGTAAATGGGAGGAGGGGGGACGCAATGACATTCTTGATGCTTGGTGAACCAGATGGACCTGCTTGGTGAACTAGTTGAAATGTTAGGTAAACTGCTCGGTCCGTTCTGATGTGTGTGCGTTAACTCTTCATTTTGAAAAAAAACAAACACAAAAATAAATCACGCAAATGTAGCCAAGAAATCTTCCTGGACTGAGTCTCGACTGAGTGCTAATAAAAAAAAGCTCCCACTGATGAATAAAAAATATGAGGGTACTAACTCGACTTATAAACTATCCAATATATTCGTAAAGCCTGATAATAGATTTTCCGTCTAACCAAATTGGCCAAGAGATAATAAGATATTCAACATGAAGAAGAAATAAAAAACAGTGCGGCAAATCAATTTGTATTCAAAAGGATCATGGGAGAAGGAAAGAAGGAAAGTGAAAACAAAAAAAATATTTTATTGATGTAATACCAGAGGCTAAAAGATTCAAGCAGGAAACCCACTGCAACACAACCATGAGGCAGCACATTCCATTCACACACACACACACACACACACACGCACACACACACACACACACATACTCCCACATACACACACACACACACACACACACACACATACACAGTCATACACACACATACACACAAACACACACACACACACAGTCATACTCACACATATACACACACACACACACACACACACACACACACACACACACACACACACACACACACACATACATACAAACACTGCCTTCACTGTGTGGACAGACCTCCAAGCACAACAGACACACATAACAAAACTCTCTCTCTATTCAGCTTTGGAATAACACCACACTAAAAACACACTCACGCACACTCCCACACACACACACACACACATTCCTCTCCCGCGTAACTCACTGAAGAGGCGCCGGTGGAAGATGAACTTCCCGGCCAGCAGGCCGGTGATGATGGCCAGGATCCAGCACACCACCTTGACGGCGTTCCAGCCCCCGCCGGGGTACTTGTTGAACAGGAAGGAGAAGCAGTTCCCCACCACCGCCATGTGGGTCTGCGTCTGGCTGTGGGAAATGGGGTCTTCGGCGAAGATCAGGAAGTTGCAGAAGGTCACCAGGTAGGCCACGACCATGCGCGACCACGGGTGCTGGAAGTAGTAGCGGAAACGTGCGTCTATCTCCATGGTGACGGCGACGAGTCCCAACCCCCACCCTGCCCCGGCGCGGCTACGGCCCCAGCAGTCGGGGGGGGGCACCTGTGGGTGGGGAGGAGAGAAGGAGGTGGCAGTTAGATAGGCGTGAGGGAAGGGGGGTGTTAAACAGAGGTGGTAGTCTGGTGGTTGGTCCCTGGAGGGGGGGGGATTGTTGTGTAGCCCAGAGGTTGGGACTTTAAACTGGGTAGGTAGTCTGGATGTTGGTCCCTTAAGGTGTGTGTGTGCGTGTGCGTGTGCGTGTGTGTGTGTGTGAATGTGTGTGTGTTATGGAGGGGGTTGTGTAATAGTGTAGCCAGAGGGGGAAGGGGGGTGCATCCCTGTTAGGTAGACTGCCAACAGATAGGTAGACTGTTGGCATTGGTGTTCGAACCCAGAGCCTTTTGGCTTCAAGTCAAACCACATGACTGCTAGACTATCCTGTTTTTTGTTTTGTTTGATGAATGCTTTGGGAGAGACAGATAAGCCTGACTACATATCCTCTGACGGAGATTACCAGTGGGTCAATATTAGGATTATGTGAAATTCTCTGATGGTTATGTGACCATCCTCAGTTAACAACACTATGACCATCCATGGCTTCATTTCGAAATGAGACAGCTTATGGGAAAGGGACCAGACACATGAACTCATCAGCTATATTAGGTAGAACTGTCACTCGTTTGAGAGTACCGGTCATCCATCCAGTATATAGTCAATAGACCAACAGTACAAAGCACACTGTAAAGAAACTGAGTAGCGACGTGAAAGAAGGAAGATGAGTCAGTTACAATCGTGACAATCTTTTGTTTATATGATGGTAAAGAGACCGGCAGTCTGTAGTGCAATGCGTCGTCACTTTCCTCAAATTACGGCCCTGACTTTTAGATGGACCTTCTAAATCGGTTCCCGGCTGTGACACCGTTTCCTAAAATACCCACGGTGGCAATTGGACGTTCATGTCCCGGCATTATACATATATGTGTGTATTATTGAAACATTTTGATATGATGTCCAAGCTAACATTCTATTTAGAAATAGGAATAGGCCAAATGGTTTTCCCCATATGGGTATAAGAGATAATATGCACGTTACAAATTGACCATGAAGGCTTAATGTTGTTAATAATAAACGCCCCTCTAAAAAGCCCCTGGACCACCTTAAAATTTCTATCTGACCATGGGCTGGCCAATAGGAAAGATTATTGCCACGAACACTACAGGAAATGCACAAAGAAGCGTTGTTATTTCTAAGGAATCCAGTTATATTGGTTGCCTGATTCTGACGGTTTCTGTATCGTTCACGTCGGAGCACAACTCCACGAACACACACGCATGACCCAGCTGTCAGAGCCGCTAAACGGTCCTACTAAAAACCATCGCAAATCCTGCATTCTCCAACACAACATGAGCGTATCTGGGAGCAGGTCCTGCAGAGAGCACGATTTAAACACTATAGTGTGCACATAAATCGGGTTGCAGCGTCGACAGCACATAGCTCAACCCCCCCTCTCATATGTGTGTCCATGTCAATCAAAACGATAAAGCAACGCACCTGCCCCGCGGTGATCTATACCTTGTCTGTCTCTCAGTCGATAGACAGGACGACAAGCCCCGCACCCGCACGTCGGTTTTCCTGCCACATCGAGCCTCGCAAACCCACTTCGGTGGTGGTGGTGGTGGTGGCGCTCCGGCGGTCAACCCAAACAACACCAGACGTGGAGCAGCTGAACCATGGTGGCTGTCTTAAATGTGGCGGGATTATCCATGCGACCTGTTGTCTTTCGCTATGACAGAGGCGCCCCCAAATCCTCTGCCATTGTGTCGGCTGTCCATTTACCGGCTGCTTGCTCAGCACAGCGGAAGCGCTCCCCTGGTTGCTCCCGTCTCTGGGATGATGCTACCGTACACCGTGCAGCAGATGTGCGCGGGGCCGCGATGAACGCTTATGCCCACCGTGCGCGTACGCGCATTGAGTTGAACGCAACGCAAGTAAGCCAGTAGTAGCCTATGGCTTTTGCTATTTTATTTACTTATTTGTTATTATTGTTATTATTACCAGGAGTGGTTGACAAGCAGAGAAAATATGTCAGCAGATGTTCCCCAAAGACGCCTACATGTTAAACGTGCGTGTCTCCGAGACACGCAGATTAAATACTGTTTCATAATATGTGGGCCTTACTCATAATCTCAGAGTGGTGCTGATGTTGGTGTGTGTGTGTGTGTGTGTGTGTGTGTGTGTGTGTGTGTGTGTGTGTGTGTGTGTGTGTGTGTGTGTGTGTGTGTGTGTCCGCGCGCGCGCGCGCAATTACAAGTACACGCCGAAGGAGCTGCTACGCACATGTTTGATCACGTGATCGTGGGGCTGATGACGACGCGTACCGGTGGGAGTATCCTTCCGCTGTAGTCCGCTTCCGGTTTTAGTGTAGTCCGCTTCCTGGTCTGCTGTTCGCTCGGGGTTTGCCTGCTCAGCTTTTATTCGTCTCAGTCATAAGATTTAAAGCAAAATGTCACACCAAACGGGAATTCAAGGTAACAGCGTTTATATTACTATGTGCGGACCGTGAAGACCCTCTGAGCTCAGTGTGTGTGTGTGTGTGTGTGTGTGTGTGTGTGTGTGTGTGTGTGTGTGTGTGGTTTCTGCTGAACTTCCAGAGACGTGGAGCAAATCTAGGAAAGCTAGCGCTCAGACGAGCTAGCTCCAGCTAACCTGAGATGTGTGTGTGTGTCTGTCCACCGTTTTGATTCAGATTGTAATTGAGTATGACTGTGTGTGCAGAACTGCAACAGGTGTATGTCACGACCATCCAGTGCTCTTCACGTTTAGTATCAAATGTAGTCGTGTCGTCGGGTCTGCTCCTTTCCAAACAAGTCGACTCTTGGTATCGTTCTCAACTTGGAACAATCGGACAACGCCTTCAAACGATTCACCTAAAAATAACCTCACACGTTTAACCCCAGGTTATATCCTGTAAATAAAAGGTCGACCCAGTATCGGTATGTCGTTGATTATTCTTTACAAACGTAAGATGAGCAGACTCGATATGCTGGCCCTTCCCGTGGTATTTATGAGATGTCTATCACAAGACTGTATAAGTCAATCAGACAGATGGTGGTCGAGTGTGAATGGATGTCTCACACCAATGAGCAGACGCATATTTATATAGAATTACTAAGGTGTTAGAATGTCTGTCTGTCTGTAATGGTGCAATGCTACTTATTCTGTGGACTTGTGAAACTCAGTGTACGTGAAGGGCTTGTTAAACATGCTTATACTAAGAATAAGGACCATTATCATGGATTTCACATATGTTGATTCACAAACACATGTTCTATGACATTATCTACTCTATTGCTCCTTAAGATATGATCATGGATGTCTTCATCAAATCATTTGGTAAACACATCCTAGATCATATCTTCTCCAATTTGATTGTATTCCAACAAGAGTAAACGGAAAGTCATGTTTAATCTCCATGTCATCCACAGCGGGTAACGGCTTAAAGGACGCCTTTGCCGATGCCAGGAACGGAGACCAGTTCAGAGTCTTGAAGGTTGTCATTGACGATGGTAAGCAGAAGGGCCCCTGAGATGCTGCAGCTGGCTCCTCAGAGGAGTGCTATATCAGACAGTGTTGTGATACGTCAGTACTGTGTGTTGTTTATCATAGTAGTGTTGGGGAAACATGCCTCTCGACCATGTCGTTTGACATGGTAAGCAATACACGATTAAAGGTTGCATTTTTGGTTTTGTACGATATTGTGCTTGAATAGTACGTTTGCTTTCAACTTTTTGAAGACTTGACTATAATCATAATATATATACTCAATTTCAGATCGATATGAATATGCTGGAAAGTCTTCATTCATTCTTCCACTGTTTTTTGTTTAGTTAAACATTTTATGACCAACATTGTGGAGAACATGGCCATCTGTAATGTTTTCCCCCTGACCTGTCTCCTCTCCAGAGCAGTTGGCTCTTGGGTGCACCAGGCAAGCTTCAAAGCAATGGGACCAGGAGTACGATTCCCTAGTCCTGCCACTCCTGGAAGAAGGCATGCCCTGCTACATTCTGTACCGGTTGGACTCCTCAAACAACCAGGGCTATGAGTGGATATTACTGGCCTGGTCACCGGAAAGCTCACCTGTAAGAGAACCCAAGCACTCAATAACAATACAAAACACATTGTAGCTCATCAAAAAGCTTTTACTGTTGTTGATTTTTAAGCAGTTAAGTAACGCGCTGATCTAGTCATTGCTAATATAACCGTGGCTCTTTTTTTAATGGGAACTTAAAGGACATGACTGGTCTTGGTATCTTAACTGTATCTCTTGACTTCCGTTATCAATATAATTATTCTGAATTACTTCCTTGTAGTGATTTTATCAAAGGGCTTTAAGCGTGAGCGCGCATACCACTAAAGTGAACAATAGCAATAAAGCATTTTAGACTGTTGGAATCGATGTGCATCAGTATGGAGTATGTGGACAAGATAACGTGAATCTTTACATTATGTACTTCACAAAAAAGCACATTGGAGGGATTTTGTCAAATTCTAATGGTAATAAATGTTTTGAGTAAAGTCAGGAGAAACCGTCTCTCTTGCAAAAAACATTCCTTCCTGAATGCATGAAGGTTAGACCAAAGAGAAAATGAATTCTGATGGTTTGATCACCCAGACCGGAGTTGTCCTTTCAGCTCTTCACACATCCCGGACACAATGTTGCGCCGGAACCATTGTATTTGTTTACTTTAAAAAGTGCACCATGATGCACCACTTCTTGTGAATTGGCACTGTGATGGTGTCACATTTCCAAAGCATCGGCACAGCCTCTGTGGCTTCCGGAACGGGCAGATTGGCTGGCGGTAGGGCCTGGTCGCTAACCCGGGCTCTAGACTTGAGTTAAACATTCCTGGTCGGCTGGTTGAGACTTGTCCAGCGCTGCATACATTTTCAAATGCTTGCCGTGCAGTTCAGGGAGTGCAGGGGAGGAACTAAACAGGAGTGGTTGATACTTTATTGGTTTGCACTCAGAAGCGGCCCAATGCAGTCGAGGGAGATGTCGGAAAACGTATAGGGTATCAATCAGGAGTGTCAATAGGACATGGTTCAATGGATGAGTTAAGGAGCAGAACATTCGCCAACATTGGCTTTTAAAACCCACAGAAATGCAAATATGTCTTGGCTTGTGCCTTTCATTAGAAAGTAATCTCTAAGGAAAATTAGGGCTTTAGGCCTCGGTAGCTTGGTCCTCTGCTGTTAAGAATTACCCTTCATCTGATAAATTGTTAATTCATTCATCGAAAAAGTAATTTAATAGTAATAGAATAAACCACAATGAATTTACGATTATTTTTTACGAATTTACGATTATCTGAAAACAGGTCCGACCTAAGATGTTGTACGCTGCAACCCGGGCCACCCTGAAGAAGGAGTTTGGTGGTGGAATCATCAAAGACGAGGTCTTTGGCACCACAATGGTTGGTGGACTTTCTAACAGTTTCTATGTTTTTGGATGTGCATGCTTATGTGCGTGTGTGTGTTTGTAAAGCCCATTATCAATAACGTAAGTCCTATGATGAGTCACATGTTGTGGTTGTTTTTTTTTCCCACAGGACGAAGTCAATCTCAGTGGCTACAAGAAGTTTCTAACCTCCCAGGCTGCTCCTCTCCCTCTGACCGCCGCTGAAGAAGAACTGAGACAGATTAAGCTGAGCGAGGTACACGCACGCACGCACTCACCCCGCTCACCCCGCTATGACGTGTTTTGTAACTTTATCTGTACTGAACACACAAAGGAGGAGATTCGCACCACTCCTCTCAAAATACAGGTCTGTCAGATAAAATATGGAAATCCACTCCGAACAGTGTATTGTTTCTAAGGAGTGTAAGGTTTTGTCACAGTCGAGAGCTTTGGTAAAAGTTTCAGTTATCATTAAACTTTCCGCTTTTCATAAGACACAAAGGCACGAATCCCGCTGACTCTGATGTTTTCACAACAGAGAAACACCTTGAACACCCCCGCCTTATCCGTTTTCCTGTGTATATGATCCAATGAAATATAGATAGACATATACACACTGTATTTAAAACAAAGCTCCATATCAATGAAGAGCTGGCGACGCAACAACAACAACAACGGCAACAGCCACCACCGCTAGTCAGTGTCAGTGCAAGGTCAGGGGCAGCAGAAGGAGTGCATATGCTTGCTTGGCAGGAACCAACACAGCCCAGTACTAAAGATGCTGATGCACTGGAACACGCACAGCAACTCTGCCTACAGATCATGAATCCATTAGTCTTTTACAGCACACACCCATGCCACTGGGTCCATATGTATCGCCCCCGGTCCCAAAGCAGTGTGATCTCTAATGATACTAATGCAGGCTAAAACACGTTGTGTGTGTTACATTGTTTACCGTCCTAAAATACACTGAATGACTTTCACCATCTATTATGTGAGCTAGCAAGGGTGAATGTGTCCTCTTGCAAAACGGCTTCAGAAAATTCAGCAAGATGATTTCTCTCAGTAGGAATATCGAAACACTTTGTATTTGCGCTGATGTTAAGATGTAAACCGCTGAGTTGCTGCCGTCCCTATGGGGATACAACTAATATCTGCTATTGATGTTTGATGCTACAGCGAGAGGAAGACATGCTCTTATATCAAGCTCCACTGTGCCCCCTGTAAAGATAGAGCTCTGTCTGAGGCCTACAGAGTATCGTAGCTCGTATTCCTTTAAGAGACAAACTGGGTGTTTGGCTGGCTTCATTTCAGCCATGTTTAGAGAGTCGCATATATTGGTTGAACTGACAACATCTGTAATTTTATGATGCTGCTGTTGTGCCAGATTCACTCGTGGCGGTGGAAGGTTGAATTAACAGCTGGGGGTGATTGTGTCGGTGGCTTGTTGCGATTGAACAACAGTCTCTTGCCATGCTGCTTGGCCTACTTGCAATGAAATGTCAAAAGGGATCGTTTTTATTCTTTCCTTCGTCTGTTGTCCTGTGAGGTGACGGTGCAGAGAGCAGCCGTTTTCGGGTAACTTCTTTCTCGTTATTTTGCGTTTTTCCTTTAACCTCCTTTCATCTCATTTCGGAAGTCTTTACTGTAAATTTAAACTGCTTGGCACCGTTGCGCTTGAAGGAAACCTTAAGGGACGGTAGTCATAGTGGTGGTAATGTGAGGGTAGGCGTTTAGTGTGCTGCTACGTGCTCCTTCATGACCAAATAAGGAAGTGACTGGAGAGACATGTGGCCCAAAGGGAAGCGACCGGTAGCGTGACGAGTCAGGGAGGAGATGGATCCTCCCACTGACCCAGCTGATCAACAACAACAAAACAAATCCTATTAGTCTGATTCGCAGAGAGGAACGAATGAGGAAAACAAAACAAGTTGAGCAACCAATATTATTAGTCAAACTGAGGGGTCAAAGACCAGCTACCCTCTTTATTCTCTTCATTACAGGCTAAGTCATGTTTATGGTGCATTCCATTTCAAGTGCAACAGGCCTCTGGGTCTGGTGTTTTGTGATGTGATGTAGTAGCCTGGCCGTGAGGCATGTCTCCTTCTCCCTCCGGCATTGTCTTGCTGTGGGGGCTGTCTTGCTGGAAGCGGCTCCTCTGATTGGTTAGCTGCACTGTGTCTGGCGTCTAGCAAGGGTATAAACCCTAACCACAAACTTAACTCAGAGGAACTCGTACTCGGATAGTGTGAAAAAAAAAACGTGTGTGTGTGTCATATCAACTGAAACAAAGTCTTAACTATTCAAAACACTATCCTAAATGTAATTTGTGAAATCAAATGAAGCATTTAAGACGTGTGTTTGCGTGTGTGCTTTAGGTGCAGACTGACATCAGCGTGGACACGAAGCAGCAGACCCTGCCGGGCGTGGCCTTCCCCATGCACGGAGACGCCATGGACGCCCTGCTTCGCTTTAGAAGCAAGGAGCTCAACTACGTGCAGCTCGTACGTATACCGGGCTTCACAACATTTACATTTAGGGCATTTAGCAGACGCTTTTATCCAAAGCGACTTACAATGAGTGCATTTGTTACAATAAGTACATTTGTCATAAGAAGTGAAACAATATATCGCTGTCGGTACAGTAAAGATGTTCATAGAACCAAGTGTAAGTATTACCATCGCTAGGCTAACCCATTCCCCGTGTAAAGCAATGATAGCAGCTACTGTAGATGCTACACAATTAAGTACCTTGAATAAGTGCAATGTACAAGTGCCAGGACGTACAACATTCAATGGTGGCTGTGCATTGGTTTCTATGCAGAGTCGAGGTGAACTCTGAACAGGTGAGTTTTGAGTCTTTTGCGGAAGCTGGTGAGCGACTCTGCGATCCTAACATCGGTAGGGAGCTCGTTCCACCACTGAGGTCCCAAAACAGAGAAAAGTTGTGACTTCGCTGATCGACCTTTGCTTGCTCTTAGCGATGCCGGTACCAGACGTCCAGCTGAGGTAGTTGAGCGGAGGGATCGAGCTGGGGTGTGTGGCTTTACTAATGCTTGGAGGTAGGGCAGTTCCATCGACTGCCTTGTATGCCAGTACCATCATCTTGAATCTGATGCGAGCTATTACAGGGAGCCAGTGGAGGTCTCGGAAGAGTGGGGTTACATGTGAGAACTTTGGTAGGTTGAACACGAGGCGCGCTGCCACATTCTGGATGCGCTCCAAGGGTTTAATCGCAGAGGCAGGGAGTCCAGCCAGGAGCGAGTTGCAGTAGTCGAGGCGGGAGATGACCAGTGAGCACAAGCGGAACACGGACAACCTCCAAGTCTCACTGGGCAACGTTTTAATTAGCTCGTGGCTTTAAACGATCTGGACCAATCTGTAGTCCCCGACGATCGACAGGGACTTCAATAAGGTTATAAATAGTATCACGCCCTATAACTGGCCATTCTGCTCTTCTTTGTTTACAAGAATCGCACTCCCAGGCACTCCCAGAACCCCTCCCACTCAAACCAGCCAGCCAGCCAGCCAAGTTGCACTAGTCCGCGCCACACAGTTGCACCGCCAGTATTTTTATTCTGAGAGTCTCCTGCTTACTAGCTGGGCAGGGCTTTCTTACACTGTGCGACTTTAACTATTGAGCACTTGCCAATGTTAAAGGACCTTTTCTGCATCGATCAGTGTTATCTAACCATGCAATGCGGCTTTGTTTTGGTTTGCCCCCCCTTTTTGATTTTTGGGGGGTGGGCTAGGGACTTACTCACTGGCACAATGATGTCTTCATTTTGGACCAAGGCCCTTTCATCTCCTGCTCACCTCCCCCTCATTGAAATTCAGAAGCGTTATCTCGTGATTAGATTACAAGACAATGAAGTCGAGCAGTACAGGGCTCCGGCGGTGGCTACGGCTACTTACCTAAACAGCCCCAATTGTCTGGTCGTCAAAGAGAGCCATTCAAACGGGTTCTGCAAAGGGGAACCGTGTGGGTGGTGGGGGGCTGAGGTTCTCCTCTTCTCAGGTCCTGTTTTTATCACCTTTGTGCGACCGTGGTTTTTTGGGTTACAGGGACCTGTCTATAGGTACCAAATCACAGGACTCATTGCATTGTTATGTTGAGGTGCCTCTGTTGGTTGTGGTTTGCTCATGGATACCCGGTCAATTGAGGTTGTAAATGCAAATGCTGTCAACAAGATAAACAGGATTTCCCTCTATTATCTTTTTTAGCATGGCGCCATCCTCCCTAGCATTGCCATTTCTATTAACATGTAATTGACATTATTCCTCCTGCAATTTAGCAAACTACCATACAATACTGATCATTAATGTTTACATTCAAAGTGACTGGTTGACGGACTGTTGGAGAAATCAGATTGCTGTGAATAGAAGCGAGATGGTAGTAATCAATTATTAAAACCAAGCACAACAATGCAATTACCGTGCAAGTTGTGTATCAAGGTGCATATGCTAATCATTGTATGATATTGGTTGTATAGAGGAGGTTTTTAGCCTTAGCCTGCGAATGATGAATGATGACAGAGCGGTTTTACATCTTATACCCCTAATATACACGCATTCAGATTCAGAATATATTATTGATTCCTGGGCCAATCGTTTTGTAAAGGCCACACGATAGTGGCCGCCCTTTCCCCTAATGCTTGGCCGTTGTTTTCTTCGGTCCACAGCTTATAGATTTTGAGAAGGAGCTGATTAAGTTGTCAAGCACGGAGTCCACCGACGTTAAAGAGCTGCCCGGGAGGATCTCCAAGGAATGGGCACGCTACCACTTCTTCCTGTACAAACACTCCCACGAGGGTGACTACCTGGAATCTATAGGTGAGCACAGGGGGCTCAGGAACCGGGGCCACTAGAACAGGCTGGAGTCTAAAGTCGCTGGTTCGATCACTCTCGTGACCGCCCTTGGGTTAAACATGTGAGGTGTTTTCTTTGGTATCTGACGTCGTCAAGTTTGGATTAGAGGTGGGTTCGCATATTCACAGTGATGGTTTTCTTGATTGAAAGGAATAGTATTGGCTAAAATACGAACAGCAAAATAGCCATTTAAGTCTTGCATTGCTCCTTTTACTTTACCATTGCTGCCACAATCTGTCTCTCTCCTCGCACAGTTGTCATCATCGCTGCTCTATATGAATGTTTCTTCATGAATGCATTCCTTGTAAAGTGTCTCATTAAGCTGACTTAAGCTGTTTCAGGAGATTCCATGAAAGGGATTGCTGGCACACAAATCTTGACAATTCTGCCAACAGGATAACGTTGCTAGTAAACTAATTGTAATGTTTGAGATCCAGAGAACAGAGAGAATCATCCCGAAATGTATGACCATAGTGAGCTACCAAGTCTAGTTCTTCCTTTTTGTGTCAACATCGACACATCAGAGATGTATTTTCTATGGAACTCAAATGTGCGACGTGTTTGGGTTTCTCCTCCCCATCGGTGGGGCGGTGGCGGCAGTGTTCATCTACTCCATGCCCCTGAACACGTGCACCATCCGGGAGAGGATGCTGTACTCCAGCTGCAAGAACCCCCTGGTGGACATGGTGGAGAACCAGATGCAGATGGAGATCGAGAAGAAGGTAGACTCACAAATCAGATGTCACATCCGATTCACGCCTAAAGTCAGACGGCGGATGAGCTGGGATCTGGGTGGACGGGGCATTTCACTTGCTTTCGAACACAAACTCGTGCCAGGCTCTGAGCCCATGCCCTCCAGAAGTTCTGCTGTAAGGTGGTAGGACTGCTGGATCCGGGATTGTTACAAAGGTCCCAGAGCTCTTCATGCGTGTTGTTCATCTATAATCTGTATTTTCTCTGAGGTGTACCTGGAGATTGTTCATCTATATTCAACCTTCTCTATGCGTGTATTAAGATTGTTAATCTACAATTCGTTATCTTCTCTCTGCGTTGTAGCTGGAGATTGTTGATAGATAATCTGTATCTTCTCTGCGGTGTACCTGGAGATTGTTCATCTATAATCGACCTTCTCTCTGCGTATATTGAGGATTGTTCATCTATAATCTGTACCTTTCCTCTGGGTTGTAGCTGGAGATTGACAATGGTGACGAGCTGACGCCTGACTTCCTATACGAAGAGGTCCACCCCAAACAGCATGCGCACAAGCAGGCCTTCGCCAAGCCCAAGGGCCCTACAGGCAAGAGGGGGGCCCGACGCATCACAAGGCCAGCCACGGAGGGAGGGGAAGACGACTAAATAGCCTACAAGTCCCCCCACGTACTCCATAGTGGAACATTCCGAGAGTAAGGGCAAAGTTACATTCAACACACTTTTTTTGTAATAATTAAAACAGCAAACATCAACCTCAAATGTGATATAGATATAGATATATATCTATGTCTATATATATATATATATAAAAAAAACATTCACTGAGAGACTGTTCTATGCACACCAAGATGATCTGAGCCAATTACTCTGTTCCCCGCTTCGGTTTGAGGCATGAATTCAGATATAAAGATGAGTTACTGCAAGTACTTCTTGAATATTAACGGAGGCTGGAAAAAGTGCTCTTTTTGTGACGTTGCCACATCGTATGCCAGCTTGCACAAAAATAAAAAATAAAGAGAATTGGTGCCAATAATATATAGATAAAAAACACTTCCCCTTATCCGCCAGTATGCTTGAATTCCTAACTTGCATTCCATTGCGTGGCATTCATGTTATATGACTGCACAAAAGACTCACAAAGGGTCTTGAAATAGCGTGCACAATTTACTCGATGTTTCCACTTTGTCCTGTATTCAGTTTTTTTAAACTGTTTTTATACAACAGGTTTACACGGGGAACAAACAAAAAATAATACACATCTGCTGAAAAGCATATTTTTCTATGCAAATGCTGTAAATGTACATACTGTAGCCGTGTGTGATCCGTGATCTAAAAAATCTTGTCTATGTGCTGGTGATTTGTAGGTGTCAATAGAGAATGAGTGGAGGGGGTTAGTAGTAGATGCTTCCAAAAATAATATCCTGCAATACATCCAGGAGCAAGCTGCCTATTGCAGAGTGAAGTACTACCAAACTTTAAGCCACTGGTTGTGATTTCCATTAGCCATTTTAAAATCGTCCCTCTAGTGACCTCACTGGTGGGTTTGACTTGGCCAATACAGATCACCACCGGTGGTGCAAAGAGGGGCCCTTCTTAAAGAGAAAAGGGAAAGTTCCTTGTGCTAATGTGTGTCACTATCCCGCTTGTCTACAAACGATATCTTTGTTCACCTCATGCTTGAAGGGGGGAAGATGTTACCCTTTTTATTCATAGAATGAATATAATAGGAAAAATAAATTATCATGTGGTCTTAATCGTTTTCTTACCATAGGTCTTTTAAAGAAAGAAAATATTTAATTTACATCACGTTTTTTTTCTTTTTACTTCCATTGTGGGCACATAGAATGTATTGCATTTTAAGTGTTCAGTTAAAGCTTAAACTGTATTGCAATAATTGATTTTTATTTCCCTTTTTTCCAATCGTTACATTTTATTTGTAACTTGATTTGATAAAATTCCTTTTATATCTTGAACCACTCCAATGTATGACAGTTCAATGTATTGTGTAAATTTAATAAAACATTTAGTGAAAATAAATACAGTGGTACACATTTTTAAATGAAGGTAAAATATAAGACTGTTCACAAGCAATGCTGAAGTACTACACAGAATACCGTACTTATTTACTAACAATATATGAATCACAATTCACTTTCATGTTTTTCCCACCATCCAACACACTTTTACATTTTACATTCAAACGTAATTACCAAACTTCTCTTTAACAGAAATGATATTGAATAATATTATTCAATGGTTTCAAAGTGCATGAGGAAAATCATTCCAACCAACTATGAACACTATTAGGGCTAGGATCTAATGTGAAAATAAGCGTCAAATTAGCGAGCGATCGGCCAATGATCAATATTGCACGTGATCAACTATTAATTTGCCAATCGCAGAACTCAAAAGATTGTGCACAAGACGGATTGAGGATAAGATGCTCTGTAATTATGTCCAGTCACAGACAACGTTTGTCCTGCATTTAACATGAGTCCTCTTTAAATGGCCCTTTCTCTCAATCAAGCTAAGACACTTAACCATATAAATGGCCAGCATGCCATAACTTGCCTGCATCTCAATGGAGACATCTGCTGTAGCTGGACCCAAGGGCTTGCGACTGAAGCCTCTGACGGGCAAAACGTAGAAAAAGCGCAAAAATATCTGGCATCACCCATGTAAGCTGATGGCACATCCAAAAAAATCGTTATCAGCCTGAATAGTCCTGATCGGTGCATCCCTGGTCAAAACACTGCACAATAAAGTCAGTTTCAGTGGCAGATAGATTTGCATCCAGGTCAGGATCGGAGGGGTTTAGCTTTGACAGGCAGGTCATGGCTCAGCTCCCAGTGCCCGATGCTCCAGCAGAAAAACCTTTGCTGACATCCTCCAGCTCTGTCAGGACCTGTTGGGACAAAATCCAACTGTGAACACGCTCGAGCCCAGCAGACAGCACTACCTCTCAATCAATTCATCCTGGGTATCCCTTATTTGTATTCTATGGATTTCTCTACAAGGAGTCTTTTAGATCAAGAGTTGTATTTGTACTAAAGGTACAAAATGTACCTGTTTGATGGTTGGTCGTTTGACCTTCCTGTCTTCGAGACATTTGCAGGCCAGGGTGTAGGTCCTCTCCAACTGGGCCATGTCTGCGTCCCTCATCTTCTTGTCCACGAAGCCCTCCAAGGTCAGATCCTCATCCTCGTCTTCGATTTCATACCTCAGCTCCATCTGGTGGGGGGGAGGCGGGTCAGAGCCAGCTATGTCATGTGATTTCACGGAGAACTAAGCGCAGTAATAAACCGGATGCCTGTTTATAAATAAGACAGGATGGGCGACTTTGAAATAGGCGAATTTGCAGGCGTTTGAAAAAACGAATACGACTATTTAGTATACACATGAATATGTAACACCTGCTGCTCTTCTCCTTTTCAATATTGACTATTAAGTGGCAATATCCAGAGGTCTGGACCTCTTGCTCCTCAGCACTGAGCCTACCAGAGGAATACAGTGGCCCTGCGTGGGCATAAGGATAACAAATTAAATACCTGCTTACCAGACATGGCATTTCACGGTTTTCGTCAACTGGCGGGAGTCCAGATATTATTTCTAACAACACCTGTGATGACAGAAAGGGGGAGGGTGTGGGAGGGGGGTCAACATCATGGCCCCGTAGGATAACAAAAGGTCTCTACCAAGCTGTCGTTCCCCCAGCTAACCTCGCCGTGACCCGTTTGGATGGTTTCATTTCCCGAACTGATGAGCTGTGTTAATGCCGTCCAGAGCGGACAAGTTTGGGCTTTTCATCTTGGAGATCATGTACGGAGCGAGTCGTCTACTGGCAAACTGATATGAGATGCTAGATTAGTTGCATCTTTTTTTACGCTGCAGTCAATCTCGTACCACATAAGATTTGAATAGATCCAATTCAGGAGCCATGGAGAAAGCTAGGCACTGTCAGGAACGGGCAGGAATACTAACGTTTGTTTAAATATCAGTAATTTAACTTGGGGTGAAATGCTCAGTCGTTCGATATGATTCACCACTAATCTCCCGTCTTGATCGTCCTCTTAATAGCCCACAATATACTCCCATAAATGTATGTGGGTGTGCTCGTGTCCCGATAAGACAAGACCACGTACCACTCCGAAGCTGAATACGTCGGATTTCGGCGTGATCTCGCCACGCAGAGCCTCGGGTGCCATGTACGCACGTGTACCCACAATCCTCTCTGTTTGCATGGTGACTGACGATCGCGTGGCAGACGCTCTGGTTAGCCCGAAGTCAGAGATCTTTGCCACGAAGTTGTCGTCCAGCAGGATATTCCCACTAGCAGAACAGTTGGACAGTAATGGATAACCAACTAAAGCATGAGATATTAGTGAGATAATGTCTCACTAATGGAATGCGTTCATTTATAGCAACAAATGCTTCTGAAACATTAAGTAGTAATGAAAACTCTCATAATCATTAGCATGCTAAATATTAAATACTTCCAATGTAACATAATAGACCGAATTGCCTTTTAATATCCCTGTGGACATGGTGGTTGCTGTGGAGGTAATCCAAACCTCGGGCACTTCCTGTAGCTATGAAACATCTCGTGCTCCACGAAAGAGGAGGGCTTTCCTCCTTCAAGAGGGGAAAAGAAACAAACCCAGAACCGCATGTTTATCATCGGCACCACGTCACCACGTCCTTTGATGAAAGCCTGTCAACAGATGAACACCATGCTACTTTACCATACAAGCCAGCCGATCAAGAACCGAACCGTTGGCCATTAAGACGTACACCAGACACGGGTACTGTCCATCACAGGAAAAGCCGACCATGTCCACCAAGTTTGGGTGTTTCAAACTGTGAGGGTGAAGGATGCCGACATTAAAAAACAAAATCATTATCATTTCACCGAGCCCACTCATGTGCTCCAAGCCGATATCAACACCTCAAATTGTTATTCGTCTCCGCCTCGAATCAAATGATGGCCCATTAAATCTCCATTATGTAAATTAACTCTGTAATCTCCTTGCACAAAACAACCCTCACTCATTCGACAGGGAAAGCCATAGAGAGGTAATTGGTGATGCCTCAGGCTCTTCCATTAGCCACTCGGGTCAATAGTTCAGCGTGCTTTCATAAACAAAAAGATTGAGACGCCTGTTTACAGATATTCGTAGGGAACCAGCCTATGAATATCCAGGGTGAGTGAATGAAATGGCTGCAAGTGGCTGCAGTCTCTCCATTTCCTAGATACTAGATACCAAAGATAAAGAGACCAATGTAATAAAGAGAAAGCTTACGTCTTCAGAGTTTCTATCTCCTGGCGGAATTGAAGTCGTAACTCGTCCGCTAAGATGTCTTCTTCCTAAAGAGAAATAATAATCACATTGTGTATTTTGCGATTTTAAATGAGAGACTTGGGGTTTGTATCAACTCACTGGACTGAGCTTCTTCACGGCTACGGGTAAGTTGTTCACAAAACCCTTGTACACCGTTCCAAACCCCCCTTCTCCCAGCCGATTCCCGCCCTCCGACGTTGGCCGGTCGTCAAAGTTGCCCGTGATGTCCATCAGTTCGTGGTACAAGAAGCTCAAGTAACCTTTTTAGATGGAGGAAGACAAGGTTGTATAGTCAGTGGTGCATAGGAGAAAACTCAGCATGTGTTACCGCCATCGATTGGACAGAAAACCTGTATTAAGAAGACAGTATCCCACATTGTATCAGCATTACCAATCTTATTCTATATTGACGGTATATCAAAACATAATGAATTACTACTCTTTAATGTCATAATGTAGCATGTTGATCACTTTGCTGTTGTACCAGTGGGGAAGAGCAGAGGACATAAACTACAATTGATCACTATCTTACATAAGATTTAAGAGTGCATATAAATATATTGAATTGTCTTCAATACCTGTGCTGTCTGGTTCAGCAGTCTGTGCAGGCTTCTCTGGGTGAGGATTAGGACACACAGGCAAAAGCCGGCTCTGGGGCTCCAATTTAATGGTTGGCGTGTTGCTGTCATTCTTAGCTTGTGGCAGCACTTCAAGTTCTGATACAGGCTCTAATGTGGCATTTAAATCGAAGAGAAGAGGTATATGTTACAGTCTTGTATTCCCTTTCGTTTGATAGTCTCACCTCTGTGTGATTTAAACACAACAAAATACAATTTCGTCATTCCACTGTCACGTTTATTTGATGACACACCTGGCAGGAGCAACGCAGCAGCTGCAAGTAGCTTATTGCTCTTCAAAATATCCACCAGCTCGCCCACCGTGGCGTTGGTGGTCCCCCAATTAGTCAAGAAATCAATTGTGGGGCTCTCCCCCTTCCGTGCAAGGGACGCAAACCTCCTGCAACAGAGATGACCTCCATGAAAGATCATGAAAATCAGAAGGGGTGACTGTTAATACCTCACATCTACACACAGGGCCTACCTGACTTCAATCTGCGTGTATCTCGGCTCCCCGCTGGGCTTCATGATCAACACAATGACCTCTTTCCATCTGTCGTCGGGGTCTAAAAAGTCGGACAGTCTACGAAGTATTGAAAAATTTAGTTTGCGGATGTATGTGCTCGATGTGATTTGCTTATTCATCTTGTAATCCATATTTTTAACGGGCATCAACACTAATCGCATGCTTTGAGTAGGCCTATAGGTGCAGTAGTTTGATCGCTGTAGGATTTAAGGCTATCCTACTTTTATACAGTACATGGTTTCAGTCTGTTATATCTGTTCATATTGTCAACTTCCTGAACCAAAACCGTCAAGTCGACATCTGCTCCTCCCACAACACGGAAATCGAGAGTATATGTTCAAGTTTGTGATTAGTTTTGACATGCATACCTCATAACAGAAAGCCATCTATTGCAAACAACTATTACAGGCAGGGTTGACTGACGTTACAGCAAGAAAACATTGTTGGAGAAATGTCTGCATGGATAATAACTGCGGTGCCATGTTGCGCAATCACCATACCCGAAGTCATAGCATTAGCGCCATCTAGTGGGCAGTGTGAAAACGTATATACAACTAAAAAACTTGCTATTTGTTTGTTTTTGTTTTCTTTCTTCTTTGAATACTTGTCTTTTTATTTTGTTGGTTCTTTCATTTGTTTGTTCTTTCTTTCTGTCGTTCCTTAAAGTGGAGACATTGTTTTTTTAAGGTCTGCTGGTTGTTATGGACTGTGCATGGGCTGGGTTATTTACATTAGCCGTGCACGCTGTGCTTATAGTGCACTGGTTGCTGTTTGCATTTTGTTTGTGCAACGCAGGATCTGGGATCACTTCCATGTGGCTCTGGCCTTCGCGATGCCTGACTGGTTGACCATTAAGGAAAGATATGCTGATATGTGCATTGGGCAGTCTAAAGGGGGTGTTTCCCAATCGCAAGAACACAGCAACATATTCAACACCAGATGTCCCTGCATTGTTCCATGGCATTGTGTGAGGTTATTATTGTATGTGTACAAGTACCTACCATCCTCGCTTCTGACCTACCTGCCTATCTACCTACATATGTTGTAAGAAACTACAGAAAGCTCATTTAAGCACTAAAATGGACAAAGAAATGACAATGAAAATATTGTTTTTGGTAGGCCAATGTCTTGTTACTCCTCGCACAGATGATGCTGTTCAAGGTCATGCCTAACCTTCCATCATGGGAGGTGTAGTCCTTTTCGGGGGGTTTCTGTCAATGCATGCACATGGTCTGCATTACACACACACACACACACACACACACACACACGTCCTCTCATGTGTGAATTAACTGCGGTTAAAGCGATTTTTCATGATTTCAGCATAATTAGAACCATGTACTTGTGGTCAAGATTGAGTATTCTCTGGACTTATGCCTTGCAATAGAGGCTTTGCAAAAATACATATATGATCTTAAAGGCTTAATGGGAATGACCTCATTGAAGACCACGTTTGTGTGTCTTTGCAGAAGGAAGGCATTCTCTGTCTTGTAAAAGTGTTCTCTAAGCCTTGAATAAGCATTGTATAAGAGTTTATTGCTAAACAATATTTTTGTTTAGTGTATCTTATTTGTAGTGTGTAAGCAGTGCGTGTGTGCATCAGTGTGTGTGATTAGATACAAGGCCAGGGTCAATTTGTTTGGTGTGATATTGTAATAAGTGATGGCGTCTTGCCTAATAAGTGATGGCAACAGAAGGCATCTTGCTTAAACATTCCCACCGATCCACATATTCAACTCTTAAGATGCTCAGAGTAGCTGTCCGGAATCGAACCAGGAACCTTTCGTAGTGAGTCATATAGTTTGTCGGGGTCAGAGCCAAGTCTTGAGATGTGCAAATGTCCAAAGTGAGAAACAGGCTCGGCTAATGTTCATTAACTCTGGATACTGACAATAGTATGGACTCTGAGTATGTATATAGTATGAGTATGAGAATGATGTACTGTTGATATGGGACCAAACATGACTTCATTCATTTTTATATCTGAATAAGTTGTGAGCTGTTCACTCACACAGAGAACCTGTAAAGGTGCACATGTGACCTATCAGCAGTCTGGTCCAGTAGGTGAAGCTGTTGATTGGGGTTGGATCACAGAGTCCTGGGTGAATTTAAATGAGCCAAGTGAATGAGTGTGTAGGGAGCAACAGGGGGGCCGGGGAACAGCTCGGAGGTCCTATGGGACCAGCATACCCCCCACTGTCCATCTGTCGGTCAGAACCCAAGGCCCTTGGCACTGCTTGTAGCGGCTGGCCATTGAAAAACTCTGTGCAGGGGCTTTCCCCTTATGTTGAAACATAAGGGGAAGTTTTTTTTTTGTTTTTTTTTAAGAGACTCCTGCTATACCAGGAATGTACAGATTGCTTTGGATTTTTTTTTGTTTGTTTGGTTATGTCAAAAAAAATTAAAACGTCTTCCATGGTTTGGCGTGCAAGTTTTATTACCATTATTCGTTTTTCTCAGAAAAAGAATACAGCCAGCCAGACAGTTACTCAAATGTTGCACAAATGAGATCCCTAGACTGCCGTTATCAAGGAGACAGATAGGTGGCAGTAGTAGTCCGTCTGCAACTGTTTAGAGTGAGCGTGAATCTCCTCCCTATAGTGTGTGTGTGTGTGTGTGTGTGTGTGTGTGTGTGTGTGTGTGAAATAACACATTTTACTCACGCACACGCACACACTAAAGTGTGTTTTTGAGGGGCGGGGGCTTGCAGTGTGTGTGCTGATGACGAATACTAACTGGACATGGTCTGCACAGTTTGAACTTGGAAAGAACACATTCCTCTTCCATAGACTACAACAAGTCTACAAAACATCTGGAGCAGATGTTGGTGTGGGTCAGTTAATGGGCTTATCTCTCTCTCTCTCTCTCTCTCTCTCTCTCCCTCTCCTTCGTGTGTTGCAGTTGAGTGACAACTGTGCCATCTTACATTTTCTGGTAACAGTCCCAAAATGATTCATGCAGCTTGCAATTAAGGGTGGTACTGTCATACCACTCTGAGGAATACGCGGTATAACACACACACATACATTGGTGAAATGTGTTGGAGACACCGGATCATAAATACACAATGCCACCTATATTCACCGTCCATATCATGGTCCACCGAAGGTAAGATGTGGTTTGCCAACTAACAGACCATCGCCTTACTATGTATTCTACGTAACATAGATGCAACACTTTTGAGACCTATACGGCTCTTGTTTTCGTTTCTGTTATTGCAAGAATAGCCCGGTGTTTGTCATTTACCAGTAAAAGCATGTATCTGGTTTACAGTGAGAGTTGCCAGATTTCGGCTGTGTAAACACATTAACCCCCTTTTCCGGCGCTGGCTCTCAGGAAACAGGGATTTGGGTTTGAGTCTATGTAGTCCGTTGTTGGGGGTGTTGTTTTCCTTTGGTGGGGAAGATGTCCTATTTGAAGAGTGCCGTATTCCACAGGAGATATAGCAGCACATGGACACCTGCTCAGTGTCTCTGTAGATCCTTTTGAACATCCCTGATGGCATAGGTAACCCCCTGCCACTGATGTTTTTGCTCCAGCAAGGGGCAGGTGTGGCCTCTTGACGTCCCAACAGGGACCCTGTAATCCGATGCTCGTCAATGCTAATCCACGGGTTCAGAGGCCTAGCAAAGACAGCACCGTATGTGAAACCCCCCTGGATCCAACCTCCAACCCCGCTGATGAGGAGGGGGGGGGGGGGGGGGGGGGGCTCATGGGATTGTGTTGTTGTTTGCTCTTTGACCTGCAAAAAAACCCTGCTGTTTAATTATGGACACCCGAGTCGATTTCTCTTCCTCCCCTTTTAAATTCTTTCGAGGTTTTGGGTAGGGGTCACATGAGAACGTCGCCACCTAGAGTTTTGGGGATATTAAGGTTCAATTAAAAGCTTTGGAATGGCTGTGAAATCACGAATCACAAAAGCTGATTTAATGGATGCGTCATTTGTCTCAACGGAGAACTAATAAAGTTTCCCCCCCGAGACTGGTGATCTATTTTTGACTGCACCTTTCTCAGTGGTTGATCCCCTAATGCATCCTGAATAGATGGCTGTCCATGGTTTTATAAATAACCTAAGGTGAATTACAGTGGTAATTCAGTCTCAACAAGCTTGTCTGAGATTTCAAAGCTGCCCTAAGAACCCATTTTCGTAGTCTTGACGGAAAATAAAGATTGGCTCACAAATGACCAAAGACCGCCATAGGTGGTTTTCTCATCCTCCCCGAACTATAAAACAATGCTGCACCTTATTTGTTCCACACTTTAACCCGAGAACCTGCAAGGACATGTTGATGGATTAGGCCAAGGTCTTAGCAAAAGGTGGAGTACAAGAATGAGAGCGAGGATAAAGGGGCTCTTAGAAAGTCGCACACTGTAACCTTTTTTTGGGGAGAAAAAAAGATGTGAATAGACCTTCCTGGTTATATAGAGAATATATGTTGAAAAAAATAATACTCCTATTCATAGTTCAAGTCTCATAATAAGCAATGAATTACCTGTATAATGACATTAATAGGGAAGCTTTATCATACGGAAATATATACACTGATCAAGAAAAGATATGTGTAAAATAGGCATTTATTCCTCTCCGAAAATAGAATAATTTCTAATAGAGCAAGGCAATTTGAGATTAACACATCAAGAGAAACATTTTGAAGCAGTGAACAAACATAGCAAACCAAAAAAGTGAGCACAGGTTTGCACTAAACGCATTGCAGTTAACGTATGCATTAACACCATGTCCGAAATTCCTCTTTCCAAATCCCCACACACTAAATCCTTTCTTGTGGCCCCTCTGTGTATCATTAACATCCCACCCCATAATGCCCATATTCCTGACCCCCTATTCGTGACCCCCTAACTGACGAGTCATCCTAATCCACCGGCTTTAGCCCTCGGCTATCGAAACAAAAAACGACATAGGTGGCAATTCGTAACGACCTACAAATCGGAACATCTGAAAACAATAGTGGCGTTGGATGATATGGTAGATTAACCACATCCTCCACAGGCTCCGATCGGGGATTATTCACTCTTTCAATGGAGAGTGGGATGGTTATTTCATATCATGTGTGAAAGCTATGCTGATGAATGGTCTCTGCTCAGTATGACGGCTGGATCACAAGGGCAAAACTAAGCAAACCCTTTGGCCACCTCAGAGTTAAAGGCTTGGATTTGAACTTTTGGTGCTCTTGCTGTTCCCAGAAGCGCCTTAAAGGTACGATAAATGCATAGGTCTTCAGTGAGGTCTGGGTGGCCTGGATATTGGTGGTTGGTACCATGGACTGGAATGAATTCCAGTATCCTTAGGACATTGGCGTATTTCCTCACACTTCGTTGTAGTAATTAAGACATTGTAATCCGGATGCTATATCTGCATGTTAATCCCATGTAGCATTTTCCCCTCAGGACATAGGCAAGCTCCCAGCTCGCTTCACGCCTCTGTGCTTCCTCTTCGCAGCAATGGAAAGACTACAACATGAAGGGAGGCTTGTTGATGTACAGAAAGGGGGCCCCATTTTCCAGTTCTTACTTGTCATGTACGTCCAAGGGTGTCATCTCAAAGCAAACCACTCAATGTGGGACTGTTACAGAGGGAAGAGCCTGTGTTGTTGTACACTAAGGAGACTCCGGTGGCAGTTATTTGGCCGGGGCATGAGGTGACAGAAACAGCTCTATCTCACGCTTGCCAATCGTGAGCCCCTTTTTCTGGAACTGCCCGGGGCGGGGGTCTGTCCCCAAGAATAAAACTCTGTTTCACAGACTTAATTACCCGCATTCTACTACATTTTTCAGGGTGTGAATCTCAAGATAAGAAGCAGATAGAAATCCAGTAAAAATTAAAGTTAAATATTGCTCACAATATATATACATATATTTATATAAATTTTGTATTTTATATATATATAAACATCCTATGAAATCCAAAATCCAATCCAATATTTGCATTGGCTTTATTTTCTTCCTGTGGCCCTAGGGAAGTTTATAGAAAGTCCATCATCATGCAGGTGTCTCATCGCCTTGCCTTATGATTGGATAGTTACTTCATGTCCAACTATTAGGAAGACAATCCCTATTCACAAGCCCCGTCTAAACCAGCAAAATTCAAACATATGTGGCTATGCTCCTGATTCTGTGATCTGCTGGAGAATGTCGTTGAGAATGAGGGATAGTACAGTGAGAACCGTGATTCTCCCGGGAAAAAACGGGAGCATTGGCAAGTATGCTCTATCAATGATATCATTTCACGAAGCTCTCTCTTTTTAAGCCTACTTCGAGCTCCACATGCAGTAAGAGGGGATAGCCAAGCATGTCGCTAAATTATCGGTGTGATTCCTTTTAACTCCAACCAGCGTCTTGTGGATGTGGGGATGATTGCTACATGGTGTAATTGAAGAGTAGATCAAAAGGAAAGAAGGAGCAGAAGTGTTGGTCCCTAGTCCCCAGATCTGTGAGTAGAGACCCGGGTGGTGCTGCGAAACGGAGTCCTGCAGATTATAGACTATAGGATCATCATTATGACAGTCATTGGTCATGGAGCAACGCTTCCTCCCAGCTGACTGATCTCTGCGCATCGCTTGAGGATGTTGCCCAAGCTGGAAACATTCTAAGAATTTGTGTCACACTTGAAATGCAGCCATTCATCATTGTAATCTGGATCGTTTACCCGGGCCTGTCGGGGTATATTTAAGTTACTTCATTTTAGATTGAGTCTGTCACATTTATTGACACACACACACACAAACACACACACACACACACACACACACACACACACACACACACACACACACACACACACACACACACACACACACACACACACACACACACACAGACATACACATACACCCAGTGTGTCATTGATAGTGTGCAGATGATATCAGGAGAGTTTGCTGCCCAGTCAGCAGTGTGCCTCCACAGAAAGAGGGGAAGATGGAGGAGGTGGGCTCCAGATGTAGGCCACCAATGCAGCCCCCCGTCCTGGCACACCTTCATCTTTCCAACCTCCTTCTGTTGCTCCGTGTCAGTCACCCCATTCCTCCAGACTGTCTGAGACGTGGAGATGAATTACACAAGAGGAAGGGGGCTACTCAACGGAATACAGTACAATGGAAGGCAGCCCCAGTTCAGGGGTCGCAGTTGACGGATGTGCGGAGGACAAAGGGTGACGTCAATTATACAGGGGATGTTTCTTGTCAGTTGTAAAGCCATATTCCGTTCATAAATACATAGCGGTAACACAAGTCCTGAAGGCTACAACAAGGCAAATTGGGTTGTAAATGACAGAGAGAGGGAGAGAGAAGGAGAGAGAGAGAGAGAGAGAGAGAGAGAGAGAGAGAGAGAGAGAGAGAGAGAGAGAGAGAGAGAGAGAGAGAGAGAGGGGGAGATAGACAGAGACGAAAATATGGGTCACATATGTTGAGTATGATGCGGCGAAAGGGTTGCAGATTGTGTTCGTCTGTGCGTGTCTGTGTGTGTGTGTCTGTGTGTTCCCTTGGCGTGTCCAAGGCCGTGGAGCTGGAGGGGTTGTTTGTTATGTGAAGGACGTGGTTCTGGTTGGCAACAGAGCAGCGATTCCTTGTGATGGCTGAGGAGGGTGTTATCAGGCCGTTATGTGTGATGTCATCACTTTGTTCTCCCGATCCTCTGCTTCGCCCGACCGGAAATACGGGGGGATCCGCCGGTGACGGGGGGATCGAAGCGAGGCCTCGCTCCGCTGGGGAAGGAGGGGAGCGATGGTTGAGAGGAGTACCGCGGTGGTGTGGAAAGACGTCTCAGGGAGTGCCCAGTGAAGGAAGGAAGGATGGAAAGAATGGATCAAAGAAAGAAGGAAAATAGGGAAGAAAGAAGCACATAAAAGAAGGAAAAGAAAGAACAAAGAAAGAAAAGGGAGGCAGAACGAATGAAAGGAAACCAAGAACGAAAGAGTGGCACAAACACAACCGAAACACACTCCACCCTAAGTTAAATGTCTTTTCAATATATCTTTATTTGCCTACTTTAAATTAAACCGACTAAGACTGCACGCACACTGTGATACGCAGCAGTGTCTGTGTATCCCAGTGTACCAACACTTTGTACTCTAGCCTCCACCTGCGCATGGAAAGTAAGTCCCAGTGCTCCCAGGTTGTGATTACATGTTTCATCCCAGCTTAGGAGTTTTAATTAGAGAACATGGATAATGCAGGGTACAGAACAAGTCGAGATACGATTGGTTTGGAAGGGAGGACCACACAGTTTACAAAATTGAGTATTTACAAGAATACAAGAGAACTGCTCTGGCTGCAGCGGTATAAACCTGGTCAATCAACCGTAGTATTTGAAGAAGGACACATTCCGCTCACAGCAGAAAAAGCCTCTTGCCCTGTTGTTGACCCCACAGGGGGAACATACACTTCTCTAGTGCTGCACCAACATGAATTTTTCCCATTTTTCCCCCCAGTATGATTACATCCATGATGTAATGTGAGCAAGGAGTATCCACCAACCCCCCCCTTCTCCCCCGTCTCTCTCCCATCCCCTCCCAGCCCTCCTTCCATTCACACCGATTCACAACCTCCCCCTAACTCCCCCAAACTCCCGCCCCATTCTCGCCAAAGGGGATACTTCTGTCTGTGTACGTAATGAAGTGCAATCTTCTGGTGTTGTCTTTGCTCTACCACACATCCCATGGAATTCCCCCGTTATCTAAATCCAATAATTATTTAAACCCGGATGTCAAAACACTTTCCATTATTCTCAACCATGGCTACCCCCTCAGCCCCTAACCCCCCCACCGGCCAGCAACCCATCACACACTGCGCCCTGCATCTTTGATCTTGAGGCTACGACACTACACCATGCCCCTCTGTCTTGATTGTAGCTCAGCCTTACTTGTCTGGGATCCGTTGCATCAACAGTGACGGGGATGGAGTCCGTCCCGTACGGACGGACAGGGTGCGATGCGTCAGGGTACATTGGTTACCCGTCGGACGGACAGGAAGTCCTTCCTCTGATGGCGGGACACCGATTTGCTGACACGGGTGGGAGAGAGTGACAGAGGGGCTGTGTTTCCTCGACAGCAGTCTCAGGCAGAAGGATTCTAGGCTTACAGGAAACAACTGTTCACTGCTTTTCCAAACTGACTCCTGAGTAAATGAGTTGTGAGAAATCGATGATACATTTATTTATTATTTGATTTGATTTTGAGTGAACTCCGAAATGATGAAACATTCATAGATTTCTATATTTCTTCAAATTAGCGAATGCATTTTAAACATTCGTCCTGTCGCAACAAACGGAGGATTGTTTCCTGTGCATTCATCCAAACTGTCAAATGCAAGTGGTGGAAAATCCCTGAAGGCATTCAGAACCTCTTAAGCCTTCTTTTTTTTTTACTGTCCTGCTCCTCTTGTTAATGTGGCCGCTGATGCATACAGCTGAACTAATAGCACTACAAATGTGGCGTTTACTCTCTTAAAAAAAGAAAAGCTACTTATAGCCCATACAACGCCTACCAGGATCCCAATCTGACGACGTGCTCAATGCGGCGTTGGGGGGGGGAGGAACTGCTTTGTGTGGGAGCTTTTCGAGTGTGTTGATCGCCATTTTGGTCAACCCCCTTTGGCCTAATCTGGTCCCCCTGAAGAGATCTCGGTGTATTTGCGTTTGAGTTACTTTTACTTTTGTGCTTGTGCATTCTTTTTTTGTCTTTCCCAGCCTTTGTGAGGTGAAAGAGTTGTTTTTTTTGGGGGGGGGGGGGGTAATTAAAGAACTGGCTTGGTGCGGGCTGAAGAAGTGCTAAACACTAAACGTAGAAGGGTTAAAGGGCACAGTGGGTCCCCTCTGCAGACACAACCTTTTATTGTGTGGGGTGGTAATGGGGGGTGTTATGGTAGAATGTGCTGATGGCTACTGCAAACTGCAAAAAACATCATCAGCGAATCACCTTATTTTGAGTTCTGGCTTCCAAAACAGCCACAACTTTGCTAGTGTTATCAATAAAGAACAAAGTCATTATGTAAAAGTCCAGCACAACCAAGTCTAGGAAAAAAAAACAACTGATTGCAGAGAAGATAGTTTGGATAATAAAAGAACAGTTACACACGTCCTGACCCCATGACTAAATATGGGTTCTATTCTAGTGGAGCTCTAATGTCTACACTAGAATAGAGTTCCTTCGTCTGTTTTCGTTCAGCTGCTCATATAATGAACCAGGAGGATCTACAGAGATTTCAGGTTTCCTCATTCCACATGTCCACCAGCGGCGTTTCACTTCATTGCTTCACTTAAGGCGTTACGATCTTAATTGGAGCAATCCAACATGTTTTCCCATGGCTTTAAGTTGTTTACAATTCAGACACACAAACACTAAGGGGCTGTTACGTTCTTGGTTCCCCGGGGCCGTGTGTTTGTGTGTTTGTGTGTGTGTGTGTGTGTGTGTGTGTGTGTGTGTGTGTGTGTGTGTGTGTGTGTGTGTGAGAGAGAGAGAGATGTATAGATATTTTGAATTTAACGGTTCATACTTATTATTATATATACCTTACCTTTTTACTTTTTATTTTATAACACTGTTTATTTTATTGTTCACCTGCTTTGGCAATGCAAATGTATATTTCTCATGCCAATAAAGCTTTTCTGAATTTAATTGAATTAAAAAAAAAAGTGAAAAAAAGAGAGAGACAAGTGTTCTTTTTTTATGTCTATCCAGACAACTTGAACAATATTGAAATATGAACGGTTTAGCTACAAAATGAGATGCATACAAATGCATCTAAACATATGATGTTCAACATGTGTACAATTAAGAAACACCAAATTCAAAATCCAGGCAACAAGCTTCAGTCTGCTACTACCACCAAAAACCAGCACCAATAACTCCCTATTTCATACACTACGCATAGGGTTACACATACAGTAAAAGCAAAATGTAAGATAGACAGATCCACACTTCACCAATGACAGCCTCCACCTTCGTCCCTGTTATTGGCGTCCAAAGTGTGGGGGGGGGGGGGGGCGTGTGGTCGGGATAAGGGACAGCCGTGGATGTATTGGAACGAGGCCCCACTCCCCATGGAGTTAAGCGAGAACATTGTGATGATAATTAGAAGGTAAGCCAGTGGGATACCATGTTCCTTGCGAAGAGAGAGAACTCCGCCTACAATGCGTCACTATGCCATACATGCGCTTTGAGAATGCGCGAATGAATGGATGAATGAATAAAGCGGTCGGTCGGGGGAGAAAAGGAACAGCTGGTGGTTTCTGTTCCTCCGAGCATATTTGACAAATATTGTAGTGCGGCTTGCAGACTGGCTGGCGGGCTGGAGGTAGTCTCTGCATGTGTTCTGGGGACTGAATGGCGGCAGAGGTGCACTCTGGGGCTTCGTTCTTTTGAGGTACTGGGACAAGGAATTCCATGTAAGCAGAATGAAAAGCGTCCACTTATATAAACGCAATCCAATCCCCCTACTTGACAAAGACGAACGGTTCGGCTATACAAGACTTTTAATCAAGGCTTAGAGTGTATCATGTCCCATGCCAGGGCAACACAGTGACTATCAAAATGAAAGGCAGAACTTTTTAGGTAATGGAATGACATCATCCATCTGGAGGCTATGGCAAGGACACATCAAGGGGTAACGGTGTAGTCAGCGAAAATGTGCTGATATTAACAGAAGATTAAGCCCAGGCTTCGGTCTCCAAAGAGAGACCAACAAAAGCAATAGTAGTGGAGCCAATCCCGTCACAAACAACCACTCCGAGGTGCCTGGCTCTGGAGCGCGTTTGAATAAGAATGTGTTGAGTCAATTGATATTTTCCGCAACAAAGAAACTAAACAAGGGTTTGGTGTTCCAGCACCCTGATAAGAAGAAGAAGAAGAAGAAGAAGAAGAAGAAGAAGAAGAAGAAGAAGAAGAAGAAGAAGAAGAAGAAGAAGAAGAAGAAGAGGTTCTCACTTGAGAAAGCAGGGCATGTGTGTTCTGTTAGCGCGTGATGCGCTGCGAAAACGCCACGCAACGTTGGCCGCTGTGCCGCAGCCACGCAGAAGTTGGTAGCGTTGTAACGTGACCCCTCCTTTTCTTGGGCCCCGACCGGCCCAGGAGCCCCTTGCATGGGGCCAGCTCCCTCTGACATCAGCGGGGGCCCCCACAGCCCTGGGAAATTGAGCATGTGAGCTTCCCCAGGTCATTAGGGAGAGGCTTGAAAAGACTGTCACCAGGAAGGAGATAAGCCGCGAGGGGCGCAGTAATAAGGCCCCGAATAATAGCCCTTCTGTGGAGAGCCACCGAGGACAGAGACCCGGGGATTAAAGACAGTCTGAAAAGGAGAAAGTCAATGGAGCTCCGCGAAAATATGAACCGCAGCGCCACTGAAATGCGGCGAGACTTATAAGCATGCTGGAGGGATCTCTCTCTCTCCAAGGGCCCCCATCCAGCTCAGGAAAAGAAAAAGGAAAGTGAGGGACGGGAGGGAGGGGTCTGCTGTGTTGGGGGTCCGCTCCTGCAGAGAGAGAGCGAAAGAGAGACATAGAGAGAGAAAGAGAGAGAGAGAGAGAGAGAGAGAGAGAGAGAGAGAGAGAGAGGACTGCCCACTGCCCTTCCAGAATAGGTATTTCTGCTGCGCTAGCATGTGGTGTCTGCCAAACGCAGAGGGGCCAGTTTCCCCACCCAAATTTACGTGCACTCTCTGACCCTGAAGTTGGGGTCTGAAGTCTGTCTTTACCTGTGTGTGTGTGTGTGTGTGTGTGTGTGTGTGTGTGTGTGTGTGTGTGTGTGTGTGTCTATGCATGCGTGTGTGTGTGTGTGTGTGTGTGTGTGTGTGTGTGTGTGTGTGTCTATGCATGCGTGTTTGTCTGTGTGTGTGTGTGTGTTTGTGTGTGTGTGTCTATACATGTGTGTGTGTGTGTGTGTGTGTGTGCATGTGTGTGTGTGTGTGTGTTTCTGTGTGTGTGTGTGTGTGAGTGTGTGTGTGTGTGCAAGCATTTATTATCGCTGGGACTGGAGTGGGGCTTAATCTAAAGGCAAATGTTCCCGCCGTCAACAAGGCATTGTTCCTTCCTGTTGATCATTGTTGATAAGATGGCGCTGACCTCTCCTCACCCTTGGTCTGTCCACAGCCAATGAAAAGAGATCCCTAGCACCTCTCTGGGGCTTTTCCCTCCCAGAGGGCCACCCTGCCTAGCGCTTATCCCTCTCTGTTTGATTAAGGGCGTGACATCAATGGAAAGCCACAGCCGTAGAGTCTCGGCTCTCCGAACATGAACTCCAGCCCCTCGAGTGCTGATATTCATAAGTATAAAAGCCGTGGTGAAGTTATAAAATTATAGTTGTCTTGTAAGATGCGTGGGGAGAGCAGTGAGATGACGTATTGGATGTTGTGTCATGCGTGTCATCCGACTTCCTTTAGGGCTCTCGTATTAAATCCATTATTTCGTAGTTCAGACGAAATCCCTACTTTTCCAAGTGCACCCCCTTCCTCAGGCTGCTAATGACTTCACAGACAAATTGAGGAAGTGTCAGTGTAGTGTGGAGTGTGGTAGCGTGTGATTGACAGTCTGGATGACTCTGAGCGAGGTCGGGCCGTAACGCGACACCAATGCAGCCACTGCTGGCTCCAGATCAGGCGCTGATAGTAAAGAGGAAAGTCCATGAAGGCTCTTAATCTGTCAAAGGATTTTATTTTCGTGTAAGACTATACAAACGTATCAACTGCGGTCCGGGGTTTCCGTTCGTTCGCCCATTGGTTTGTTCAACAGTGTATTAATCGTGTGCGATTGATGGATCGCCAAGTCATTAAGCCCGATCCCTTTGTGCCGCACACTATCGGAATCAATTTCCGATCTCTCCGCAGCTCCCCATAATGCGAGCCACATTGCCAGCTGCGGCTGGGAAGCCTAATGTGAAGCAGACCCAAGAGGCTGGTCCTAGGTGGACCTTCAGGCGACCGACAGGGCTCCGTCCGGGCTAACGGGGGGGTGCAGGATGGTCTAGTGGTGGTGGAGGGGTTGGGACGCCAAGCCGAGAGGCTCTGGGTCAGGTCATAGGGACGGGACGTAGTAGGCATGTAGGCCGTAGTCGACCTGTAGGGCATGCTCGAGCAAGATGGCTGAACCTGCTACTTGCTCACTATAGACCTCAATTAGCGGTGCTGTGATTAGATAGGAGATAGGAAATAGCTTATACTTCTCACACTCTGTCACACACACCAATTAATGGCCAACTAATTGACTTACAATTAATCTCTGGTAATACTTGATGATAAAGTTGAGTCATAGGTCATTTGTAAGCCATTAGTTAATGAGTAACTAATCATTAAGAAAACATTCATTTATAACTTGTGTTTAAGAAAGAACTAATAATTAAAAGGACATTAATAAACGTATGTAGATGATTAATTAGAGGTGTGTTGAAGGGACCCTTTTCAACCAGCAGTTGTGGTGTGTCTACACGTGGGAGTGTCTACCCAGATGCTGCACCACCTGGTAGGTCTGATCAATCAAATCTAACATCTGATCACTTGTGTATATTCATGTTACGTTCATCGTTAACTAAGGGTTAATAAAGTACTTATGACCGAGTGTCATTATAAAGTGTTTCCTTGTGTGGACTTGGGACGTCTCCACTGGCTAGCTGGAGACTGTTGCGGCGGTGACAATCGTGCACCCCCTAAAACCATTGCTCCAAACTACTCCAACCTCAGCACAATTAAAGCCTGGCACAGAAAACACTCAGCCTCATCACCCCCCTCCCTCCCTACTGTTTACCGGCCCCTGCCCCTTCTCCAACGCCCCAACGTCCCCAATCACTGTCAGTCTCGACCGCTACCACCACCGCGCACACCACGCCAACTCATGCCTGGCCCTGCCACTGCCCCCCCCCGGCTGACCGGGGGCTCCGGGGAGCTCGGCCCTCCTTTGTGCGTCCTGTCGGCCGGACCCCGGGCGCTGCAGCTGAGCGACGGCCAGCAGAGTACCCAGCTCACCCTCAGCGGGGGGGGGACTCTTGACTCTGGCTCGCTCCGGGTCAATCCCCTAACCTAGCCCCCCCCCGCCTTCACCCTCCTCCCTCCTCCTCCTCTCCTCCTCCTCCTCCTCCTCCTCCTCCTCCTCCTTCCTTCTCTGCGCAGCACCAAAACAGACAGGCGGGTGTTGGGAGTGAATAGACCTCAGGGAGGGGGGGTTGGGGTTGGGGTAAGGGTAAGGGTGAAGGGAGGGGGGGGGGGGGCGACTGAATGAGTATTTCTCCTTCTTAGAGACCACTGATGGGTGGTCCTTGGACCGGCTTGGAATACAGAGGAGGAAGCCGAGCCAAAAGGAGCTGCCATCATCCCGTGTCACCTCGAACAATCGACTAAAATACCTTCCAGAGCCGGGGGCTTCCTGGAAAGACGTTTACTTTTCTCTGGTCCCCTTTTCAAAGGCAGATCTCGCTGGGGAGGCGAGCTGTCTTAAGACCCTCCCGCCCACCCTCCATCCCTTCGCCCCTCGCTCCTCCTTCTCCTTTCTCTCCCTGCTACATCTTTTCCCTTTTTTCCTTTTTTTTCCTTCCCCTCTCCCCATTTTCTGTTTGGCTCCGGGGCCCGTCGCGGAGGACAAGTCCCCCGAGTGACACAGCGCTTACCTGGGAATTCATCTGTCACTCAAGGCCGACTATAGTCCACGCTTGTGATATGCAAATGCACTGAGTTTTGCTGTCCCCCTCCATCCATTTTTGTGAAGCTCCTCAGGTTATTCGCCACGGATTGTCGGGTTAACTGATTTGTCGTTTTGCAGACGCTGCTATCCACAGCGTGCAGTGAGTTCCGACTACAGAGAACGCAGACACACGTCATTCAGGGGGGTTAGGGCCAGGCAGCCTGCTCACAGGACAGTGCTGCGTTCCGCACATGGAAGCATACTTCGGAACGCACATCCGATGTACATTCCAAAGTGCCTTCCGCTGTGCATTCCGACAAGATGCCCCGCGTTACGCACATAGGAACGCACATCGAAATACCACATCGAACACGCTTCAGAGCGCACATCGGAGCGCACTTCGGAACGCACATCGAGCCGGGTACCTTCCAGCCGGGAGTCACACCATAGCCAGTCTGCTCTCCTCCCCAGCCACCACCACCACCACCACCACCACCACCTGGATGCAGCCTCACACCGTGTCTTTAAAAGAAGAACGTCACCAGCTGTTGAAGTTCCCCTTTTAAAGACACGGTGCGAGGCTGCGCCCAGGTGAGGCCTCCGCCTCGTGTTGTGCAAACAAAGGCCGTGGGCCAGGGCCTGTAGGAAGGAGGAGAAGGAGCCATCCGAGAGACATACATACGCACACACACACACACACGCACACACACGCACACACACACGCACACACACACACACACACACACACACACACACACACACACACACACACACACACACACACACACACACACACACACACACACACACACAGACACAGATGCCTTTGATCGGGATCTCTCTCAGATCTCTCCCAGCATCCCTTTCCTTTTAGATTTGTTTACACAACATACACCACTCGTGCAGCCGGCAATACCTGGAGGAGGACTCTATGTTTGGAGAGATTGTGAAGAGCTTCAGGATGTGTCTCGGTACCAGTTGAAGTCTGGGTGACTCTTTGAACAGCTTCTTCATGCTAACCTCCGTCATCATGGCCGCTTTCTTTAAACTTACACACGTTTAAATTACACGAGACACACACACACACCCACGTACACACACACACACACAACACCACAAACACACACAACCACACGTACACACGTACACACACACACACACACACGCATACACACACACACACACACACACACACACACACAAAAACACTTC
>NC_136942.1:6691390-6736390 GCF_949987615.1 Pollachius pollachius
GAGAAAAATGGGATTCCTCGCTGTGGAAGCATTTAAGTTCTTTCCCTTTTGGGCGGATTGTGTGTATCACACCAAAACGTGATACGCAGTGGTAATTAAGGATAGTGTTTTTTTTGTCAAGATGTGTTAGGTGCTGAATTACTTCACTTGGATATATATTGTTTTAGGACAGTCGGGTTTGCTGTTGGGAGTGTAAGCTTTTGTAAAGTTACATGGCATGAGAATCAACTAAACAATTGCAACTTTCGACAAGCCAACTAATCGAGTAACTGCTATTTTCTTCATGGTCCATTTTTCCTTATGCAGTTTCAGATTCCCAACGATCCTACAGGACAAAATTACATAGTAATTAAAATCCAACCTCATTCGGGAAACAAAGGATAGAAAAGCTTAACGATAACTCAATATTAATTTGTAGGCACAGGCAGTATCGCTATGGTGAGTGTTATGGCAACCTTGACCAATAAGACAGCTGCATAAGGAAATAGATTTCAAAACTGAATATGATATCTCTGAGACACGACTTGGATGGGGACAACCTGGTCTATAAAGTGAGTCATATTCTTTAATAAGGATTACAACCAACTGTAAATGGTTGCTTACTTTTCAGTTTCTATATCAACAGACATGATCTAATTTTGCTTAATATACGTTGCGTTGCGCTCGCCTTTTTTGTCACAGAACAGCACGTATCATCATCACCACCACCACCACCATGCAAACACACACTGGCCTTCATCTACCCCTGCTGCCCTCTGGTCCAGCTAGGGGTGGGTACACAATTCCTGGTACGGAAGACCAGTGTTGCCCAAAAAGGTTGGAGAAACATCACAGTGATGGAGGGATGGAGGTGGAGGAAGGTGGCTGTAAGACTCACCCCTCTCTACACATGTTGTTCTCTCATAGAGAAAAGGATTAATTTCATGTATCCACTTGATATATTTCTTGTTGGATTCAAGCTTGTAATGTCTTGTAGGGCACTTAATCGGGATAAGAATCACGGAAATATCGTGTCTGTTGTTCAGATATGTCTTTAGAGGCCAGCTTTAAAGAAGTCATCTCACACAGATCAAGAGGATTTTTCTTCTAAGAGGTCAACACGCATTCACTGGGCTTTTTCCTACCTGTAATATATAGGTATTGACTCTCCTTTTAAAAAGGTTTTAAGATACAATAACTCATGCTATATCTATAGCCTTCACATCCAGTTCTGCTGAGATATCTGTTGAGTCATCAGTGAGTCAACACAGTAGTAGTCTGAGAATATATCGCACAGTGTGTTGAATGGCCGCCCAGTTGCTAAGGCCTACGCTGTTTATTGACTAAGCAAAGAAAACAAAATGAAGGGGGAAAAAAAAAAGCTTTCCAAAAGGTTCCCCCTGTTATTTTAATAGCTTAGTAAGCTTGTCCTCCACGGCAACAGGTGGTAGGCTTTTTCTAATTGGGTGGAGAAGTCGGGGGGTGGTTAATCTGTACTGCAAGTCAACACAGGTCCATGGTGGCTGAGCTCCTTGATCCGTGCACCAGGACGACAACCTGCAAGGTCACAGAGGGGAGGCCAGGTCTGCAGGCTGCGCTCTGCTCAACCTTGAGTGAGGCTGAAGATGGGTCAAAGCCTTGGTGGTTAGTGATGGATGGATCACTTGACATGGACCCAGGTTTTATGACCGCTGTCTTTAATGTGTCTGGATTAAGGTACCTTATGTAGTGCTCTGAAGCACAGTTTGTTGCGAGTATCTGGCTGTGTGAGCGAGCAACAGTGTTTTGTATTCGATTGAAGCAGTGTATATGCTTAAATAGCAAGACAATTTCTTTGTCTAAACTTGATTTTCTTAGACATGAAAGCACACCTGTCTTCTTTTACTGCAGGGCTAATAAAGCACTTTTAACCTATAATTATACAAATACACAAACATTGATTTTATCAATAAATGATATGTTTAATAGTAAGTAATGCTTAATATCCACAGATACAAACAAGACGTTTCCCTGGAGGAGAAGCATATAAATCTATCATCAACACAAATTAAGTTTAGGTTACACATTTACCACCAGTGGTAAAAAATTAAGTATATTGTACACTCAGACCACTCCCCAAACACTATTTACCAGTTAGACCCATGAACTCTTGGCTGACAACTCTACACCCTAACACTGGTCAATAACCATAGCCCTGATGCTTTTTTAAACAACACTCCATCCATTCTACCATGGCCTTCAGCCTCTCCTTTGTCCTCTGACCCCCAGGGGTCAATCCCGGCCAAGGGGGCCAGTCAGGCAGAGGGTATAAGTCAAGACAATCCCAGTACAGATGTTGAAGGGTGTCTGTGGCCGGGCTTCACATGCATGGGAAACGTGCGTGTCACCACACAGCCCCTCCAGTGATGTCCTTGTCGCGTTAGATGTCGACCGCATTGACCACAATCTGTGGGAAATCTGCGACCAATTGCTACACTTCCTGCCTCGCTGTGTCTTTTGTTCATCATTTCCGACGGTATCAGGAATGGTGAATCGAACGTATTCACTCGGCCCCATTGTTGCCGGGACTTCTTCTTCCCCGTCTTTTGTTTTGATTTTTCGTGTTTTTGGGGATGGAACAAAGAACATCCAGAAAATGAGAAAGAGAGAGAGAGGGAGGGAGAGATTAAACATTAACCATTATAATTATATTCATTAACCATTGAATGCATGGGAAATTAAGCAACATGTGTTTAAAAGCTATAATAAGGTCCCTTGGGTGATAAAAGAGAGTTAGTGGGTGGGTGAGTGGGGTTGAAGTGATAACTAAAGGGGGGCACCTGTTTTGCATGAAGGGAAGGATCGCTTAATGACCGACTGCCCTGTAGCGTTTCGCTGTCTCTGGCAAGACTACAAAGATGGAGCCTGTAAATCACCTGTAAAAACAAACAAATAAGAAAATAAATGTACAAGCATTTGTTTTACATGATAATGATGATGGGGTTTTAATACTAATAATAGCAAATAATAATAAGGCCTATTGGCTTTTACGGAAGAGTGGAATATTAAATGACGCACAATTTAAGAAAGCACATTACAAAAGCCTATAAAAACATGTTTCAAAGAGGCTGATAAACAAATGCCAGCGCTTTCAGCCTACGCAGTCATATATTTGGTTTGTTGGTTGTTTTCTCTACACACAAATACTGTATTTAATTTTTCTAATGTATTTCTGCTTGTGAAATTGTGAATTTGTTCAGAAATCCAAATGTATGGCAGGGCATCATGATTTGCCCGAAGCTAGGAGAGAATGCTAAAAAGGAAGCCTCCTCAATTTTTAAAAAAACATACCTTTTCAGTGGGTACACCGCATCTAACCACACACAATGAGGTTTAACATTCATGGCCAACACAGATGAAAAAGGATGTAATTGAACTGTCTATCAAGTCTGTTTTAATTACACCATGTCCACGACTACTACTCTATTAATTAATTTATTCATTCTACTTTATTCATCAGACCTCACAGTTTATTCAGGCTGCTGTTTGCAATAGTTAGTAGGCCATGCTGACAATGGATGTGAGACTTCATATTTTCAACGACAGATGCACAAAATGCTTTTTGTATACAGCCACATTCTGTCAGATAAGCAGAATTGTAAATTTAATATTATCCTATTACAAGTTATTTTACTATTTAATCCAGAGTATATTATATGACTTGAATGCATAAGACATGGTTTAAACATCACATAAAACATCAAAAGTCATTTAATTACATTTTCCCCCGAGGTGAGATATTGTCTTCTCTTCCATTCAAAGCCGTAGTCCCAGCGAATTGTGCTAGTGGTGGGAGCCCCACTCACCATTGGCTCCACGACCTATAGGGGCGTTGCTTGCCGAGTTGTGATCGCTTGGGTTCATGGATGGCTACTAGTGGAAAGCTTACTTGGCACTGATCCCTCCCCTACGTATAGGTTAAATCAGACAGCGTTCCGGAGGAATGTATCGCAAATAGTTGGGTGTTTATAGCGGTCAGTGGACGCGAGTTCAGCAATGCGATGAGGGCAGTGCACTTTGCAAGACTTGTGCTGCAGGGAGCCTCCGCAGAGCCCGCAGAGACCGGTTGCTGACAAGCCGGGGTGAAGAGCCGCTGTAGATAGAAGGCTCTGGGCTTGCCTTGGAGGGACGACAGCCTTGGCTTCTTCGCGGAGGAAATCATGCAGTTTGCAATCTGGCTGCTTGGACTAATGTGTCACCTGTCAGCCCTCGTCCGGAACTCTTTAGAATACCGATTGCATCCGAAACAAGGTAGGATTTTGGTTTTTGATTCATAACTTGTAGCCTGGTCCGGTCAATAACGTGAGAGCCGAGTGGTCATCATGTTGAAGTGGTATCACAGTGTAGTGGCTGAGAATGATGCTATGAGTTTTAAAAAGCCCAAACTTTTCATGTTTCTAAGTTTGAAAGTTAAAATCAACTTAGGTTATACTGGCATGAATAACGGTTTCCAAAAGGCATATAACTGACACATCTTTATTATTTTTTTTTTCTTCAGAAAGTTTCATCAAACAGTTGAAATCCTACGAAATCATAACCCCGCTCCGGGTCAATGATTTCGGAGAGTCGTTCCCCCACAAACTGCACTACAAGAGGAGACGGAGGAGTTTGGATGACGATGTGTCGGGCTCACAAGCCCACTACAGGATCGATGCATTCGGGGAACGCTTCCACCTCAACCTGACCGCCGACTCCAGCTTCATCGCCCCCTCATACGCCGTGCAGCACCTGGGCGCGGAGCCCAACGACACCGCCGACTCCCACCACTACTACCCCCAGGACCCGAGCAATATGCGCCACTGCTTTTTCCGAGGACACGTCAACGCCAAGACACACTTCCCCGCAGTCTTCAGTTTGTGCACTGGCCTAGTGAGTATGAGCCTTTCGTTCTTCTTCCCAACTCCCAAGTCTTTTTCTATCAGATGCTGCTGCTGCTCTTGCTGCTGCTTTCAACTTTCTTTGCTCGTTCCTATTCCGGTCGACACCGGCGTGCATGTGCAGCCGCCCCACCATATCCCTCCTTTACTCGAAATGCATCGCACTGAAACGAGAACAAGTGTTGCTTGCTATGACTGACTGGCCGCATTTGAAGCGTGTCCCGCATCCCATCGCTAGATCCTTTGGAATGATGCAATTGCGCAGTTCAGGAGTAACACTTGTTAACTCAGTGCAGTGGTTTAAGCAAAAACTATATTAATTAAGATTTTTGGTTTTCATCTGGTTTGCTGAACAAATGAAGGGGCTGTAGTTAATTTGAAAGTAATTGAGCCAGCATCATTTTCATGAGAACTATTGAATGGTATATCAAATAACTAATTTGTAATAGCATTCCACATGATGCCTTATCGTCAATCACAGACTGTGGTCCTATTATACTGTCACAAGCTGTAATATGGTTATCGTACAAGGCCGTTATCGATTTATTGGGTGCTAATGACCTTAGTGTTAACTGAATAGTGCTTAATAGGGCTAATCGTCCATGAAACAGAAGTGTTGAAAGGGATGACTCCATCCATGAGTCAGATAGGGTTACCGGTGTAGCGATCAGTGGGCTGACCTTGGTCTCGCCCAGCAGGTTCTGGTATGGGTGTAGTGGGTAGGGCTTGGGGGGTTGTGGACAATTCTCTGGCTGGACGGAGAAATCGAAGGACCGCATCCTTGGCTTGTCACTCTAGGTGTCAGTGGGCATCGAAGCCTATCGCTGACACGGACATACCTCTCTTGGTTTGGGGCTGCTTGGTAGAGAAGCGTACCTCGGATAGCATAGCAGCACGTGAGGGAGGCTATCTTGACGCTAGCGCACTCAGGATGCTTTTAAGTCAGTGACCCATTCAAAGCTGCACCAGTGCAGGGCCTCTGATTGCGGGCTTGTAAGGCTCCATACTAAAACCATGTCATTAACATTGTCAGGGTCAGGGTTTTTATTGGGCCCTTAGACCCTGGGTTATTCTTTTTTTCGACTGAAAGGAACACACCAATGAGCTTTTAGATGGCCTTCAGGCCCACTTTGATGTGCATCTCCCTTAGCCAAACATGTTCCACGCATCCACTTCTTTTCAAACAGATGCTGGTTGGTTATCAGCATCCTCATCACTCACTGCTGAATGACGGGTCAAAGGGCCCTGCAATGCACCAGAGGGCTATTGGGGCTTGATTGGACGCTGCACATTTTAAAGGGATGAGGTCATTAAGGGTATGATTGAGCCTTAAAACAATAAGGCCATTCTAGAAAGTGCAGGTTTTCCCCTCTCATTAACGTCCAAACTCTTTTTCTTTTTTTACGGAGGAACTTGTAGGAGGGATGGACGTTTAAGGTGGGCTATTGTGAAGTGCTCTGTGAAAGAGGGGCTAGCTCAATACAAGTGGTATGCAGGGTCGATGACATGACATCCTTCACAAGCAGGTCCTTTAACTCGCAATATGGGAAGGGCTTGTACTCTGTAACAAGTCCTTTGCATCAGCTTCTGGAGTGATTAACAACTTGATTGACAAAAGTGCTATTTATTTATTTATTTAGTCGATAGACTAAATGATTTAATTGACCGTTCCAGCGCCATGCTGGTGGCCTGTGTCTTATTTGGCACAGGGCCAAGTCATGCACATCTGTGTTAAGACCAGGGGCTGAAACACCTTCACAGCCTGCATCACCCAATGCGATTTACTGCAGCAGCAATCTGATGACTCAGCAGACACACTACCTGGTTGGCTCGTTGGGCACTTTGATGCAAAGGCTGTGTCTAGACTCTGACGAACCATGACATGGGTTTGGGCCCGTACACGGTGGAAAGTGCAGCGATTTGTTACGTCTGGCGTGCCCTCAATAGTTCATCAACAGTAATCCGTTCTTCTGAACATGGAAACTTATTTTCCAGGTGTGCTAATACTATATATTTATCTGCAGTATTTCCAATGAACAGGGGGGCTGACGTGTTTTCGTTTCCATTGTCGCCCATGAATAGACAACCCTTAACAAGTTGATTTTCCATCTAGGATTCCTTCCTTAACCATCTGTGTTCAGCAATGACACCCAGGCATGATTTTAGGTCAGACAAGATAACAGGTAACAGAAATTAAAAAACTAAGAATTAACACTAAGAGTCAGTCACTCATGTTGTGGCCACTAAAAGCCAGCCTAGGGGCACTTCCAAGTGGCTGTTCTTTGAGATGATCTTTCAATGACAAACTTTGACCAATCTTGTTGTCGCTTATTGTGTACCCTTGGGTCAGGTCAGTAGAAAGAACAAGTCTTGCTGATAGTCTGTTACAGATTGCTCCCATCATGTTTCTCCGAGAATTACTGTTCCTGGACTTGATATTCTAGTCCATGCTGGATCCAACCCTGCAGTAGTGAATTAATGAATCCCCATGGGTCTGAACCTCCCCGGGTCTGGAAAGAAGTGTTGAAGCCTCGGGGGCGATTTGCAGTGGATGCAAAAGGCTGTCATGTTTTGAAGTCTTTTTTTTCCAGTAGTAATGTTATCTTTGCTCTGTCATGTTATTACAAGCTTGTAATTGTGTGTGTGTGTGTGTGTGTGTGTGTGTGTGTGTGTGTGTGTGTGTGTGTGCGCGCGCGCCTGTGTGCCGACGTACAATTCTCTCGAAGCATTCACAAGCTTTCAAGGAAGTGTATGGCTCGTGTTCAAGCTTACTAATCTTGGCCTCCTTTGCAGAGGGAATGAGGAAAGGTACGCAAACGTTCAAGTTTTTCCACATCGGATGTGTTTCCATTGTCAAGCGGCTGTCACTTGTGGAGACGGTCATTGGGTAATGCCGCCCAAAGACAACATTCCCGGCTTCTAATAACCTGTTAAAGTGTGCGTATGAAATTACCACGGAAACACTGCTGTACTTTTTGCCTGAGTGAGCTAAGCAGCTTTGGGATGGACTCAAAGGCCAGATCCAGCCTCAACACTCCCTTCTGACAGCAGGCCGGCCCTCTGTGATGATGTCATTCCTCCCACCAAACCCAACTCTGACGGCGGGTTTCAGTTGTGTAGAAAGGAGAGATTGTGCGTTCTCGGCGTACCAAAAACAACTGCACTTCTCTTGTGAATGCCGCTCACTGTTTTTAAGAAACACAGACACGTAGTCTTATCGTTCTTTCGGTGTGCGTGCGTCCCTCACAATACGTTCTGTCTTTGAACTGTCCTGACTGAGAGAACGTCTCCAGTTGTGTTGTGACACTGACGATTCCATCGAAAGCAACACGTCTTTCACAACATGTTTGATGCCGAAATAGCACTCTTGTCTGGGAGGAACGCAGAAGGGTATTCGCCCAAGGGCAGCGGCAATGGGACGCGGCCGTGGCGCAAGAACAAACCTTATGCTCACACAAACGGGTCCTAATCTGTATTCTGATTCTACGCACACATGCACGCACAGGCGTCATTTTTAATAAGGCCCTATTTTTTTCTCTCTCTCTTATCTTTCTGTCCTGCTCCAGATTGGGACGTTTACGACGCAAGATGGCGAGTACTTCCTGGAGCCGCTGATGGGCGCCGAGGGAGAGCCGTACGCCCCAGAGCACAACAAACCCCACCTGGTCTACAGGCAGGGCAGGACCGGGGAGGGACCCAAGGTGGGGCCCCCGGTGGAGCCCTGCGCCGCCTCAGGTAACAGACTGCAGAGAGACTGAAGACGCTGGCCCGCGACCACAAACCAACCACCAATCCCCGTCTGTCTGGCTCTGCCACACACATACCGCTCTCACACACACATAGATGCAAACGCACACACGCAAAACGCACACATGGATGCAAACGCACGCAAAACACACACAGATGCAAACGCATGTGTGCGCACACACATGAAGATGCGGACGCACACACGCACGCACACACACACACGTGCACACACATAGAGGCAAACACACACACAGACTCAAAAGCGCACACACACACACGCAAACAGACACACACCTAAATACACACATTCATACACACACACACAGACACGCACACACCTACATACACACACACACGCACACACACATACACACCAACATACACCCACACACACACACACACACACACACACACACACACATACACACACACACACACACACACACACACAAACACACACACACACTGACTGATAACCTGCACTCCTTCGTCTCTGAGCCATTGCAATAAAAACAGAATGAGTGTTGGTTGGCAGGATGATTTGAATGCTGATTAAGGGTTTCTTGCTGGAAAATTCTCTATTTAATCAAGCAATCTTTACTGTGGTTTAAAATCCTATTTCACTGACTGCAGGGTTCACACCCTGGTCCTTGGCAGCAGCATAGGGAAGAATTAAAGACTTTTCTAACCCTGCAGTTAAAAAAACAAACTGGAGAACTTTTTGTCTTGAAAAGATGTTTGGATGTTCATTTGAATTTTTATGGCTGATGCTTTCGCGCACTTAAGAGGTTCTTGAGAAAACGTGGGTGACCAAAAAGGGTTCATTCCGAGCAAGGCTTGAAAGCCATTCTTGCAAACAGCTTTGTGGGCGGCCTTCGGTGCCCCGATGCAGTAAATCTTTAATGCTGGATGTGCAGTGTAGGACGCTTGATTTGCCTGTTGTCTGGACTTAGCCGGTTGGTTGGCTTTGTGTTGGGTGGTGGTTTACTGTCGTAGGACTGACCTGGTGGACCAGGCCACTAACTCTTTTATTAGACTCTCCCCTTTCGCGGACCCCTCAGTCTGTGTGTGGTAAACAGAGAAGAGGGTCTGGAATCTGGAGTAGTTACAACTCTTGGGAACGTGTCTCCTAGGGCTCTGATCCAATATCTTGTCCCAGTGACGAACACTGTTATTCAGGGACCGGGGGTCGCGTAGTTGCTATGGTCTCTCCACTTCTAGTCAAAAAAGGGTTTATGATTCCAATCTTCGACCTGCACCTCACTCTAACCCTGTGCAAAGTGTATCTCCTTCAGGATTAAAGCATGCCATAAAAACACCACATATTATCCATCAGGCGAGCGTTAAGAACACATAAGACAACCGCATAAATCGCTCTCGTCAGCTCACAAAGCTCCATCTCCCTGAGCCTGGCCCCCTCTCGTGTACCTTTATGCAGAGAGCACACACAGTGTAGTAGGGAGATAGGCCCCGGAGACAGATAGGCATATAGAGGAGACACCTGCGGAAGCCTTTTTTTCTTCGTTATCAAAGGGGCAGCAGGTACACAAAGAGCTGGAGGATTAAAAGAGGCCGACGAGGTAGACCTGCTGCTACGAGGTGTCCCGGCGGCGCTGCGTTCCCTCCACCTGATCAGATAGGCTCCTCTCCAGATGCAGAGATAAGCAGGCTCCCTTTTGAAGGCCACACAGGGCCGGGCCAGCCAGGCTGTGTGTCTTTTTATGGAGAGGAGAGCGGCGAGCGCGTCAGGGCTGCTGGCGGGTGAGATGTAAACACTGGAGCGGTTTGCTCCTACAGCGTCGGCGCGCCAGTTTCGAAGAGTGAGACGAGCGCTTTTATTTTGAAGGGGGCGGGGAGGGGTGCTCCGTTTGGCCGTTTGCTTCTCACTGTCGGTCTCAGCTTTTCCGGAATTGTGCGTTTTTATCTCGACTTACTGTGTGGCTTTGTGTCCTATAGGATTGTGTGTCACGTGTCTCTTCTCCCTTATTAAAACTTCCCTGCCTCTACTCATCACATTTTCTTTTGAAAGGGTTGTGTTCTCCTGAACTCATGACTTTCTGTGCTTCCAAGCCACAAACCAATGACTAATATTAAGTTCTACAAGTACTCAGGCCCTTAGATCACTCCCCTTTAACCTGCGCCGATGCCTGTTTACCTCAGGGCTATACAGAGTGGCTAGAACCAATATTCAGTCGTCGTTAAATGGTCACGGACTGCTAATTACTTTAGTGATAAGATATGGCTGTATGGCATATCTATAGCTGTAGGCGTCTAGCTATGGACATCAGCCTTATTATGCCATACCCTCCCTTCATTTGCCTATCTCTTCTCCTTTTTTGTGTGAAACTGCAGCATCTTCATTGGCTTGATTTAAAGTCTGTGCACAGGGAGAAAAGCCTTCTGGTCTGAAATGTTTGGGGGATTTTGGTGTCCATCATGTGTTTAGGGGGGAAGTACTTTGTCACAACCTGCCAAATAAACGCAGCTAGCCAGAATACAGTCTGCAATGCTGCAGGCTGAGCTGCTTATCTGCTAGCTTGCTGGACAAAATCAGTCTAGAATTACTCAGTATCGTAAAACTTGTAGGGATGTTCCTTTGAGGGTACCCTTATTTTGTATTTTTGCTCTTCAGTGACATATTTTAGCCGAAGATGAATGAACTTTGACAAGCAAAGGTCTCGGACACAAACAATAGCTGCATCAATAGGATTATACGTTTGTAGACATAAGCCTACAGCAGATAAGTTTAAGGCTCATGTTACTTCATACATCCAGCAGGGCAACATTTTTTTTTTACTCTGTATATGCCGTCTGTTAAGATAGTCTTTTTTTCCAACGTTTATTTTGGCGTCGGAACATGCTTCCAGTGTGTTGACAGAACAGGAAGACAAAATGTCCATTTAGATAACGTTAACAAAGCTGAAGTTAAGGAAGCGTTCTTTTCCGTAATTTCCACCATCTTTTTATTTTCTCTAGAATAACAATGCCCGATACCTCGGGCCCCTCTGCAAAGTGTTAAAAGACGGGAGGTACGATGAAGAGCGTTCCAAGTGTTGCCCTGATGGAAAAATACCTTTTTGTTGTACCAGCGGCCTCGTCATGTTCGATGGAGCTGTCGTCAGCTGCCTTTATGCGCTGTGTGTGTTCACGTCCTATTCAGCGCTGTCTGTAACGTGATTCAGGGTGCTGTGGAATGAATGTCGCAGCCACATAGTTGGCTTGCAAAGTTTCCCAAGCAAGCAACTGGGCTTCAAAACCCAACTAATTCAAATTCAGGTAGGATAGTGAGTGCAGAAATAATGGAGATAACTTTCCCTTTGTGTAACTCGTCAATATTAGCATATTCGTTTAGATGGATCGATGGATGGGTACTTCATTAATCCAAGAGGGGAAATGGAGGTAATCTCAAATTGGGGGGAATAGAGTTTGTTCTCTGTGTTTCACCTGTCAACCATGGTGGCTCCAGAGTAACCGGGGAGTAGATAGTTGTGTGGGTTGGGTGATTAATGTCTTAAGGAACACCACTGTTCCCTCCTTCCCCTGCCAGAGCTGGGCTTTTAAAGGCCGTGCAGTGTAGCACCCTGAAAGGCCAAATCACAACAATAGCCCGGCCCTCCATGTAGCATTCTGAGAGCTATCGGTGGGCTTGCATGTGAAACCTGTTGTTGTCCTTCAGCCACAAGGATGAGGGTGGCAGGGGATAGGGGTGGGCCTTTTTCTCCCTCGCTCTCTCTTTCTTCCGCCTTTGCTTTTAATGGTTGTTTAGAGTTCAGTGTACAGTTGAGTAATGGAGATTTATTTTCCTTTTGTGAGGAAGTACAAAAAAAAGATGGACTTGGAACACGCAATAAAAGGGTTTTAAATAGAAACAATTGCGTTAATGGCGTTAATCTATTCATTTTTAATGATGAGTGAGTAAGATCAGCATTAAAAATGGGTCCATAGACGATCTGTATGAGATTAAACAGTGCATGTCTTGTATGTTCCAATCTGTACCTCATGACGTAGTCAGTGGTGCTGATCACCAGGTTTCCAATCAGTCCCTTGCCCAGCATGGCGACCTCCTGCCCCAGGGAAGTGACTGGTGGTGGGGACATCTTTGATGTGTCGCCCCCTCCTCCCCCTTCCCCTGGCACCCAGGGCATCTGTGCCTCCTCGCCTCAGCCCCACCAACACAATCAATGTAAAGGATTCCCCCCCCTTCGGTGCCCACTGTGTATACATGGTAGTCCAAACGCCAGCTCCAGGGCCCTTTTTGGTCAATGGGTTCATTTACACGGAAAAATGCTCTCCCCCGCCTGGGGTTTTGAACTAGCCGACTTGAAACGCTGCCCGCACCCCCCCTTTGCGCTTTCATGTATGTGAATGGAGGCACTTGTTGATCGTGACCTCACTTCCCTCTTTGTTTGGAGTCACTCACTGGACAGGGGCATGTGACCTTGAATACCCCCCCCCCCCCCCCCCCCCAAACCCTCCCCGGTAAATGCTTACTTGGAATAATTTGTGCGGGAGGAGGGATAACATGTTTTGTTTGTTGGGCCGGGGTCTCTGGAGCGACGTGTCCATCAAGGGCCTTTGTTGTGGCCCTCTTGATTCCGCCCCTCGGAGCAGGTCAGCGGAGGCTCGGAGGCTGGAGTGTGATGGACGGGGGAGCTGATCCCTCTGACAAACGTCCCTCAGCTCCAGGCCCTGGCCTGGGAGAATGTGGTGTGTGTGTCGGTGTGTGTGTTTGTGATGTGTGTAGGGGGGGAGGTGGGTGCAGGGCTGATTGGAGGAGGTTCCTGGGTGTCGTTTGGCTCCGACAGGCTTAGGACCTTTTTGCACCCCTTCCTGCCTCCTGGGGCGCCCTCAGGAAGCATCTTTTGTTGCTAGGCGAAAAAAGTTTATTTTGTGGCATTTTTTGTTCCTGGCATGAATTTGATTGGAGAGAAAATGTGTGTGTTTGTGTGTGTGTGTGTGTGTGTGTGTGTGTGTGTGTGTGTGTGTGTGTTTGTGTGTGTATGTGTGTGTGTGTGTGTGTGTGTGTGTGTGTGTGTCTGTCTGTCTGTCTGTATAATGCATTTGGTGCCCTTGGGTGAATTTATTAGAGACACTAGGATTGAATGAGGAAAATAAAAAAACAGCAGAATGGATTATTGGTCCATGCAGCCTTGTTGTGTGCACCAACCCACACAGTGATTCTCACTCGTGCACACCTCCCACGGAGCGCTCGCTTGGAACCAGGGAGTGAATCGGGAGCGGTAAATAGAGAGAGAGAGGAGATTCTTTCTTCATTTGTCTGGACAGTCTTGGCCTGCCCTGCATGTGCTTGTCTGTCTCGCTTCGGAGCTTGGCAGCAAACTCCCGATGTCTCCCTAGTTCCCACTGCCAGCCTCTCTTTCCTTCTTTCCTTCTTTAAGTCTTTCTTTCTTTTGGTCTTTCTTTCTTTCATTCCTTTGTTTTATTCTTTGTTACCTTCTTTCTTTCTTTCTTTCTTTCTTTCTCTGAACACCTGCCTCTTCACAACAACTCCCTCTACAGTACATAAGTACTGCTAGGCTATTTACTGTATTGGGTACAGTGAATTCCTCTTAGCTGAAAGCAGGGGCTAAAATCTATCCTTGGCTAACACATTTTGGCTGCGGTAGGCAGAGTGCCGAGCCAACAATTAGCTATTACCGACTCTTTCATAGTGTGTGAGATATAAAGAGAACCATTGCCCACCAACCTCATAGCATTGCATCACAAGCCATCAAACATGGCTAATAATGCGGCTAAGCTCTTCTGTCTATTCAAAGAGAGCCCCGACAAGGCAAAGCACGGCATTACACAGTCCATAACCCTTAATAGCTGCCATGTGTCTCTCTGTCCGTCGGTCTGTCTGTCTGTCCGTCTGCCTGCCTGCATGTCTGCCGAACTGTCTGGTCGTCCGTCAGTCCGTCTGTCCGTCTGTTGGGATGCGGAGCTGATCTCTCCGAGCCGATGTGTCAGACTTCGCCCTGGGAGTTCCCGTGACAAATTCCAGACTATTTTTTGCCACTGTCTGCCGTCTGGGCCCTCTAGACGGACGGCGTGGTGAGGGGGGGCAATAGAGTCACGCTCGGGGACAGCCGACTGCTCCGCTGAGGTGGCCTGTGGTTGTTTCTGGGGCAGGGTGTGGGTGAATGCCCATTTTTTGTCACCCTGGGAACTACGGCTGTCAATCATTGGAGAGACTGTGTCTAGTATTTATAATGCTGAATGTACCGCTTCCTTTTTTTTTTTCTGTGGATGTTTTAATGCTGTCATTGCTATGCTGGCAGGAAAATATTTTTAACTCAAACTTGTTGCCTGGACTTTGAGTTTTGTGTTTCTTAATTGTATGCTCTATACTTCATTCTGAACATTATATGTTTAGATGCTTTTATATGTATGCAATTTTGTAACCAACCCATTCAAATTTCAATATTGTTCAAGTTAAATTCATTTAAAAATATTAAAATAAAAATAACCCTCCTAAAAAGGACCGCCCCTTTCCTGAAATCTCTGTCTGTATGTCTGTCTGTCTGTCTGTCTGTCTGTCTGTCACTCTGTCTGTCTGTCTGTCTGTCCGTCTGTCTGTCTCTCCCTCTCCCTCTCCCCCCCCCCCCCCGACTGACCACGCCACGCCGTCTTCAGCCTGTCTGTGGACTCTAAGCATAAACAGGTCCGACTGTACGCAGCACAAAGCTCAGCGTCTTCCCAGGGGGTCAAAAGCTATGCCACTTCACATTTTTAAAAGCCTCGGCGGTAACAATTATCCGCCCTCCCTGCTCCCTGTCTGGCCCCTAGAATTGCACTTAATTGAGCTTCTGTCTGCGGGGGATGATGCCCCCCCCTCCCTCCCATCCCCACCACCTCCTCCTTGTATTGTGATGTCCATTAAAGGGCTATTGACGTGGGCGTGAGCTCCGCCCGGCCCCAGGCCGCACCTTGGAGGGCGGTGATCGTGCACAGTTGTGCACATGCGTCAGGCAGCCGGTGGAAATGCGGTTGTACTCCGTCTCCCAGCATGCTGATGCAGAAGAATGTTAATAAGCCCAACAATGGAGTCTAGTTTTTTTTTTTTCTCAAGTCGTCTGGCTCTCAGCTTTGACGAGTGTGACTAATTATCTCATCGCGGGCGGGGATGAAGGAAACAAACGCCGCGGATCAAAACCGATTAAAACGCAGAGATTGGCTCTTTCGTAAATCGGCGAAGGAACCTGCATTTTCACTGTTTCCATAGTGTTGAAATTGATTTAGATTCAACATATCTGGAAATACATAACCAACAGTGCTACTAGAACATCAGCAACCTGTGTTTGGTTGTTGGAGGGTCGGCTAGGTTAGGTTAATATATGTTGAATATGTTAAAACAATTTACTCCTACCTACCTCTTTATAACCTGTACCTGAAATCATTGTACTTACTTGCTGCTGTTTACAGAGTGTTTCTGGTTAATGGCGTTGTTGGGTGCACAGGCGCATTTTGATAAAGATGATAATGTTGAGGCTTGGTACCCAGTGGTTCGGAGAGGTCCCTCCTGTCTTCTCATGGTGAAGCCGCATCTCCATCCCCCGCTGAAAAGGGGGATGTGTGTGTGTGTGTGGCTGTAGTATCAGCTAATTTAGAGGCTATTATTATAGCCGCCATATTTTTGTAGTTTGGTTGACTCTCCTTCTTTCTTCACCTCTCAGCCTTTCACACACCCTTTCTCTGCCTCCCTGACTGTCTCTCTTCCCCTCCCTCCCTCCCTGTCCCTTCCCTTCCCCTCCCTCCCTGTCCCTACCCGTCTCTCCCTCCCTTGCCTCCCTCTCCCTACTCCACGCTGTAACACACTGTAGCAGCATCAACAGAGTCTTTGATGATCTCTTTGATGTCCGTGTGTGTGCGCTGATGAGGCGTTTTAGAGGTTGGGCCTCTCTGTCCTAGAAAGAGTCTGTCCTGGCCTGTACTGGTTTCTCTTGGCCTAAGTTTAGTAGTCTGTTCTGGTCTGTCTTGGCCTATAGCTGACTGGTCTGTACTGTTCTGGCTTGTTCTATAGCTGACAGGTCTGTGATTGTCTGGTCCAGTCTTGTGTGGTGCATCCTTGGCCTGTCCTCATGGCAGGACCCGTGCGTTTTTTTGCCCGGGAGTCATGCTCCCCCTCATCACTTGTATAACTGGGCAGAGAGATCAAGTGTTGCCCGTGTGTGTATACATAAAAATAACAACATGAAACTTGTTACCTACATACTTTGCTGTTCCCTCAGCTGACATCTTGGACACATCCTCAGAAGAAAGTCACCCCCTTCCTCTTCCCCGTCTGCTTATGCCTGTCTAACTATCAGAGCCTTTCTTTTGAATTGAACAATCCCCACTATCAATTATATTCTCTCTCTATACTCTCTCTCGCTTCTCTTTTGTAGTTATTCATGGTGATGGAATCCATTGCTGATAGCAGCTTTTACTCGACATGTGCATTTCAGCTGAGGTCTCTTATGAGACAGAGACAGAGAAAGAGAGAGAGAGACGGAGAGAGTAAAAGGACTGGAAGCAATACCCGTTGACCATGTGCAGATAACTTCATATTGAGCAGCTGGGTTGGGATACTACAAAATATAAATAATATCTTTAAGTGTCTCCTTTAAAAAAAATAAAATAATATATATATATATATATATATAGAAAGAGTAGGAGAAAACTATGAGTGGATCTGATTGGCCAAAGGTATCGTCCAGTATTTTCTGCCCCGCCATGTGGTGCCCACGCCTGGGTTGATGTCCGGGCACCTCGCGGGCATGGCCATAAAAGCGGCGTCACGGGATCTTCTGTGTTTGTCTAGGGGTTGACCTCAGGGCATAAACAGCTATTCGGGGCTCACCATTGACCGCATGTTGCATGTTGGCTCCGGCGACTGTTTTCCTTTCTGGCCTTTGAGATGATACGGTATGTTATGGCGGCCTTGCCAGAATGCTGAGCGTTATGTCATAGGAATGCGGCTAAGCTGAATGCCTCTGCCCTGACCGTAGACGTTCCCGGCTCTCTCCTCAGGAAATAGAAATAGTTATGGATGTGCATGTCTGGCAGGGAGTGTTTTATTTGTATTTGGTTGGAAAAGTACGTCAGGTCTAGAAAAACCGGAGCTCACCTTTTGACGGCGTTTCACATTCAAAATGATTGGAAAGAAAATACAACGTGTCATTTTGTCAAATAAAATGTACATCAAGTGTTGGAGCCCGTCTCCACATGGTGTTGAAACCGCAATTTCTTTTTTATGACCCCGACAGAGAACAAGGCGTCCGGGCCCGTGGTTCTGGAGAACAACAGGAATATGGCGGAGCAGCTGGAGTCTTTCAGCGACACCATACGCGATCAGCACCCCAACCCCGGCCGCAACCACACCACCAGCACCCCCGCCGACGCGCACGGGGCTCGCAGCAGACGCAAGCGCTTCCTGTCCTACCCCCGCTACGTGGAGCTGATGGTGACGGCGGACGCCAAGATGGTGCGACACCACGGACACAACCTGGAGCACTACATCCTCACAATCATGTCAGTAGTAAGTAAAATGATGTTTCTTTTTAAAATATTTTATTGTTATAATTAGAATGATTATAATGTCTGTAATTATTGTTCTTTTTGTTGTTTACGATGGTGGTTCCTGTTTCTCATGTTATTGGAGGACTCAGATAAAAGCCTCTCCGATTGCCGTATAATGTAATTTATTGTTAGTATTTGTAATTTCCCATCTGGGATTAATAAATTAGAATTGTTCCCATCTTATCCTAATGTTATAGTCTTAGAAGTGGGTTGTAATAGTGCTTATATTGTGTGTAGTAAAAGTAGCATGATACTATCATTATTATGATTTATATTATTATTGCACGCACATGGAAGTGATTTTGAGAGCTGGATTTTGGCTACTCAATAGATCTGTGATCATGGTCTAGAGTTGTGTTGCTTTATTTTCACTGATAATCCTGTTAGGGATCATTTTGTAATTATTCTGATAAGGAGAGTCCTAGTCCAAGTCATTTGTTTGTCCCAAAGCAACCAAAGTCTTTGTGCTGTTTACTTAAATGCCATAACCTATCAGGTTCCCATATTGATTACAATCTTAGCAGTAAGATGACAACGTCTGACTCAACCTAAACTTATGGTGAGCTCAATGTCAGAGAGAGGAAGAGAGGGAGGAAGGGAGAGAGAGAGAGAGAGAGAGAGAGAGAGAGAGAGAGAGAGAGAGAGAGAGAGAGCTTGACTGACTGAGAAGGGGAGAGAGGGGAGGACAGACAGCGAGAGAGAGAGACAGAGGGAGAAGGGGAGAGAGGGGAGGACAGACAGCGAGAGAGATAGAGACAGACGGAGAAAGGGAGAGAGGGGAGGACAGACAGCGAGAGAGAGAGACAGAGGGAGAAAGGGAGAGAGGGGAGGACAGACAGCGAGAGAGAGAGACAGAGGGAGAAGGGGAGAGAGGGGAGGACAGAGAGAGACAGAGAGGGGGAGAGGAAGTGATTAGGGGAGAGAGATGCAGACAGAGAGAGAAGGGGGAGCTTGAGGCAGAGAGTAAACCCCTTCACCAATCTTGATAGCCTTAAGAACTCTACGTTAGTATCACAGTCGGGTGTCGTTTGTAAAAAGCGATTAGCCGTAAAGCCAATCAATCATTCAATTAAACCCTGTCCTCCACTAGGATTGACAGTTTAAGAAGAATGTTAAAATCATTTAATTTTAAAGTTTCCCCATTTAAAAAAATATCCCTTATACTGGCGGGGAAAAATAAGATGTGCTATAGAGCGCTCCCCATTATTTTGAGTGAACCATCCGGATCTTGGTCTGACCCATACATGTCCAAACGTACAGCCCACACAACACACACAACCCAACACAACTCGCCGGTTAGGAGAAAACATGACAACATTTGCGTATTTTACCCCTAAATTTACCACCACCTTTGGTAATGTTTACGTGCTTATGAAAAATGTACACCTTTATCCATCCACAGGCGTCCACTAAATACACACACGCACGCACACACACAAACACAAACACACACACACGCACACACACACGCCACACGCGCACACGCTACGCTCTCTTTCATAACTTGCAGACTTTAATCCATTGGAAGTGCCCACTATTCGACCAAATTAACAGGAATCACTTTTGAACGGAACAGGGAAGTCTGCCAAGCCTGGTCCAGCATCGCCATGGTTACCACATAACCCCCTGCCAGTCGGGGGTCTGGGGGGGGGGGGGGGGGGGGGCTTTCACACGACAAACTTTTAGGTCCCTGATATAAAGATGAGAATGATGTCATGTCATTTAAATTCACCCTACCAGCAACACGTGTTGTAGGGTGAGAAAATGTGTACGTTTGTGTGGTGTGTGTGTGTGTGTGTATGTGTTTGTATGTGTGTGTGTTCGCGCACTTGCATGCGTGTGTGCGCCTGCTGTGGACATTCCTGTGGGTTTCCAGAACTTGTAATTTGGTCCCTCACTGTGTGAGGCTGTTCCAGCTCAGACCAGGATCAAGGACCGACCTAAATGAATTCACACACTGGTGCACGAGGACACACACAACATGTCCTCTAGATGCCAAGCTAGTAAAGGTAGCTGTGTCTTCTAGCCTCTCCCCTTCTCTCATGCAGGCCTTATGAGCTGGGGGGCTAATAGGAGCTAAGTGTTTGTGGTGGGCTAATGAGGGTCTGTCAGAGGGTTCGGGTCATGCATGGCTCCAGGTATCCTGCTGACGTTTAGAGTCTAGTCAATGGGCTCTGAAGAGGTCTGGCTGGATTGGATGAGTGAGCCATCAATAAGCTAGCGTAGAGAGGGAAGAGATTTTGTCACAAAATCCATGGTAAAAAAACTTATGATGGTCTATGGTTTAACAAACAAAAAGCTTAATTGTTAAGGGAAATGAACGTGGTAACTTAAAAAAAAAAAAGGCTGATATAGTATGTTGACAAAAAAACTAAATTATGATAATACATGTTATTATCACATAGGTTTGTTGTTTCAACCAAACACCCTCGGTCATCAGTCCAGGCTTTCCAATCCAAACCACAGCTCCATCAAAACAACCCTCAATGCATGCCTTGTTACAGCCCGGCGGAGGTTTGCATTTCTTCTTGTGTGTGTGTTGTGTGATTACAGGTAGCAGCTGTGTACCGGGACCCCAGCGTGGGCAACCTCATCAACATTGTGATTGTCAAGCTCGTCATTATCCACAATGAACAGGTGAGCTCACCTGGGAACCCCCCCCCCCTCCCCCCTCAGTGTGGTAGGGTTCTCTCCTAGCTCGCTGCCTGACGTCACCGCAGGTGTCCCTATAGCTGGTGGTGGGTTTCATTTCCCTTCTCTCTCTGGGGAGGAGGCGGGGGGAGAGGAGGACACAGAGCCTGCCTTGTACGGTCCTACGTCTCCGGAGAGGCCTGCATTCGAAAGCGGAGAGGAGAAATGTTGCAATGTGTTGATGGCTTCGCCACCTGCAAGCGGCAAAACGCTGACATGGCTCCCTGGCTTGAAAGTGGTGGATTTTCTTTTAATGTAGAATTATAGTACGGCATACTATAAAACACCTTAACTTCTGTCTTTGATGGAGTGATAGTGTGTAGGAGTGGGGGCGCGTCACTTGTTAAGATGTTTTGTGTTTGGGTGGGTATTTGCAATTGAAAAGTGGCGAGCATATGGATTTATTAGAATATCTAGAACAAGGTCTAACATTTCCAGTGATGTCCTAAAGTGATTATCCCAGGTACTGAGTTAAACGTTCAACTTAGTAAACCCGGGGCTGTAGTTAAGAGGTAACCCTGCTGACCCAACGTTCCCAAGCTCGTCATCTTCATCTTCTTCTCCCTTCATCGCAGGAAGGACCAACGGTGAACTTCAACGCCGCCCAGACCCTCCACAACTTCTGCGTGTGGCAGCAGGCCCAGAATGTTCCTGACGACAGCCACCCATCCCACCACGACACCGCCCTCCTTATCACCAGGTGACCCTCCAGCTCTCACTCCATCACCCTCCGAGCTCACCCCCACCATACACCAATGATACCCTCCCCTTACCCCTTACCCCTTGACCCACCATCCACGGATGTCTTGGATCCACCCCATGTAGAAGTAAGTCAAAAGAGAAGAAATACAAAAGAGAAACATCATGCAGACACGTGTCCTTCTGGGTTTCTTCACCCCAGGGGAGGGATTCATGTGATTTGTGTTTTTGTGCTCTGTTTCAGGGAAGACATCTGCCGAGCAAAGGACAAATGCGACACATTAGGTGAACTATTTTTTTTCCTCCTTTCATCGTCGTATAGTCTTTTGCCTCCAGTCAACCTCAATTAACTTTCCCCTCTGTGGCTCAAGGCTCATGCATTCTGCTCTTTTTGTCAGCTAATAATATAATGGGGACAGAGCAGTGGGGACTAGGGGGGGACTGGCAGCCATGCTAATCTCTCTGACACGGCACACAAGTTGTGGGTTTGAATGATTTAATCACCTCCAGAACAGTGCTTTCTTATTCAACCAGTCCTATGATTCTGGTGTGTGTGTGTGTGTGTGTGTATGTGTGTGTGTGTGTGTGTGTGTGTGTGCGTCTGTGTGTGTGTGTGCGTGTGTGTGCGTGTGGGTCTGTGTGTGTGTGTGTGTGTGTGTGTGTGTGTGTGTGTGTGTTAACCAACAGGACTAGCGGAGCTAGGCACCATGTGCGACCCGTTCCGGAGCTGCTCCATCAGCGAGGAGAACGGCCTCAGTGCCTCCTTCACCATCGCTCATGAGCTGGGCCATGTGTAAGTGTTGACATGGTACACACGCGCACACACACACACACACGCACGCACGCACGCACGCACGCACGCACGCACGCACGCACATACACACACACACACCGAAACCACCACCAACCCGTCCTACCACCACCACCACCACCACCCTTCCTCATCCACATTTGCCCCCAACCCAACAAAGCCCTCTTATCAAGAAAATGCGAAGCTCGGGAGAAGCAGGTGCAAAACGTAATGAAGTGATTTGTGTGTGTGTGTGTGTGTGTGTTTTTAATATCATGATGACCTTAATGCCTTACTGTATTGCCCCAGGAGAGTTAACCCTATTGGTGTCATAGCTCTGTCTGGAGCCACTAGCGGTTTTAGCCGCAAAAAACATGAAAAGAGAAAACCAATGTGTTCTCTGATGTGGTTTCGAAGAAGAACGCTCGCATTCCCATGTTTTGAAGGTCTGTGTCGTCTGTAAGTAAACATGGCGTCATAATTCGGCGGTTATTTTTTCATTTTTTCTTTTCACGTGGTTTAATCACCAGGAGCTAAGACATGAGCATTCAGGAGCTGAGCTGGCCCTAGCCCTGTTGCAGACGCTATCACTTTCAAAGAGAGATAACACCACCCCTGCATCAGTAAACGCAGGCCTGTCAATCTGTGGTCGTAGCACACTGTGCAATAAGCCTGTGATGGCATGACGCATCTCTCCTTCGAAAGGTGTTTCCAAGAGAATGTTACCACAGAAATAAACATTTTAAATAGATCATATGGTTTGACAGAATGAATGAATGAATGACCTGCTTTGTGAACACATAATAAAGTCACAACATATGAATCCTTAAAATCCTTTCCAAACACTGCTATTATAAACATCTAGATCCCTGTGTTCCGTTGACAGAATAGTGTACCCTTTGTAAATCAAAGCAGCACTTATGAAAATGACATCGTCCTTTTTATTTCCTAACTCTTCAGGGGTACGAGTCGTTCTTTTGTTTTGTTGCTTTCTTTTCAGTTCCAACACGTTTCTTTCACATGTTGAAGGGTTCATTTGAAGTGGACCTCCTTTTTAGTAGATCAACACTCCTAATCCACTAAAGCGGATGTTGTACGACTCTTTTTTCCTCAACTGTATGCTGTCATTCCTTTTTCTCCCCTGTTTGTTCCTTTTTTCCCTTCCTGGCTCCATCCCTCGCACCATGCGGGTGTCAAAGCGAGAGCCAGTTCTGCGTCTGGCTTTTTTCCTCTCTTTCCAAGTGGCCTGCCTGGTAAATGGGCCCAGTGTCACGGCCGGCACTGTGAGCCACTGGCTAAGAATGAGAGTAATTCTGCTTCCTACGCTGCCCCGCTCACACACTGCTCCAGTGAAGTGTTTGGACCGAGGCAGCGGCCGGCTAGCAGGAGAAAGGCCCTTCTTGGCCCAGGGAGAGTGGAAGGCCACCTCCCTCCCTCTCTGTCAAACCTCCCCCGCGTAGCTCTGTTTCAGGGCCGCAGGACAAACAGAGCTGTACAGCCAGTTGGCTCCGCTTCTTGGCGTTGTTAATCGCCTGCGTTTCGACGGCGGGAGCGCTTGTGAGTGTTTAGCCCCTCTGGGGATGCCAGTGTCAGGTACTGAGAGCCGCATGTTTAGAGAAATAAAGACTCTGACTAATGGAAGGGAGGCCCTTCTCCGCTGACTGTGAGGAATATGTAATGTGTAATGGGTTTGGGGGATTTGAGAGTGCGGCAGAGTCGTTAAGGTGTAAAAGGCAACACGTCGTAAATTGTCACGCCCCTCGCAATCAAAGGTCTTAGATTGCCTTAAGACGTAATCCGCCTCCCACACACATTTTGTTACGACATTCGGGCCCATTGACAGCTTTGGAAGAAGGCTGCATTCCAAAACTTAATTGACGGCAAATTCCGTTAAATCTCCCCATCCGATTAGATTGACTTCTGGGGAGCGGCAAACGAGGCTATCGTGTTGCTGAAACTCAGACCGCTAGCGACACTTTGCAAAGAAATACAACCCAGTGCGACGTTTTATCGTGGCCTTTCTTTTTTTAAATCCCCAATCAGTGGTTTGTATTGGATGTCCCTTGGTTGGAACTAGAGCTCTCACTCTCACTCCAGCAGTGCCGACGGCAGAGGTTCCCCCACGGGCCTCACAGAACTGGCCATTCCTCTTATTTATGATCGCAGGATATCCCGACGTCTTCGTCATGGTTCAGGCTCTGCTGAGCACCATGCTCATAGGGTAATTTACTGCATTTCAGGGAAGTTGTATCTGTTGTTGTTGTCATCAGGGGACCACCGTGTTCTCTATTTGAAGACATCAGTGCAGGAGGGTTTTGACTGCAAAGCTGTTTGTTGTTATTGTTGTTGTGGTGCTGGTGGTGGTCGGGGAAGAGAGATGTGTGTTGAGGGATGACAGTTAGTGATTATAAGTTAGTTTGAAGGCATCCGTCGATGCGGATGGGAAGAATTCAAATTTGCAATTGTTGTTGTCTCTTGTGTCAATAAAGCTTTTTTTCATGGATAGTCCCTATAGCTTTTCCTCATGGAGGTGGTAGTGTTGTTACATTTTTTACCTCATTTCTGAATGAAATAATTGTGCTTATTTCTGTATCAGAACATACAACCCGTCCAATTCCTTATCCTGGTCCTGTCTAGATGTTACCTCCACCGTCGTGGTACTGCACCTATCTGGGGTCAGTTTAGTGCCTGTATTACTAGCTCTCCCCCATCAGGAGGACTGAGTAGTGCAGGTTGTAAATAGGCTGGGGCTCAGCCAATCTCTGCCTCAGGGCCTCACGTGGGGTCGACACATGCCAGTTCTGATGGACCTTGTTTATGTTGTGGTCCTGTCATGACCCTTAGCCCCACCCCCACCCCCCTTGCCTGAAGCTCTGCCCTTTAAACACTACACAAACTATACCACGTGTGTGTGTGTGTGTTTCTATTCCCTGCAGGAGTCTGTGATCCACCCGTTTCTCCCCATGTATCATATATATGCCAAACCGCAGCTCAGAGCCATACATCTGCAATGATAAAGCTCCATTCTGCACATAGACACAGTCTTCTGCACTTGCTGTTCATCTGGGAAGAATACACTGATGTGCAGCCGGGAAAGCGAGTACTTTGGTTGCTTTAGCATGTTTTTTACATCGCAGCTCCATATGGGTCTCTGAGCACATGGCGTTCTCCCCCCCCCCGCCCCCTGACTCCCCCCTCCCTCCACCACTCCCTCCCTCAGCGTTAAGCCCTGAGAAAATGTGAGCCGGTGACCCCTGACCTCCTGGAGGTGAGCCAGAGGTGGGTCTCACTATATTGGCGGGACGATGGAGAGAATATGCTGGTCAGTTTGATTCATCAGGTGGTCTTTAACGTATAATCCTCTCATAGCAGTCGGGTTAAGCTCATCTGAACCCTATTGGGATGAGGAGTCGCAGAGTTGCGGATGCAGTTCGCACTTGATGTTGTACATGTGTCCGTGGAGGAACCTTTTTTCATGTGGCTCCGTGTGTGTTTCTTGTGCGTGTGTCTGTTCTGTGTGGTTTGTGTGTAATTGTGTGTGTTCCATTATTGTGTGTGTGCTTAAATTCCGCTTTTCATGCAGTTTGGCGCCTGCATCTGTGCGTGCTGGTCATCCAAAGGGGTTGGTCCAGTTTAATCCCTTGTTAAAATTGGCAGATTATAAACCCCTTGACACTTATCCTGCTCACTATGACTGATCCACTAAGCAGCTCGTAACACTTTGTGTGTGTGTTCCTTCTTCTCTCTCTCTCTCTCTCTTACTCACTCACTCAGTCACTCAGTCACCCACACTCTCTTTCTCTCTCTCCCCCCTACAATGTGTATGTCTCTCGTCCAGGTTCAACATGCCCCATGATGACAACCCAAAGTGCAAGGAGGCGGGCGTCAAGCACCAGTTCCACGTCATGGCGCCCACGCTCAACTACGACACCAGCCCCTGGTTCTGGTCCAAGTGCAGCCGCAAGTACATCACCGAGTTTCTGGAGTAGGTACCTGCAGCAGCACCTCTGCCTCTGTTCACAAATGTATTTCATGTTCATGAGTAAGGGCAAAAAGAAGGCAGATAAGAAGACAAACACAAGTGAGGAAAATCACACTCCCAACACGTTTGAACCAATTGAACAAGATGCTTTTGAATCGGAAGTGAGAGATGCATTAATTCAGTAAGCGAGAATGTGTCTACTTGCTGAAATGAAGTGTGAAAGTGAATTTCCAAGGAAAACGCTTGCATCATCTTCATGATGCTATCTTCTCTGTACTGACGGAAGAGAGAAAAGTGGCGGCCTAATTCAATCGCGATCCTCCGTCCTGCCATGTGGACGCCTGCTCCACGGCGCCGTTTGTTTATCCGCGGTTCTTCCACCTATGAGCCAAGGCACTCTGTTCTCGCGCAGCTCCATGTATATAGGTCAACTCAGTGTAAACTATGTTGAGTTGTTATTGCCCCGGAGCTGAGACACTATTTCCTGTTTGAATCCAGGGGTCCTCCACAGCTGACCTGAGCGATTGAACCCACCACCACTCACCCCTTACACACCCACAACCTCCCCTCGTCTCTCTCTCTCACCACTGAACAAGAGCCTGACTCTCTGTCTCTGTCTCTCTGTCTCTGTCTCTGTCTCTCTCTCTCTCTCTCTCTCTCTCTCTCTCTGTCTCTCTCTCTTTCTCTCTCTCGCTGTCTCTCTGTCTCTTTGTCTCTTTCTATCTGTCTCTCTCCCTCTGTCCCTCAATGGTTGGCAAACAGTCATTAAAGTCAGTGCAGTGCCTTCGCTCGCCAGAATCTGTAACGCAGGGCAACCCCGCCGTGCACCCTCTTTAGAACGGTGCCGAGGAACATGGACCCAGGGGAAGGATTTCCCTTTTGAGATGGCGAAATGTCAGATCTAATTAAATCTTCCCTTGACTTGACCCTTTGATCTCTTACACCAGCACCCCACCACCAACCCCACAAGTGACCCCACCAGCACCCCCACTCACGCTCTCTCACTACTCCCGTCCTCTGTTGATTGTAGAGGCCTCCACAATGAGGTGCGTTGTTGCCCAGATGCATCCTGGGAGCAGCAGCAGCGCCAGGCATCGCCTCTCGTTGGGGCTTTAAGGTTACGCGTTGCATACTTTCCGATGACGACTACAACCCGATGAGCTCGGCCGGGGGGGAAATCGGCGTCTCCTTGAATCTTGTCATTATCCGCGGTCTGCTTTGTATTAACAGTGGTGGCCTCGTGTGCGAGGGGGAGATGTTTTGTAATGTGTGGCTAATCCAATCCCGGGATGACTGGGACCTTCTTTTTAATTGAGGCGTAGCGATGTTGATGGACAACGCATGTACAGAAGGAGTTGCAGGGTTTTACTGGGTGGGAGCCGGTTCGCTAATCGTAGCTTTAGGAAGAACGTACAAAGCCCTTTGAATGTCGGAACATGCTTGGGATTTGTGAAATAAACAGAGCGATCAATCCGTCACACATGCCACCATTCATTAGAATCAGATCCTCTTCTCATCCAAGCATTCACATCTTGGAACCATTTCGGGCCATTTTGACATATTTGATATCAAAATGTGTTCTTCCCATTACCCTTCAAGTAATGTTCCCTATGGGAGTAAAAAGATTGTTTTTGGTTGCCGCCTCAAGCAGGGAGCACCAGTGGGGAGAAAAGGGCCCTTGAGAGTGTAGCAATTGTTTGGTTTGAAGTTTTTGTCTCCCAAGGAAACAATGAGAAACACATCAGCCAGGTAGCCAGCCCCTACTTCTGGAGGCTAGGGCTGACCCGGTCAAGTATATCTCTGATCGGGCTGCCCATTCTCCCCAGAGAGCACTCCAGCCGATGCCGGCTCCACCGGCAATTTGGGTGCCTGATCCTCATCTTCAATCGACACACCTTCCCTTTTCAGAAAGCCGTCGTGTCCCTCTCCTCCACCTCCTTCACCTCCTCCTCTGCCTCCTCTTCCTCTGCTCCTCCTCCACCACCGCCACCACCACCACCGCCTATCCTATGATCTCAGTATCGGTGTAATAATGTGAAAATGGCTCTCACACTTGAAAAGTTGATGAAAAGCGTCCTGCCTTTGTGTGATGTGAATTTGTCAGAACCGCGACATAAAGAGACCATTCATTCGCTACCTTGGCCTCCCGCCAAAAGGATTTAAGCCACAGAAACCCTAATATAAAATAAAATGAAAATCCTGACTGCCACCACCCCACTAATTGTGCGTGGATTGGGTGTTAAAAGCCACATAATCATTAGTAGTTACCGATCCCTATCATTTTCCAATGTGATGCCAAGGCCCGCAGCTCACAAACGACTATACCCTCATAAATCAGTGCTACGCTGCCCGAGAACGAGATTTTTTTTTTTTCTACTAAATGATACCACAGCTGGTACAATTAGTACTCCTTTAACAGTGGGTTTTATTTACATCCGATCCCTTAACTAACCTTAAAAGGTCAGTTAGAAGTGCCCTGAAACATCCTTTTGAAATCTACATTGCTTGCGCAGTTTTTTCCTATTTCTGTGTTGGCTCAACCAATCAGCATTTGCTTGACGCACACTCATGTAGCTCACAAGCGGTCTTGTTAAGAAGTTGGAAGTCCCATTCCCCCAAAACAACTTCCTTTTGTTTCTTTACACCACAGCGTACTGCCATCTTACCGCAAATTCCACCATCAGTGGTAAAACATGGCCGCTCCTTCCCCTCTATCATTGCACAAACTCGCGTCTTCGTAGATGAATCCACTTTAAAGAAGTCTCAGTAGTCTCCCGAACGTTTCCACGTGTGGAGTCTTCTCCGTTGGCCAAGCCGCTTTCACCTTCGGGTCTCCAAATACCCAAACGGGGGAGAGAAAGGGGGTGAGGGAAAAGGGGGTGTATCTCCACAATATTTAAAAAAAACAACCGCATTCTCCTTTGCCGTCCCATCTGTCCTGGATTTAATAATGCCGCCATCAGGTTGGCCCTGCTCTGTACTTGATGAGACAGATGACCAGCTGGTGAGAGACGCTCCGTGTATGGGACTGTCTTTATGATGGCTCCACGGGCGAGTTCATTCCTTTCAACGACTGCGTCTCTCCTGCACCAGGTTCACGGCCCCTATAGCATATTTCCCAGCTACCCTGGCCCTTTTTTGAGCGCCATTTTTTTCTCTCTTATCCTAAAAAAAAGAAAAAACACAACAAGCAGAGCAGGTATGAGTTGAAAAGATCTGAAAAACATTGACTGTGCCTGATGACAGGTAATTACGGCCCTTCGCAACATCAACTGACGCTGTATGGGACAGGTGTTTTGTTGCGGCCCTATCCCATGCAGAATTTGTTGAAGTGGCCCAGACATCTGTAAATAAACATCTATACACGTCTTATCCCTTGGTTTCCTTTTTGGCGAGGCAAAGGCAAATAAAACAAGACTTGAAGACTAGACTAATGGTGTTTGACTGGGCTTTGTGTGGGATTTGTTTTAAAGCTCACCCAAGCTATCTGTGCATACATTCAATCCAGCTGTGCTTTTGTTGTCTCCGTCAGGATGTCTGGAGGTTGGGTGCGGCCGATAGACCTGTACAATGTTTCATTATGGTCTAAGATGGCTTCAGATTGATGTAATATAATCAGGGCTTCTTTATGGCTCATGAAGCGCTTGTTTCCTTTCTGAGCGGAGAAACAAAAACACGGCTATTGAGGTAGAAACACACAGGTCAACATGTAGATCCATCCGTCTGCGTGAACGGTGGGTTATGTTGACTTTCTGGCAATTGGCTCACCTATCACTGACATTACCTGAAAAGAAACCTTGAAAGGAAATGGCATCATTTTTGTTGTTGTCAGCTTTGTGGACCACCCACATAAAGAAGATCAGATAACACACGATGGCAAGCAGTTACTAGCAGGTTTATAAACAAGTAGACCACTAATGGTAAACCACAACTACAAGGCACATAGCCAGCTAACTGATTGGGCCACTACTTAGTCTGTATACTTACATTGATCGAACAGTTATTATACACAAAATTGTATGTATTTCTAAAATAACTCTCCCAATGGTACTGATGGCCTGTTTGAATGTACGATGGTTCCCACATCATGACGGTGTACATTTTCCTCGCTTTAAAATAACGAATCTTCTTTCTTTCCTGTCCATTCAGCACTGGATATGGGGAGTGTCTGCTGGACGAGCCCACAGCTAGGATGTACGAGATGCCCACTCTTCTTCCCGGTCAACTCTACAACGCCAACAGACAGTGTGAACTGATGTTCGGACCTGGTTCCCAAGTCTGCCCATACATGGTAAGTGGGTCAAAGCGAGAATAAAAAAGGCAGAATCCAATGATTATGAGCCACCATGACTCTGTTGCCTCCAGGAAATATTTCTGATAGTACTATTTACCATTTAGCAGACATTTTTCTCCAAAGCAGTCATTAAAAGAGCAGTAGGCCATATTTCTGTCAATGAAGTTTGTAAATACGTTAAGAAAGGTGCTTATACACCATCTGGTGTCTGTGTAGTTTGTATCAGACGAGTCGGGGTAAATGGGATCGGATCACCATGGAACCTCTTCACAGGCCCATCCAAACCCTGGAACATTCCCATGGGGGAAGGGGTCTCGGAGTACCCAGGGTTTCACCTACTTTCATCCCACCCTTGAACAACGGCGTGTAGTGTACACACGGCACATCCTGAGTGTTTGATCCCAGCACGTTCAGACGCTTTGTATGACTCGCCGTAACCACACGTCAAAGCCCTCCTCTTAACTCATGTGGCTCTTCCACCGCCAAGAGCCTGTAATGATGAAGTCACACACATTACCTGCTGCTTTTAATCAGTACTCCTTTTCACCGCGAACCAGGGGGGGGCATCATTTTTATAAGTAAATTAGCTTTGTTCTGCTTTAATGAGCTGTCTCGGTGGACGCATTGTTGAACATCCCCGACACAAAACAAAGAGAAGAAGAAGAAAAGGAGCCCCCCTTGTTAGTTGTGGTCGCCGCCATTCGTTGGCCCCTCGCCAGCAAACTGTTAGGGTAACGTGCGGCTAACCCCGATAGCGCTCGTAATGGCGGCACAGGTGGCTGTTAATGCTGGTGTCTGGATTTCTGGTGGCTTTCAGGGCGGTTACACACTCGATTTACGGTCAACGTTAGAATGACTGTACCTGGGTCTGTACCCTGTGACGGTGAGGTCATTTCATGCCTGGCTCAATGATGAATGTTAAAAAGGCGTTTTTATCCCCTGTGTATGTATTCATAATAACTGCTTAAGCTGTCTTAGATTACATTTCTTACTCGGCTACTCATCCAGCTCAAGAATGCAGCTGGGATTTCAGTCCTTGCCGTTACCGCACTGTCCTGCCCCCTGATGCCATGTCATGTATAACGTAGATGCTTATCACTTTAACCTATTCAACAGATACAATGCAAGAGGCTGTGGTGCACGAGTGCAGAGGGGGACCACAAAGGGTGTCGGACACAACACATGCCCCCGGCCGACGGCACAGAGTGTGGGGACGAAATGGTAAGAAAACAGACCCGCGCTATGGTCCTCTGCTGGTCCTGAGACACAGTTTCATGTATGCGCTTACTTTGAACTGAAATGGACTGCTTCCCTTGTCTGCTGTCCCAACCGAGCAAAGACCCTTCCTCCAGGGTTAATTCTTTCCCCCTTGTGGCTTTTGGGGGTTTATTTTTTTTCTGTGGTCCTCTATACTCATACAAAGACGTAGACAGACCAGGAAAGCCAAGAGGACATTGAATCTTTACGAGCATACAAATCGTCAGCGGAATGGGGGCTGGAACTGCCCTAAAAGTGTCACATAAAAACGTTTAATAAAGTCTTAAACTGGGATATTAACATTATTAGTGAATGGTACTTTCACGTAACATTTAAAACAGCAGTGCATAGCAAACACATATTTTCAGTACAGTGACAACTGAACACAATCATGTTGTTGGAAGTGGCTGCCGTTGGCGATCATATATACATTAAAAGAAAACTTTATTTAACCGAACCAAGAGCAACAAAAGGAATATTCCCTGATTTACATTTTGCCTAATTTAATCTGAATCCTCAGGCAAAATCAAAAGTCGACTGATCGTCAAATCCTAACTGATATATTATGAACTATTTTCAGATCAATAATTCACCATTTGTGGTGACTTTTGCTTGAAAATAATAAGTAATTGAAAATAATCATTATTCTCATCAGGGTTTCCCCGTACAAAGAAACAGGTTAGATCTGGTCTGATTACGTGCGTTATTCACGTCCGATCCTGACAAAACCTGCGTCTGTGTCAGAGATCACATAACAAAACCCAGCAAACTGCAGACAGAACACGGAGACACACCTCACGTGGATGGCTTTGAATCCTGCAGCCCCCCCACCATCCCCTATATAGTCCACGAGTCAGGATACATGCATTACTCCAGACTGTCTGCATTCTGGCCCCGGCTACCCATGAAAAGGCGGTCAGGTGATGGCTACGGATGGCAACCTGAGGCTTTAGAGACCCCCCGCCTCCAGCCTTGTTACCCCCCCACCCACTTAACCCCCCCCACCACCATTAGCCTTCCTGTTCTCCTCGCTCCGGGATGCTATGCTAATTAGTGCTAAGACGGCGGGTCAACCTCTGACGATACCGCCGGCAGGAGAGAACGGGGGGTGGGGAGGTATTGAAAGCAAAGGCGGAGATCGAGTTAGAGAGAGGGTATCTTGAGAGGGGAAGAAAAAAAAGAGTCGGAGGAGGTGGGGGTCTCTTTGAAAGAGGACGCCGGCCTGCGTTCACAGTTGAGTCACCTTGCGGTGAACCCGTGACCCTAAAACCTCTTTAAGAGGTGGTGCCCGGGTCACTGGTCAGGGAGTAACGGAGCTCCGAGCTGGGCCGGCCTAACCCGTCACACAAAAGAACTCAACATCAGTGATCCTGCTGAGCTGATGGAGCGGAGGGGGAGGAGGGAGGAGGGAGGTGGGGGGAGTTAGAGAAAGAGAGAGAGGCCCTCCTCGATTTGTCTTTGTGGACCTTCTAACCTCAGGGAGTGTTTTTACATACCGGGTTCAAACAAACTGCATCCTTCACCGGTCACGCTCCGGCCATCACTCTGCAGGTTAGGTGGTTCTGCCATCGGCCTCCCCCTGGTCCAAATGAGAGAGGTTAACCGGGGAGAAGTAACACCTTAATCCAACCACGACGGCGGCCACATTAACTCACAGTACAGTCAAGGCCCTTGGACTGCAGTTCCCATGAAACTCACACATCATGAATCTCAAGTCATTAACTGGCCATCCCAGGGAGAGAAAGGGAGAGAGAGTGAGGGAGAGTACAACGAGATTGGTTGTAGCATTCCTGGCCGGTTGTTAAAAAGTACCTACATTAACGTGGGCTATGGTAGGAGATTATGAGAGCAAATATTATCGTGGGTAGTAATGTGTCAGGTTTGATGGAACTGATAAAGGTTATACAATGCATTCTTGGCCTCATAGGAACACATTGATTTTTTTCCAAATTGACTTTTGGATACCTTGCTCAATGACCTGGAGCATGACCAGGATGGGAATTGTACCAGACCCACACAGCCTCCTTCTCCTTCTCATCCACCTCCTTCTCCTTCTATCCTCCTCCCTTCTCCACCTGCGCCTGTAGCTCCTTCTCCTACACCGGCAACGTCACGACTCTGAGAGAGAGAGACGGCGCGAGAGAGACGGAACCCTTATCAGTCCCTCCAGAAAAACGCGATTATGCGATCGCATACTTCAACGCATAATCAGCCAAAGTCCCCATATTCATGCGGGGGCCGCATTTTTCAAATATGCCACACTTTTTACTTTCCACCACTCCCACTGACCTGTCCCCCATCAGCCCCACACTTCTCCCCTTTCTTCTTCTCCTCTCTCTCTCTCCCTCTCTCTCTCTCTCTCTCTCTCTCTCTCTCTCTCTCTCTCTCTCTCTCTCTCTCTCTCTCTCCCCCCTCTATCTTCAAAAGGGCCATGGAAAGTGCCATTTCATAATCCCCGCATTTTCGTTGCAAAAAAGTCACATATATCTTAGCAGAAAGGTGAAAAATGTTGCGTTTACTTCAAACAAGAGCAGCCATTTCCCCCTGTTGCAATGGGAACGTTATGAAGTGACGTAATTACGCGACGTGAACATCATCGAAAAGCTGCATTTTTCGCAAGTTCCCGCATTTTTACGCAAGTTCCCGCAATTTTTGCAAGTTCCCGCAATTTCATCGCATAAAAGAGCATAATTATGCCGCATATTTCATCGCATTTTTTAAGAAAACGTGCCGCATAATCAAGGATTCTTGGCCGCAACAATCACAAAAAAACGCCACATTTTTCTGGAGGGACTGCCTTATTATGCATCACAACAGGAAACAGCACTTCCCCTCTCTCATTGGTTCACGTATAAAGCCTTGAGCTGTCGGGGGGGCTCTATATTGTTAATCCATATCACTTTCAATCCTTCTGATCTTTCAGTCCAATTCAATCCCCCTTTCTTGAGCTTTCTTCTCTTTTGCGGCTTTTCCTCTATTCACCTTTCCGCATTAACACGAGTGTGTCATCTTCTCCAAGCATCCCTCTCTCTATCTCTCTGTCCATCTCTCGCTCTTCTCTACTTGCTGCCATCGCCCCACAGACCCACGTCGTCAGACATGACGCCTTCCACCTATCTCTGAATCTTTGCAGCAGAGAGTCATGAGGTTTGGGTCGGTGTTTAAGATGGGGAGGGGTCGGGTCCCGGCCTCAGAGGTGTGCGGCTGGCCCTCCAGTGCTCTCTGTCAGACCCTGAGGAGGGGGATTAAGAGCAAGGCCTCTGCACAAGGGGAAGCCAACTAGCCATGGGGCTGCCTCCTTAGGAACCGGAGCTGACGTGGTCTATAAGGGCCTCATCCGCCGTAGTCTGACAGGGGTGTCCACGCACTACCGTGGAAGCGTCACCCCTTCCTAGGAATAGTTGTGTACAAGATGCTAAAGGTGTTGGCAACACTGTGCCACCACATGACCACCAAGCCCCGAACAGCAGGCCAGTGGGCTTTACCTGTTGGTAGTAGTTGTCTGTTGTTGTTGTTGTTGTCGTAGGTTAGTGTTTGTGTTGGCACATGTCGAATCGGTGTCTGATGGGGCAGTGTGCATGCGTATTAAGAATTGTTTTTTGAAGGGCAAACCCCCCCCCCCACCCCTCTCTTCTCCATCCCTAACCCCGTCATCTCTCTTTCTTTTGGTGGTGTTTTTTTTGTTGAAGCGTAGTTGTGACTTCATCACAGTCACGGAGGGAGGGGAAATAGAAAGCTTTTTGTAAACAACTCTGGTAAATAGGCCACTGGGCACCGATTGGAAAGGTTCATAATCGGTACTCACTCTCTCTCTCTCTCTCTCTCTCTCTCTCTCTCTCTCTCTCTATGGTTCTCTCTCGCTCTCTATGTTTCTCTATATCTCTCTATGGTTCTCTCACTTGCTCTCTCTATGATTCTCTCTCTCTCTCTCTCTCTCTCTCTCTGTCACTCGTTCTCTCTCTCGCTCACTTGTTCTCTCTCTCTCTCTCTCTCACTTGTTCTCTCTCTCTCTCTCTCTCTCTCCCTCTCCCAGGGCCCCCTTGTGGGGCGCTGGAGTGAGTAATTCGGTCACATCGCTCTCTGCGGCGCGTCTGTCATCTGGCCTGGTGGGGCGTGAACTAACGAGGGCATCCCTCCCCTTGTTGTCTATAAATACCGCCACCACCCCCACTGACCTGTCCCCCATCAGCCCCACACTTCTCCCCTTTCTTCTTCTCCTCTCTCTCTCTCTCTCTCTCTCTCTCTCTCTCTCTCTCTCTCCCCCCCTCTATCTTCAAAAGGGCCATGGAAGGATGGGGGGGGTGTGTGTGTGAACTTGTGTGTGCACTTGTGTGTGTACTCTTGGAAGTGTCTTTGTGCACAATTATGTGTGCACAATTCTCAATGAAAGTGAAGTCTATGCACAATTTTGTGTGTGATTGCAACTAGACTGGTGTGACTATAAACGTTTAATGTGCATGTTGTACCGGAGGAAATGTGTATATGTGTGTGTTTATGTGTGTGTGACATTCACACACATATGAGGGGCCAGCCAGATGGGTCAGGAGCCCGCCAAGTCAAAGTGTGTGTGTGTGTCTGTGTGTGTGTGTGTGTGTGTGTGTGCGTGTGTGTGTTTGTGTGTGTGTCGGCGGGGTTCTTTGAAAGGTCCCTATGCTCCTAAACAAGGGATAAAAAGAGAGAGAGGGCTTTCATAAAAACATCCCCATTTGGCCCATTTATACACAAACTGGGATATTACCTCCAGTGAGTAATCACATGTCTAGGTTTGCTTTCAAGGCACTCCGTTTTTTCACTTTTCAGATGGCAGCCTCATTAAATGACTGAATAATACCCATGAGCAGAGATCGCTGTTTTAAAGATTTCCTTTCCAGAACATTCCTCCTTGCTTCTGGCCAATTAGAGGGAAGAAGAGAAAGAGATAGAGAAGCCTTGAACAACGGAGCCAGGACAGATCTGGAGTCTGTTGGCAGCCTGACAGGACTGCTGTGTGTGTGTGCGCATGTGTGTGTGCGCATGTGTGTACATGTGTGTGTGTGTGCCCCTGCTCTCTGGAACTGTGCATTGTGAGGAAGGTATCGGTCTCCCTCCTGGCTGGTCTCAGTATATTTGCAGGATGTTGCCACTTTGATTCGCCGTCATCGCAGGCGTATTGGGTGGATTCAGGGGCTAACAAGAGGGGTGTTGTTACAGCGTTCACACAGACGCCAGCGGTATGACACGTCCGCACGCACGTGGATCTCTCATTCAGAACAGGACTAGTGGAGTGGATGATGAGAACCAGGATGGCGGCATTTTCGAATGATCACAGAAGGGATGTGTGGGAGATATAAACGAACGAGGGGCTAATTGATGCTCGCTGCTCATCATTTGGCTTGTCATCGGACACCTGCGGTTCAGCCAATCACGTCATCTGGTAGAGACGCCATTGTAAGCCACTTGTTTGTGTGTGTGTGTGTGTGTGTGTGTGTGTGTGAGTCTGAAATGGCCCAGACTACCCATCCACTTACTAATGCCAACCTGCAGCTGTAGAGAGACATGGTAGAAGCAAGATGGAGGGGGAGAGAGGGGAGAGGAAGAGGGAAATGTCAAAGATAAGGATGAAGGTGGGAGTACAGTAAAGGACATGGAAGAAGCGGGAAGGAGAGGTAGTTCAGTTTCATCGTTTAAAGGTCTATCCAGCCACCTGTTGTTTTGGTGTTTCTTCACTTCCTACCTTCTCTCTATGGCCTGCGTTGCTTTAACTATAGGGGCAGAAACAGAGGTGACTGGCTCCGAGTAAAACAAATAATTGATTTTATATATTTTTCTATTTTTATTAAGTATTCACAGTGTATTTGTTGTACCTATTGTTATTCTAGGGGTTGTGTATTATTATTTTTTTTATTTAGCGGCCCATAGCTCGATCTCTGAGCGGTAAAAGGATTTCAAAATGTTCAGAGTTAGGCATCTTAGGTCTCGAAAAAGTTTGGTGCCGAAATTCCTATTCCGGGCGCTATAAATTCCGGTTAAAGTTAAACACTTATCCCCACTCTGCAGCACGAGGAACCTGAGAGATGAGAGGTAGGACGTTAATGGTGTGTTCCTGAAGCCTCAGACGCCAGCCTTCCGAGTTGCATGTTTGACGTCACTTCCGGTCTCGGAGCATTCATAGCGTTCCTGTTCGTCTTTGTGATTGTGGCATGAAATCGGCTAGTCGTTGTTTTTTGTAAGCTACATTAGCCCCTTTAGCAAACCAGCCCGAAAACAAACAACACAACTTTACATTGTATTGCACGCACAGCAAGACCATGCAATGTATAAATTGGTGACCGGAATAAATTAGCAATGTAATCAAGTGTTTAAGAGCACTTAATATCGACATTAAAATGACCTGCGTGGTACAAATACAAAAAATAATCTCCAAATGGACGCAGCCATTTTGTTGAGAGCGTCATCACTGCCCTCGGTCTACTCTCAGATTTTCGAGAGATGAAGAGAAAAAGGGGGCGTGCCTTCGAGAAATGCCGCAAGAATGCTGGGTGATCTTCGACTTTCGACTCGGAAGTCTGGCGTTCGAGGATTCAGGAACACACCATAAGGACGGGGGGGGGGGGTGTGACGGACGGGACGGACGGGACGACTGACACCGCAGGAGAGAGTTAGTTAACCCCTTGTGGTCCTCGTGGTCTGAGTCAACTTTGACCCCCCCCCCCCCTCCTCCGGGCGGCCGATGAGTGGGAGACAGGGACATGAAAGGTGATTCCTTTTGGAAATGGCCGTGTTAAAATGAGAGAGCGGAGGGCTTCTTTAAACTATGTCCCCCTGCCCTGTCATTCCTGCGGTGATCTATGGTCTTGGTCCATTCTGGGGGAGCTTACCGGCAATTACAGGGCTGGACTGTGGAGCTCGGAGCAGATGCTGCCCTCGGCCGTCCTGACGTGCTCCTATCTCCCCGTGTGCTGCTGCTGCCGTCGGAGCTCTGTTCCTCATCTCCACGTCTCGCTGAGCAGACTAAACTCTGCTCCGCAGGCCGTGTTTGATGGTGGTTTGATGGTGTGTGTGTGTGTGTGTGTCTGTGTGTGTTCTAGGGGGTGAAGTACTGGTGTGTTTGTGTGTGAGCGTCGGCAAGTTTGTTTGAGTCTGTGTGTGTTCCCATGTCAATGTTTGTTTCTGTGTGTCTGTCTGTCTGTGTGAATATATGCACGTGTTTGCATGTGTGCCCATGCCGGTGTTTGTTTATCTGTGTGAATGTGTGTGTGTGTTTGTTTTTGTGTGTGCGTGTGTGTGTGTGTGCGTGTGCGTGTGTGTTGTCCGTGAGTGCACACACACATGTGAACACGTTACAGTTTGTCGGTGAGTCAGTGTGTGTGAGCCACTTATTTAAAACACATGTCTCTGACAGCTGGGCAGGTTCCCCCTCACAGGGCCTTCAAATGTCTCACCGCATTCCCAATTGATGGCAAATCTTGACAGTCAAATAAGCTGAAGGCGGGGTTCTGCCGCGAGACGTTAAATCCTTATTGAGCTTCGCCCCGCCTCTCGAATCAGTGTCTTTCCAAGGCCACAGTGTTTGTGTTTTGTAGAGAGGGAGAGGAATAAGAGTGGCCCCCCAGATGCTCCAAAACATGTCTCTCCCTCTGGCTCTCTCTGTCTCTATCTCTCTCTGTCTCTGTCTCTATCTCTCTCTGTCTCTGTCTCTGTCTCCCTCTGGCTCTCTCTGTCTCTGTATCTAGCTGTCTCTGTCTCTGTCTCTCCCTCTGGTTCTCTCTCTCTTGTCTCCCTCTCTCTCTCTCTCTGCCTCACTCTCTCCCTCTGGCTCTCTCTCTCTGTCTCCCTCTCTCTGTCTCTGTCTCTCTCTTGGTCTCTCTGACCTTTCACCTCTCTCACTTCACGCATAAATGCATAAATAAGCATCAGGATACACAATGTTAGATTTGCATTTACCAGCCCTTGCACTAACACGTGTTCTCAAAAACACACACACAGACACACACACACACACACACACACACACACACACACACACACACACACACACACACACACACACACACACACACAAATAAGCAGACAAAGTGTTGTATTCACACTCGCCACTCTTCACGCAAACAAACACACACGCAAATAGCCTGAGTACAGAGTATTAAACACACACACACACACACACACACACCCTGATACACACCCAGACACACACACTCCAACACACAGATGTTTTCTCTTCCTCTCTCCTTCCTTCTCCTTTTCACCCGCATCAGCCTTTCAACCAGAACAAAACGACCGTAGACTGAGGGTTCCAGAGAGAGAGAGGGGGAGGTCCTGATAGTGTGTGTGAGCTTGTGTGCTGGCTGGATGGATGGGGAATGCCTCATAGGCTTACAGGAGGGTCTACGGCGCTCCCATCTGTGAAAGCCTTGTGTCTGATCTGCCCGGTCCCTCCGACCTACAGCGGGAGTGCCACCGCAGTGGTCCCTGGGCAGCTCGGAGTGGTGGTGACGATGGGTAACGGCCTCCCCCCTTGAGGGTGAGCGGGGTGACAATGATGCCATCGGGCGAGGGTGAAGACAGAGCAGGGTTGGACAGTGGGCCAACGGGGGAGTGTTGAAATGAAAGATCTTTTCAGCGTCCGGTTTGTCCTTTGCTTCTCGAGCACAGAGCTCGGGGGCGGGAAAGTGACTCATCCCCAGCTACGTTCTCCCCCCCCCCCTCCGTATCGCCTCATGGAAGCCATATTCATCCACTCATGTGCGATGTGTGTTCTAGCACATTCCTCAACTTTCCAGTGAGGGAAAAGGCCCCGGTTTTTCTGTGCCTGAAATCGTGTCTGGATTAGAAAACTGTTAGTAGCTTTTTTAGTCCTTAGCCCACAGCTGTTAACACCTGTCCGTCGCGTTGAATAGACTTCCCACTCTATCCTCAGAAGTTCAGCCCTCTCCAGCGTGGAGGAAACCGAGCAAACGCTGGCGTTGGTTGGCCGGGTTTTCCATCGCTGTGTGTGTGTGTGTGTGGCAGTTGTTCTCATGGGTTCAAAGGGGGCTTGTGCGTTGTGTTGTGTTGTTGTATTTCCCAGAAGGCATCGACATGCAATGCCATTACCCCACGGGATGAACTCTCTGATTGATATCCCTCCTGGTGTTGAGAGAGAGAGCGAGAGAGAGAGAGAGAGAGAGAGAGAGAGAGAGAGAGAGAGAGAGAGAGAGAGAGAGAGAGGACACAGAGACATTCTGAGAGTTCTGTTTAATATCTGGGTGGGGGTGCACCCCCTCGAAAAGACCACACCCATCCAAATTTCCATTTCTGAAACAAAGAGATGGAAAATGCCCCGCTCCAGAATGGAGACACCGAAATGCCAATTGAATCAATACCATATTATTTCCTTGTTCCGCACTGGAAAGTCCCAGAGTTCCACCTGACATTTTGATACCGTCCGATAAGGTTCGAAACCAAGGCCAAAGCCAGAACGCGGTCACCGAGACACAGTGCTACACACCCCCTGGAAGGGGAGAGCACTCAGGTTCTGAGCTGAGGACGGAGGAATGTGCGTGAGGGCAACATGGGCCGGCTCAGCGTAGGAGGTAGAGCGGGTTGACTTGTAACCAGAAGGTTGCTAGTTCGGTCCCCGGCTCCTCCTAGCTGAGCGCAGAGCCGTCCCTGAGCAAGACACCTAACCCCAACCGCTCCTGATGAGCTGGCAGTCGCCATGCAGGTTTGACCCCCCCCGTCAGTGTGTGAATGCTTGTCGCTTTGGACGAAAGCGTACATTTAAGGCTGTATGCCCTAAATGTAAACTTGACATTGCCGCCGATGTCGGCGCGGGGTCTGGACTCGGTGTCGCTGCGGCGGCTCCAGGGTTCCCTTATGGCGGTGCTCCGTGAGGCCGGCAGCGCGGCCAGGCGGCCGGGGGCCATGGTGTACCGGCACACAGACGCCGTGTTGTCCCGCGGCCCCGCGGAGGAAAGAGGACCCCGCGCTTATCTCAGCGGACCAGGGGCAGATCGGGTGACGCGGCCCATGGGGAAGCGCTGGCCCGCTGCGCTTTATGCTCCTCAAACAATCCTTGGCAGGCAGGGGATCGGGGGGGGGGAGGGGGTCTGAACCGGGTCCACCTCGCTAGAAAAGCCTTAACCTCCCTCCCCTCCTCATGTTATTAGAAAATACAAGACTTGATTCAAGGTTGTACAATTTTGCCCCCTTTTAGGTTTATTCCTTCGCAACAAATGTTGTCCTTTGTTCTTTTATGTCTCTGTGTCCTCCCTCTCTCTCTCTCTCTCTCTGTCTCTCTCTCTCGCTCTCTCTCTGTCTCTCTCTGTCTCTCTCTCTCTCTCTCTCTCTCTGTCTCTCTCTCTCTCTCTCTGTCTCTCTCTGTCTCTCTCTCTCTGTCTCTCTCTCTGTCTCTCTCTGTCTCTCGCTCTCTCTCTCTGTCTCTCTCTCTCTGTCTCTCTCTCTCTCAGATTGTCTCTCGTTGTCGCTTGTCTCGGTCTTTCCACAGCTGGAGGAGTTGGAAACATTCTTAGTGTAAACGATAGCAGGATTACCATTTCTTTAGGAATATAGTTTTACATCTAAACAGGGGATTAAGGAGTTAGGGCGAAACAACAGTTGCAGCTGTGTGTGTGTGTGTGTGTGTGTGTGTGTGCATGCTTGATGCTTGATGTGTGTGTGTGTGTGTGAGGGGCTTCCAGTCGCCGTCAAAGGTGAGAAGATGTCACAGGCCTTTAACATCATGGTTTTGTTTATGTCTGTGTGCACGTGTGTGAATGTTTGTGTTTTGTCTGTCTCTGTCCATGCGTCTTTCTGTGTGTGTCTGTGCGTTGGTTGTGTGTGTGCGTGTGCGTGGGCGCATGTGTGTGTGGCTCTTTCATCTTCCATTGCAGTACTGCAGACACGGGATTTGCGTGAACAGAGAGCTGGACCTGCGGCCGGTCAACGGGGACTGGGGCCCCTGGGGGCCCTACAGTGTGTGTTCCCGCTCCTGTGGGGGAGGGACCAGGAGCACCAGCAGAGACTGCAACAAGCCTGAGTGAGGATGAAGCACACACACACACACACACACACGCACACGCATAAATACACACACATAAACATATACATACACGCACGCACGCACGTACGCGTGTATACATACCCAAACACACACAAATCACATACACACACAAACACACATACACATACACACACACGCACACATACACATACAAATGCACACATACACAAAAATGCACACACACACGCGCATGCATGCAAACCAACACACATACCTTAAACACACACGCGTACCTACACTGACGCACACACACACACATGCATGGGCACTCTCATACAAATGAATCCTTGCGCACGCATCGCATCGCACACACACACACACACACACGCACACACACACACACACACACACTCACACACACTCACACAAACACACACACACACACACACACACAGACACTCAACCACTCACATGTATGGCTGCAACTAACAATATCTTTCATAGTCGATCATGTAAAATGTAATTAATAATAGCAATCACCATCGCAATTGACCAGAGTCCAAAATGATGTCTTAATTGTGCCTGTTTTAGAGGCCCAGAAAAAGACAATTATTCAAATTGATAAATATTCTTATTTAATAATAATTTAATAACATTAAGGGGCACTTGTTTGATATTTTGATAATTTTTACATTTGGTAATGTAAAGTAATGTAATTTGGTCGAAGAACCAAAAACAATGAATCTATTAACAATATTTTATTTGATGAGTTGACTTATCATTGCAGACTTACTCGCATGTAAACACACACACACACACACACACAAACACAGGCGGCGTGTGCACGTCAGCATTAACCTGTCCTGGGTTCAACTCTAATGAGACCAAACAAACGGCCACAATAATCAAAGTAAAGCTGCTCACCAATAATAACCACAAACAGCCCAGAGGGAGTAATGAGGCTGACGATCACATCCAATGAGCCTCAGTGAAGCCAAAGGGGGCCGTCCTCCAGAGCTATTTTCTCCCACAAACACAAGGAGAGAGGTGGTCTTGACCCACATTCGATGGCAGTCAAGGTTGACTTTTTGTTTGTGTAAAAACTTGACGAATGCTCTCTGTGGAAAACACAATGTGTGAGTGCTACCATTCGTAGTTAGGGATTCAACCTCCCTGGGTGGCATGTGGCTCAGGAGGTAGAGCAGGTTGGCTGGTAACCGCTGATCCCTGGCTCCTCCTAGAGTGTCGAGGTTTCCTTGCGCTAGACACCTTTCCCTAACTCCCTAACTCCCTAACTGCTCCCGACGAACTGGCTGTCGCCTTGCATGTTTGACAGCGCCGTTGGTGTGTGAATGTGTGTATGAATGGGTGAATGCTAGGTAATATTGTAAAGCGCTTTAAGTGGCTACTCTTTAGACAAGCGCTGCTTAAATGCAGTCCATTTACCATTTACTGGGGCAATATCTCAGATGTTCCCCCTTACTTAAAAATGTTGTAATCAGTATTAATATTCTACTTCATTTTTATGTCCAGGCCCAGAAATGGAGGCAAGTTCTGCGTGGGTCGCAGGATGAAGTTCCGCTCGTGCAACACGGAGCCGTGTCCGCGTGGGAGGAAAGACTTCCGCGAGGAGCAGTGTTCCCACTTCGACGGCAAGCACTTCAACATCAACGGCCTGCCCCCCGCTGTCCGCTGGGTCCCCAAGTACAGCGGTAGTGAGTACCCCGCCACCACCACCCTCCTCCTCCATCACCACCAGCCCAACGTCGAGCGTGAAGATCTGTTCTGGATCTCCTCAAGGGGTCGTCTCGTTTCTGCGCTCGTTGGCAGGCAGACTTTACGATTCATTTTTTGTAATCCCGATTTGAGGGAGATGTGGAGCAGAACACAGAATGAATCGTTTGGCGTGGTTCTTTTTTTTTTAAGAGTGCAACTTCTCAATCCAAGACATTATCCCGAATGACCTCAAGGGAACGCCGGGAGGAGCTGCCTCAAAGCAAAGGGCAAATGATGAGCAAATTGTTTTCTTTTGATAGAAAATGAATTAAATTGCCGCTAGCAAATCACCGCGGCTGATGAAAGCTTCTCCGCCCCATGTCATCGGTGCTATAAGAGCCTGCG
>NC_136942.1:6741390-6748890 GCF_949987615.1 Pollachius pollachius
ACACAGCTATGAGAGCTATATATACTATACCGTGTGAGTATATATGGGCATCTCTATGAATGTATGCATTCACGTAATGTGCGTATGTTGGTTTGCATGTATTTTTGCATCTGTGGTATCTCCAGTAATACAAAACCTTTAATAAATGCCTGTTTTTCTTTAAGAACTGCCAAAGTCTGTTCCAAATAAAATGCACCCGCACACACACACGCACACTCACCCACACCCGCACTACACTGCACCACTCTGTACGTCATTCGCTTCTCACGTTAACATAAACAAACCATTACCTCCAGAGCGGCAGACTGAGAGTGAAGCGGGTAGCCATGCTTTTAGCAGCCCAGGACGGCTAGGAACTGGGAGTGTGTGGGTCGGAGCCCAGAGCCAGAGCTGGTAATGCTGAGGCTGTGCGGGTCCATATGGGGCATGATGACACCAGAGCCGGGCTGGGAAAGCGAGAGTCGGTGTCAGGCCTGAGAACAAGATAAACGAGGCAGCGATAGGTGCTAATTAGACGCATGTGGAACCGGGCAGCATGAAAGTGGATACAGCAGGAGTTTTGGTTAAGATGGGCCCATGAGAGTTGTGTGTGTGTGTGTGTGTGTGTGTGTGTGTGTGTGTGTGTGCGTGTGTGTGTGCGTGTGTGTGTGTGTGTGTGTGTGTGTGTGTGTGTGTGTGTGTGCAGGGAGGGGTTTGTGTCTGTGTGTGTGTGTAAAGGCTGGTTAATCTGTGTGTGTGTGTGTGTGTGTGTGTGTGTGTGTGTGTGTGTGTGTGTGTGTGAGAAGAAAAAGACATCAGTGTAGCATTAAGCTTTTGAATGCTGGAACATACCCCAAAAAGTTGGAAAATAGTTTCTCTGCAGACGATAATGAATACAATGAAAGTATACCACCGCAAAGCCACACATACGGTTTTCGAGTTTTTGTTTGAGGGGCCAAGAGGAGCAGCCTCTCTCTTTCTCTCTCTTTCTTCCACCTCTCATCCACCATCTTTGGCAGCAGAAGAGCGATGACCCGCAGGGCGTTCGAAGACAGGTTTGACGTCTGCTCGCGCGGCGGATCTGCCACAGATGCAGCCACAATTAGAACGAAGTTTGGAGTTTTTATCAACACACATGGACTCCCATCCATGTCTGCCTTTTTTGTCAGCCTCCGATTCCTTTGTGGACTGGAGGAGTTCCCAGTCAAGCGGGGTAAGCCGTGTGGGAAACCATTGGTCCAAGTCACAGCTGTGTCGGGGGAAGAAACACCATTTCATTTTTGAATATTTGTGTCCCAAATAGTTAGTCCTAACAGTCCGATCCAAAGCTGGTGAGATAGTACAGCCCTGCTACGTTCTCTGCTTTGCTCCGTTAAAAGCAATATGATAATATTCACTTTTTTGGTTTGTGCAACTCATACAAAAACGTAAATTTGCTCTTAAACGTCGCTCTCAGCTAGCGTTGAGAACCAAGATGGCCGCTCGGTGGGTCAGACCCACGCCTGTCTCATGCGATGAACGCACAGGGGAAGCCTTTTGTCAATGTTTAGATGCAGGATGGATATTTGTTGTGTCTTTATCTAGTCTGATCATCGGCTCCAACACATCAACGTTGTCTAGAGCACATCCGCAAGTTGAGCAACGTTGAAGGAAGACATGGGACTTTTTCACTGCAATGAACTTGGACACAACTTGGACAGAGATCCAAGTTCCGCCTTCTCAGAGTTAGAGGGTGAGAAGAGCCTGATAGATCTTTTGAGTGTCTTGGCTCCAATATATTCTGAGAAGCCAGAGCAGATACATACTTCTGGCCAGATGCACACTTGTAGCACTCAGCAGTCTGCATTTGTTAATACATGATTTCCTGGGTAATATTCAAGAACTATGAAACTCATCCAAGCTAGCTTTGTTGTATACGGGCAATGGGTTAACCTAACTTTGCTAGTGCTTGGCACTTGGTTCTATGAACCTCCTTACTGTGCAGATATATTGTTTCTCTTTCTTCTGACAAATGTACTTTAAGTTGCTTTGGATACGAGTGTCAATTTTTTTTGTTGCTAAATGCCCCGAATTTTAATGAAAAACTTTTGGTGTACTTCACACCTCTGCTTGTGTGTAAATGCATGCATGTGTGTGTGGGTGGGTGTGTGTATTTAAATATAGCTATGTGTGTGTATGCGTGTCTGTGTGTGTGTGTGTGTGTGTGTGTGTGTGTGTGTGTGTGTGTGTGTGTGTGTGTGTGTGTGTGTGTGCGCGCGCGTGTGTTTGCCAGTCTTACTCTGTTATCTAAAGCCGTCCCTAATGGCAGACAGAGGCCATGTCCTCCCTCCTTTTAAAAGTCCAAACCACACCAGTGTATGAGGGGTTAAGGCTGACTGACTGGACAACCGCAATAGTCATGTGTGGACTTGAATGTAAACAAAGTTGCGTCTTCAGACTTAAACACATACAGCTCTCCAACATGGACTCTGACATTATAATTAACTGCATATTTCCAAGAACCAACCTCTTTTAGTACAGAAAAGAGGCAGTTGGTGTTTTTTTTTCCTCCGTCCTCCTCTTTGTGTGTGTATGTGCGCTTGTGTGTGTGTGTGTGTGTGTGTGTGTGTGTGTGTGTGTGTGTGTGTGTGTGTGTGTGTGTGTGTGTGTGTGTGTGTGTGTGTGTGTGTGTGCGCGCGTCTGGAACCTATGGAAATGTATGTTTATGTGTGTGTTTGTATGTGCAGTTATTTCGGTGCGTCTGTTTGTATGCTATTATCAGCCGCTGAGGAGAGAGTGGCACAGGCTAACTTGAAATTACTGCACTCTGTTGCCACAAACATCTCAACATACCGCCGTGCAACAATGGTTCTGGGCAATAATAGGTTGTTACTCAAACACTGTTTACTTTGACATTTAGCTCGGAATGATAAACACCACCTCCTCCAAACATTTCCCAAACCTCAGTGGACGGGGGTCAAACTAATTTAAGAAACTAGGCTTCACGTCAAAGTACAGCGCTGATGTTGCATATTTTAATTGTTCAAAGTTGAGTTCAATTCGATTGAATTCAATTTTATTTGTTAATCTTAATCAAATAAGAATTGTGAGTTATTTAGTTTTTTCTTCCTCTGTTGTGTGCGTCTCCATTTGGCAGCATTATCCGACGGCCAGTCCAACTCGCTGCTGAATGGGAACTTTGTGGTGGCCATGTTCAAAAGGGAAATCAACTTCAAGGGATCTCTCATCGAATACAGCGGATCGGACACCAAAGTGGAGCGCATCAACTGCACGGAACGCATCGAGGAGGAGCTTGTCCTGCAGGTCAGGTGGCCACATTACCTCACATTACATCTATGATACATTACGTCAAATCCACAGGACATTACATTACCTTATATTATATCTGCATTACATTACATCACATCTACAGGTATTACAGCAGGTTACATTAAATCTATAGTACATTAAGTCACATATACAGGACATTACAGCCTGTTACATTAAATCTGCATGACGCTGCGTCATACTTACCGGACGTTACATTTGTTACAATTCTTAGCTGTTAGGGTTAGGGTTAGGGTTAACTAACTTTTGAACCTTTTATACCGTCAAAATAGGATTCACGCATTATTTTTAACTGATTGTTTTTTGAAACACTAATGGATGGATGGCTGGACAGTAGCGGTTGGACAAAGTCTCTCCAATTCCACACCCTTTCTGTTCCCTTCATGGTTAAATTCCATGACTTTGTTTTCCCCTTAGCATTTTCTCTTCATGATGATGAGGATAATGATGATGATGATGATGATGATGATGATGATGATGATGATGATGATGATGATGCTTTAGATGATGATGATGCCAGCCTTTATGTGTGTCCCTTGTTCAGTTGTTAGCATTCCTGTGTGTTACCGACACAGATTGAAAAATACATCAAGATCTGCAAATCAGTCTCTTTCTAAATAAATTGCGTGCTCACAAAAGTCTGGTGAGATGCAAGCGAAGAATGCAGAAGAAGACTGCAATATCTCAGCCTCTCTAGTGGTGGCCTTATGATCCCCAAGCTTAGGTTCACCCAGACGTTGACACCGATGCGTGGTTTCACCGGATTTTCTGCCGAGACAGAAAGATGGAGGACTAGCCGGCTGCACGTTGAATACCGCTCAACGGACCGCTAGATGATTCAGACCTCCCGACGTGTCTCTGTTGTTCCTGCAGGTGTTGTGTGTGGGGAACCTGTACAACCCAGACGTCCGATACTCCTTCAACATCCCCATCGAGGAGCACCGGGAGCAGTTCATCTGGGACCCGTCCGGGACATGGCTGGAGTGCAGTCGCATGTGTCAGGGTACGATTCAAACGCCTCATCCTCACTTTCAAAATGTTGGGTTTTAGCATTAGAAAAGCTTCAGGCACCATGTGACCTTATAGGTGTACCTACCAGAAGATCAGGATGGCAGTCCCCCAATGCCCTACTCCTTATGGGATCTCCCAGCTCCTTGTGTCTCCCTTATTGCCTTGTCTTAACGTCATGTTGTCCCCTCTTTTTGTTTTTCTTACACGGTATAAACATTTCTGAGGGACTTTGGTGGTTTGTTGTGTTGCATTTGCTTGAATGGAACGTGTTTATGAATACAATGTAATCTGATATTCTATCCGTATCCATATATTATATTATTATACATGGATGGAATATATATACGACTTGTGATTTATGGTGAGTCCAACGAAGCCTTAATCCAACATGGAAATGCATCCACCAACACACACACACACACACACACACACACACACACACACACACACACACACACACACACACACACACAAACACACATACACATACACATACATACATAGAACCACGGCCAGTCCCCTCAACCCCTGGAAGCCCCGGGCTGACCCTGGCTGATATCATCCTGATCCAGCCTGGTGGGGCCGGGCTCTGGGGACCCCCGAGCTGCCCCTGTCCCCCCCTGCCACGTACGGTCCTGGACGTCCAGAAGAGACGCCCAGACTCATAGCTCTAGGAATATGATCTGTGGCCACTTAGCCTCTTTCCAGATGTCTAATCTAATTTGAACCATGTGTTTCTTTCACGTGTGTGTGTGTGTGTTTGTGTGTGTTTGTGTGTGTGCGTGTCCCTGAAGGCGTGAGGAGGCGTAAGGCGGTGTGTGTGCGCAAGAGTGACCACCTCGAGGTGTCGGACCAGCGGTGTGAACACCTGTCGCGGCCCGCCGGCGTCTCTGAGCCCTGCAACACCGACTGTGAACTCAGGTGTGTAACCCACACACACACACACACACTCACGCACTATCTCACTCACTCACACACACGTACACTCACTCACTCACTCACTCACATGCTCATACTCGCTCACACAGACTCACTCACTCACATAGAACCCCAATGCGCAGAAACACATAGCGTAGAATCACCCGCACACACACACAAACACAAAAGTGCTTTGTCCAATTGCACTCGTGCACAGGGCAATGTGGACTGTAAACTCACACACTCACACACACACACACACACACACACACACACACACACACACACACACACAGGCCCAGAAACCCATACAGATATCAAGCAACACACACAAGCACACATTCACAGCTAGTGCTACGTAAATAAAGTTGCCTCAGACCACCACACCAGCAAACCAATCCACAACTGTCAAAGGCACCCTCCTCACTCTCAACGGACCAATCCAGCATGGCTTAGCACCGTCGCCTTAGCTCCGCCCCTCTCCCCAGGTGGCACGTGGCGGGCAAGAGCGAGTGCTCGGCCAAGTGCGGGCCGGGCTACCGCATTGTGGACGTCCAGTGCATGAAGCACAGCCTGCAGAAGAGGCAGAGCCAGAGGTCTCCGCCCAGGGCCTGCGCCGAGCTCCCAAAGCCTCAGGGCAGGGAGCCCTGCCACGGGGACTGTCTGCTGAAGAGCTGGCAGTACAGCGCCTGGTCGCAGGTACGCGGGCGTCACACACACACACGCATGCACACAAGCGTGCACATACATGGTATACACACGCATGCACGTACGCACACACGCGCTCGTGCACAAGCTGGCACAGACACACACACGCACACACACGCGCATGCACAAACACACTGACCCCCACTGATGGAGCTTAACACAGGTCCAGCAGTCCGATTGTTATAGCAGAATATCTAGGGGGGGGGATGACACAGAGCCTGGGCTGGAAACCAAAAACTGAAAGGGCCAGAGTTATGATTTGCTTCCTGTTTCGTTAGGGTGAAATTCTACTGAAGATAATGTTACTTTCATCAGGGGTGTTTTTATACAGTGGCCAGCCTACATGGTGTTGATTTGAAACCTTTAGAGAGACTTCTTTATACAAACTTCAGTGTTGGCCGAAGTTTGTGTTCGTTGTTAGCCATTACACGCTTACAGATCCCGCCCCCCAGCAACATGATTGGCCAATACAAATATGAAGCGAAAGAGGTGTAACGCCCCGTTCGAAGATCTGGGAAAGATTATTAATCTAAAGTCTGATTTGTGAGACTATACAGATGCATACACCTAAGATGTTTATCGTTTTGATTTACTTCTGGGTTGTTGCCACTAAGCAGATCCAGACGGGGGACTGAAAATTGTAGGGAGATTTGAAAATTCTCTGCCAGTAAAAAATCTTCAGAAAGTCTCTAGTCTATAGTTGATACACTGATCTTATAATGACATGGAACTACTGCCAGTTAGCTCTTATCAGCTTGTAAGGGGCCGCTTTTTTGGGAACTCAATTCAAAGTAGTAATCGACCAACCATAGCATAAATATCATAAAATCAGCCAATCGATCCAAACTACACTTGATCCACACTATTTAGCAGACCATTGAATCCAAAGCGATTAACAGTGAATTTCAGACATGGGTGTTTAGGCATCTTGCTCATGAAGCAAGGCAGACTTGCTCTACAGGTAGACTGTGGACACTGGGATTTGAACCCGGGACCTTTCGTTCCGGAACTCAAACACCCGAACCACTCCCCTCTATCCTTTTGGCATTTGAATAAAGTGCGACTCCGACGGGATACGAACCTACAACATTAGAACGAGAGGTCGGATGTGAAGTCCAGTGTGTGGTTGTGATGCGTCTGTCCAGTGCTCAAAGACGTGTGGGCGCGGGTCCCGGAGCCGGGAGTCGTACTGCATGAACAACCTGGGCCGGCGGCTGGTCAACCGGGACTGCAACGAGCACCAGCGGGTCGTCACGGAAACCTGCAACGACCATCCCTGCCCCAAGTGGTCGTCCAGCGAGTGGAGTGAGGTGATGATGGTTCAGTTTGCCCCTCACACGTTCGTTATGTTACCTCAGGGGTGGATTGTCATTTTGTATACTGTTTGTATACTGCTTCCCCTTTAGTGATAAGTAACGCTTTTTTGGGATCATATCGTAGGACATAAACTTGATATATCTCGTACATCCCCACATTATACTAACACATCCAATGCTGTACATACTGTAGTGTACATGTTTCTTTGGAAAATGAAAAAAAAGCAAAATCCATCAATTC
>NC_136942.1:6753890-6768890 GCF_949987615.1 Pollachius pollachius
GTGTTCTTGCCCCTTTGCTTTCTTTCGTGGGTAGGTGCATCAGTTAACAGTGGTGTATAACTGTGTGTTTGTGTGTGTGTGTGTGTGTGTGTGTGCTCCCCCAGTGCTCTGTGTCGTGTGGGAAGGGGCGGCAGGCCCGCTACGTGAGCTGCCGGGATGCCCTGGGGGGCGTAGCCGACGAGTCGTACTGCGCCAACTTACCGCGGCCCCCCGAGACCTCCGAATGCTTCAGCCCCTGCGGACAGTGGCGCGCCGGGGAGTGGTCCACAGTGAGTAACCCCGGCCAATCACAGAAGGACCAGTCCACCCTAAGACAATCAGAACAGGACCAGGCCACCCTAAGTCAATCAGAACAGGACCAGGCCACCCTAAGCCAACCAGAACAGGGCCAGGCCACCCTAAGCCTTTAAGAACAGGACCAGTCCAACCGTGGCCAGTTAGAGCAGGGCATATATCCACCCTACGCCAATCAGAACAGGACCAGTCCACCTGTGGCCAATTAGAGCGCAGTACCAAGCATTATGTTCCAAGTTAAATGTTGTCAGTGTGGATGTAGTTAAATATTGTCAATGTGCACATAGTTAAATGTTGTAAGATGATCGATGACTTGAGGATTTGTCGATGTTTATTAAGTTTGAACAAAACAACAAAAACTACAAATTGGTAGACATTTATAAGTATGAGCCATTACATTTTTTGGCATCTATTTACCTCAGTTAACTATCACAGAGCGTCAATAAGCAAGAGAGGACAGCATATTGGCTCTGCCTCGGCATAGTGATCGACCAAAACCAGACTCCCAGTCCTGGCTCCATTGTTTCCCATGAGGAGAGGTCTCTTACAGACATAAGGACGGTCGCGATTGTGAATCTGCACTCTGAGACGATGAGCTGTAGGACGAGCTCAAGACTCAGAGCAGCGAATGGTCCCCTTGATGAGCTGCTCCTTGAGGGAGCTCCTTTTTGGCACGGCTTCTAAAGACATCAGGGTTGAGGACACCTCGGGGTACGAGTGGTGCCGCCACTCCAGGGGCCGTCATCGCTGACAGCCCCGAGACGCTTTCCAGTTGTGCCGCAGAACTGCAGTGTGTCACTGGAGGATTGAGCTGTCAGGATGACACACCAGAAGAGGTGCTTTCCCAGCTTCTCAAGGTCCAGTCGGTGTAGTACGCTGTCTGACCCAGAGTCGTCCTGCTTTGAAGTGAAGCGGCGTAGGCTGAGGACTATTGCGGCTCTGACCTCGTTCTTCCTGTTAAAACATGAGGCCTTAAAGCCCTCCTTTTGCCTTTCTCTGACATGTCTCTCACTCTGCTTAGCTCTGCCTCCCTCTGTCTCTCTCCTTCCCTATCTCTGTCTTTGTCTGTCTGCCTCTGAATCTCTCACTCTCTTTATGTCTGTTTGTCAGTCTCTCAATCTATCCCCCTATCCCTCTTTCTCTTGCTGTCTATCGCTCGCTCTTCCTGTCTTTGCCATCCTCAGTCTCTCTCCTTCTAAATCCCTCCCTCTCTCTCTCTCTGCCTATCTGTCTTTGTCTGTCTCCCTCTGAATCTCTCTCTCTCTTTCTTTCCACTCCTACGTTCTCCATGTCCTCCTCTTAACTCCCCCTCATCCTCCCACTCTGCCTCTCTCTCACACCCCCTCTCTTCCTCTCGTGTCTCTCAAACCACCACCTCTCCCTCACCATCTCCCCCCTCTCTCTCCCCCCCTCTCACCCCACAGTGCTCCCTGACGTGCGGGGGCGTGGGCCGGGCCACCAGGCATGTGGTGTGCAGCAACTACCACCAGCCCGTGGACCCGTCCTTCTGCGACCCGGACGAGAGGCCCGGCGCCGGGCAGGAGTGCACGGCGCCCCCCTGCACCTCCACCTCCTCCTCCGTCTTCCAGAGGCAGCGCAGCAACGAGCAGCCCTACGAATACCCCCAGGACCCGGGCCACCGGAGCTGGAACGTGCCCTCGTCGGACAACCAGTGGCGGACCGGTCCCTGGGGCGCGGTATGTCCGCCGTGTGGTCTCCGTGGAAACCAGCCATACAAACTAACAAGGAAAAGGGGTGCATCCTGCCAGGCAGAACATTTCAATTCAGGGCATTTAGCAGAGGATTTTACCCCCCAAACATACAACTGTTGGTACTCCTACGGGGGGGGTCAACCATGCAAGGCGACACCCAGCTCATAGGGAGCAGTAAGGGTTAGGTGCCTTGCTCAGGGACATTTCGACAATCAGCTCAGGACGAGCCGGGGATCAAACTAGCAACCTTCCCGTTACAATTCGACTCGCTCTAACCCCTAAGCTAAGCCGACCCTCAGAAGCCAGAAGTTGTTTTGGCTGCTGTTGTTTTTTCTTTGTTCCTCAGTCTAAGCTAAGTCATTCTCAAGTCAGGAAGTGTAATTATTTCAGTGTGTATGTGTGCTGCTTCCTGACGCCTGTCATGTCCGCGTGTGACACATGTGGCGGGTGGCGGTGCAGGATATCAGGTTTAATGGAACAACACACGCATTCTGTAGGCCATACAATAGCAGTACTGTACATTTCCTCTCCTGTAGCGAGTGTGACTGTCTAACGGATGACAGCTCCAACACCGGGGTTTTGAAAGGGTAATCCTGTACTCCGAGTTTGGGCCCAAACGTCCCCATTCTACCTGTAAGCCATCTTCAGACCAAGGTGCAGTATTTATATTAACTTTAAGTCGCTTTTGACTGATAAAGGAGCCTCCTAAATAGTAAATGGTAAGGGAGACAGACAGACAGTGAGCGAGATAATAAATACTCCGACTGTTTAGTACATTCCAGCTCTCATGCGAGGTCTGACATTGCAGCCTAGTACAGCTGGTTTGAGTCCCTATTAGACGCAATAGGGATGGCTGTGCCTTCAGCAAGCATTCAATCATGTGCTTGTGTGCGTATGTGCGCCCACACTGTGTGTGTGTGTGTGTGTGTGTGTGTTTGTGTGTGTGTGTGAGTGTGTGTGTGCACATGCATTGGTATCTGTGAGACAGAAATATCTAATTCCCCCCTACATCATAAGCAAATCAACAATTTCGGGTGCTTTTATTCTGCAGCCATGTCTGCAGAGGTTCCCTGCACTGTCCACCCGTGTGTCTATATATAGATGACATCCCCCGGGCTCCACTTGACACAGAGCTTTGTCTTCCTGTCGCCCTCCCAGTGTTCCAGTACGTGCGCGGGGGGCTTCCAGCGGCGGGTGGTGGTGTGTCAGGACGCGGACGGACGCGCCAACAGCTACTGCGACGAGAGGGTGAAGCCGGCCGAGTCCAAGGGCTGCGACTCGGGCCCCTGTCCGGTGTGGAACTTCGGCATCTGGGGCGAGGTGTGAGAACGTGCATGTGGCTTTCATCTCTCGTACGCAGCGCAGCGGCCTCGTCCCGCCTCGCCGACAGTTGTTCCGGAGTTAATATTCTCTGATCCTGTGCTCTCTCGCTCTCTTTCTGAATCTCTCTCTTGGTGTCGCTCTGGCTCTCCTTTTTATCTCTCTCGCGCCCAACCTATCTCCCTCTCTGATTCTCGCTCTGGTCTCTTTCCCCCTCTCTCCTACTATGCCTCCCTTCCTGTGTCTTGCTCTCTCTTTCTCGCGCTCTCGCTCTCTCTCTCTCTCTCTTGCTCTCTCTCACTCTGGTCTCTCGCTCTGTTCTCTCTCTCTCTCTCTCTCTCTCTCTCTCTCTCTCCCTCTCTCTCTCTGGACTCTCTAAAGCACACAAACACTAACACTTGCCAGATCATATGACAGGTCTTTCAAACCTTACACCATACACAATCATCTGAAGGACGATGACTCGTTGAGGTTGAAATATTATGCAATTATTCAATTAAACCTAAACGCAGTGCATAAAAGACTAACAGTTTTTTCATGTTTTTCTAACTATGATCTGTTCTTAAGATGACTCACGTCCCCAGCGACTCCAACCCTTAAACATACATGTTCCCGTTTTTTTTTTGTTAACACCTCCTTACCGACCAAATCACTTCCAGACACAGAAACCTTAGCAGAGCGTCCGTCCCATCGCTATGATCGTCTCCTGGATCTCATCACAATAATCAGAACTAGGACGTCACATGATCATCACGTCACATCACATCATCACGTCTCCCTCCTCTCGCGCACAGTGCACCCAGACCTGCGGGGGGGGCCGGAGGACCCGGCTGGTGGTCTGCCAGCGACCCAGCGGCCAGAGACTCTACGACCGCAACTGCGACGTCCTGGAGAAGCCCCCGGACGTGGAGCAGTGCAGCCAGCAGCCCTGCCCTGGCTCCGCCTCCTGGCACCGCCGACCATGGAAGCCGGTATGATGATAGTAGTCCTCCCCCCCCCCCCCCCCTCCCCGTCCTCAACCTCCACCTCAACCTCCACCTCAACCTCCACCGCCACACACTCCTGCCCCTACCGACGACACGTCCAGTACACACACACAAACACACACACACACACACACACACACAAACACACAGACACAGACACACTATCTCCTCTCCTTTATCTCCCTGTGGTGGGGAGGTGGCTGGGTGGCAGGGGGGAGTAGGCGTTTTTAGTAGACGTGTGTGTGTGTGTGCGTGTGTGTGTGTGTGGGTGGGTGGTTTCAAAACAAAACCAGTTTCAAAACAAACCCTAACAGTCCCCTGACGCTGTACTGTACCGTACCAGAGTACAGTACCCAGAGTACGGTACAGTACATTACCGCGAGGGGCCCCCTCTGAAAAGTAAATTAAACGGTTGTATTTTTAACCTTTTAAACTGTATATGAGCCCGAGCGGGGCGCAGGGTACGCAGCGATCCTGCGGGCCCACCCACGTGGGTTGTGGGGTGGCATGGTGCTGATTAGAATCGAGAGGAGAGAGGAGGAGGAGGAGGAGGAGGAGGAGGAGGAGAAAAAAAAAAAAGAAAGTTAAGATTGCTACCCCACTTAGGGACCCATTCAAATAACACACAGATCCCATTTTAGAAGCCTGCGCTCGGGATTTCAAACCTATAAATTAGCGGGGCCGTGTTGTCCAAGCAAGCCATGTATTTGTAAAGGGCGGTAACAAATAACTCGAAAAAATATATTTATTTCATATGTGAAGCGTGAGGTAAACGTTCTTGTTGTTGTTGCTGTCTTCACCATGTATGCAAGGTACACAAGTGTATATTTGTGTATAAGAGTTAAGACCTTTATTGAACAGCAACAAATGACTGTTACTTTATTTTGTATATGCATCTTTGTACAGTATTGATTTTTAGTAGTTCTAGTACCTAGGTTTATTAAGTAAATATATTTATATTTTTACTGGTGCTCTTACTCGGAACCTCTCATCTCCATTCATTTATAATAATAAACAAACTTTGTACAGAAGAAAATGGTTTCTTAACAACAAAGTATTTTTTTATATCACGGAACACTTCTTTAAAAATGACATTGCGGTTTCATTAAAGCCATATAATACTTCTATGTTGAACAGGCGCCGTCAGTAAACATTCTTGCATTTACGGCCCTGCGTTAGTGGGACATCTGGTGATCTTTATAATGTGAAGACAATGTGTCGTACGAATGAACATGCAGTGTATGTTGAGCTCCTCAACTAGTCGTAGTCACAAGAGTAAATTAACCCAAAATGGCATGTGATGTGACCTTTCAATCATGTTTAGACATTATACATTTGAATAACGTCAAACTCACGCAAGCTCCAGTTGATCCGTTTTCGTGTGTTTCAATGTGGTCAGATTTCGCTGCTATGCAAACCTGGCCAGGTGTGCTTGTGCACGCACACTTTGTGAATTATCAGGTGTTCTATGTTTTTGGTTTGTCTTTGGTTTGTTTTTCTCTAAATCAGCTCATTTTCAAATCAACTTCAACTTCAATTTCCGCAATACCAGATACCTCGATCTAATACTAGCATGAAATCATTTGTTGCTATTACACCATTTATTTGGGCCTGTTTGAAATTTCTGAAGGATTTGTTTTTCAAGAAAAAGTAAGTTATTTATTGTTTACAATAGTTTATTCATTGTTGCAGCTTTAATATTTGTGCCACAGTTGACATTCATGTTAACACTGTACTTGATCTATTTGTCACTAAGAACAAAACAAAAAATAACAGTTGTGTCACTGGAAATGTCTCAATGCCTACAAGTCTGTACAATATATACTTTATAAAACTGTTTCCAGAATCAGGTGCAATTTTTTTAAAAACACTCTTCTACTGTCGAAGAACATTACAGTAAACGGTAACCGTAAATAGTTTCAAAATAGTGACAAATAATGAGGTGAAGTGTACCAAATGGCTCTTTGTTTGTGCTGTAAGGAGATCTCTCTCCATCTCTGTTGTTCTGTCGTTTCTCTCACTGTGTGTTTCTTCCATCTTAACTCCGATGGCCATGGTGCCCTTCATTAAGACATGGCCATTTTTCTCTCACTCCTCCGCCCCCCTCGTTTCTCTCAAGACCCTCCCCCCATTCAGAGATAGCCGCCTCTCCCTCTTGTGGGGGGTAAACTCTGCCTATCTTGTCACTTGGCTTCTTTTTTTATCTTCTTCTATTTATTTTATTTACATTCAAAAAGCACATCAACATGTGGAATTAGCTTTGCCCACTGTAAAGATTATTAAAGAAAGTGTTGTGAAATTTGTGTTGTTTCTCAATAGCATTTTACTGGCCTCACAGAACAGATTCTTCCCTCCGATATTATCATTTTGTTTAGGAACAATTTGACAAAGGATAGTAAAATTGGACACATGTAGAAGATTTAGTGTGAGTATTTATTTTCTTCTTACATTTTGTAAATACAGCAAGTTTAAATTTTTTACATTGTCATATCAGAGTTTATTACCATCCTTAAATCAAATTCATGTGTATTTGTAGCAGTCTTGACATAAAGTTATAAATTGCCTCTAAATCATTTATATATATTTGACCACCGTCCTGTTGATGCCAATGGGTGGTTGAAAATAGGGACAAGGATGATTCACAATTTGATCATGGTTTACTAGAGACGCGCAGAATTCATCAACTGATCCCCAATACAAACTAAAACCTCTCCCTTGCCATCCTAGTTAATCATGATTATCCTCAGTCATCCTCGTTTGACCTAGTCTTAGTGACACAGTGCAGGTGTGGAAATGAATGAGCACCCGTGCTTACCTTCGGTCATGCTTAGGTCGTTAAATGTTATACTTGCTCATAGTAAACACCCAACCACACACTACTCAGTGTGATCCCATCATTAACCGAACCCTGCCAGTGCCCATCACCCATAGTAACCACACGATCCAAGAGCTGGCGGCCCTTTCATTACTTTGGTTGATTATTTTGATTCTGTTATTGGATGCCGGAGTGTTTTATTTGGTAATGTCACATAGAGCAGTATATCCAGTCCATCCAAATCAAGATTAGCAGAGTTTGCCAACATCTGTTTACACTCAATGTTAAAAGCAATGCTTTGCTAGCGGCAAGACCAGAGTAGCACAGTATAACGATTACTAGAGGAATATTTATATTCATTATCAGTGGTGCCCACGGTTGTTTAGTTTATTAATGGCCCCCACATTAACGCTTAAAACGGTTTTAATAAGAATCGGACGCCACATTAATCCTACCAAAGAATGAGGACAGAATTACAGAGTTGAGCGCTTTTTAACCTTAAACAGTCATGGCCATCTGTGGGTCTTAATCACTGAGGTTCTGAATGCCCTGCAGGCCCCAGTAATCAAGGTTATGGTAACCAAATACTAAGATAACGTCGTACTGCATTGAGCCCAGAAGGGGTTCTTCAGCTCGGGCTCTGATTAATTGTAATTGAACGCAACGTGGACTACTAAATAATAAATTTTTAGCTTGATTAACTGTTATAAAGCTTGATTAAACAGACAATTCATCAACTGTGCAAATGGTCACAGATGTGAATGTATAGTTTGTGTTGAACATTATAATGTAGTGTCCAAATTAAATTATATTCAACAGCGATAGAAGTACAGTTGTGTTTCTCGTGTTGCATAGTATCATCAAAGCATGTTGCATTCTGGGCCGTAGAATGCTTCTTACCTTGTGTACATTCCTCTTCTTTCAGCAGCATCAGAGCGAAAAAAAAATTATTTCTTGAAAACAAAGTTATACTTTTACACTTGACCAGTGTTCCCGATCAAATTTCTGCTTTTGTAATACCTCTTCATGTACAAGTGGTAAATCTGATATCTGAGAATGAAATCTCCAAGTTAAATAGTTATTTTGAATATGATGAGTGTTTTTGGTGTAATGTATCCAAATTGGAAAATCTTTGGCATACCCTAGACAAATCAATTTTCTTTGTGATTTATATATTATATAATAAATGTAGATACATCTCAGTATTCCCCCTTTGACATTTGGCCCAGTTATTAATCTTATATCATCTACATAGAATAGACGTATTTATATAAATATTTATACTATAAATCAGATTTTAATTAAAGCAGTGATTAACTTTATAAGAATATTTCTTAATCCCTTTTAAAAACAACCACAATGATATGCACATACATACAGTCTCTTAAACCCACTTTAGAAGCATACAAAAAAAGATCAGACAAAAAACGACACAAAATTTGAGTTTATTTTCCAACCTTCAGTTATAAAGCAGCACAGTCTCTTGTGAATCAGCAGAAAGGTAAACACCACCCAGTAATGATGATCACCTTTTAAAGATGAACCCATTCATTCACGTAGGCAGAAGGCCTGAACAATGGCCGACCGCGGCACCATTTCAGTAATTGACCCGTATAGTTGCTAACAAAAACAAACCATTTCCTGCCAAGGCATTCAGAGTCTCTGGCTGACCGAGATCCTCGTCAAAATCACTCGCTGAACTAAAAATGTGTTGCTTAAAATGAAATCCACATGCAAAACACTACACATGCCTTCTGGTCCCCCCGGCCCACCAACCTACCAACTGCTGCCCCCAAGGGGATTCTGGGTTGGGATATTCTCCGAACCTGTCACCCAAAGGTCATATGATCGTGACATCATTGGGCTTGTGTTTCCTGATGCAGCCCACATTGCTAGTTTGGTCTAGAAAGGGGGCACTTGCACATGTTCAATCTGTAAGTTTCTCTCAACACCAAGAGTTGGCTCTTTTTCGTCGGCTCGGGTTGAAACTCGAGTTGGCTGACAACCTTACACTGGATAACCGGGGGATAGAGGGGTCTGTATTTTGTACTTCAACAGAACTTTGGAAGACAAATGATGCAATTGATGATTAGTATGTTTGTCAAGATTAAGTAGTTCCAGGTTGTGGAATGTTCTAGAACCAGCGAACGGAGGATTCATTGCAGATAAGAAACCAAAGATTATCTGAAAACACTGGTAGAAAATTATCAAGATATTGCACTTGGTAGTACACTCTGTAGTGGTGGTCAACGGAGTTCAGAGAAAAATGAATATTTCTGTTTTTGGTTATTTCATTTCAGATCGTAAATTATAATAGGTATTATACAACGAGTCATGGGCTCATTCTATATATATATACTGTGCATATATATATAAACATGGTAATAAGCCATCTGCACCTCTTTGCCATCTGAGGCCATAGTGGGAGTCTGAAATATCGTGTGCCATGTTGTGGCTTGGAACATTTGACTTTAATTTAGACATTATGGTATAGTTTGGGGGTTGACAAGTATTCCTCAGCCACAGGAAACATCAGTTGACCACAAACAACATTCATGTAGAGATTTTGGAAGGAAACAGACTCTTGAATAATCGACTAGGATTACAAGTCTTCCCAACCTAGACCTATTAAAAAGTATCAAAGGTTTCAGGGTTGTCACCCTAGCTGTATAATTCTGTACTCAACCCATTGTTTTCAAGTAATGTTACTACTGCAGTAGACGTTTCAGGACATGTTTACCATTTGCCATCAGTGATATTGGTGAATAAGGGATGCATAGTTTCATAATCCCGGACACTATGGCCTCCATCCTTAAGATGATACAGAAAAGATGAGCATTATGTACTGATAAACCATTGATATGTATAAGGACATTTAAACAAGGAGATATTTAATTTCTACATGAGCAAACAATGTCAAATGAATAGTCCACTTAAACTAGGTCACCTCTATCCATGCACAAGCTTCTTCTTACCTTTCCCCAATATGTGGACTAGATGAGCATGTTTTGAAAGATTCACAAGATGGCTGTTAAAGTTTGTTGTTGCTTTGACATGAAAAGGCTGTGTACCGACCCTATAAAACACTGGGCTGTGTGTTTGGCTCCGAGGTACATCGTAATGGATAACATGTGTCGCACACTCCCATTGCTCCAACCTTAACACAACTGTGGACTTCATTAACTAGAATATTCTCTGGTTTGGGATTTTTCTAAAGGGTCTAATGGAGCCAAGTTCAATTGAGCCCTGTAGTCACTCAACACCTGGACCAATTATAGTCCTTTCTCAGCAGGTTTAGCAGATGAGAAAAGCTGGAATATCCAATGTTAAATATTCAACATGCCCAAAAGCTCTTTCTTCACTATCCCGCAAATAACCTTTTCTCCAGGCATACATCTGGTAGAAAGATGGCCGACTAAGAGTATGATACGTATAGAACATTTGTGGCTAGTTCCTCAATTACTTCTGCTCCAGTATACACCAGAATAGTTGGTGATTGGACAGGGTCTGATCCAATCCGCAAACCGGCCTTTCCAGAGTGACGTGGGTACTGGCATACAATGAAAGGCTAGCTGGCAGGACCTAGCATAGTACTGATGAAGTGACGCGCACATCTACGTACAAGTGCTTGGCACTTTTCCAAATCACCTCAAGAACATTAAGCACAGGAGTGTGGAATGGTTCCAAATCACCATTAGTGCAAATCACCCTAAGTTACCATAGTTACGTACCACCAAAAAAGGCAGCTGTGTGCCATTTAACAGAAAGAGAGAGTTGGCCTTGAATGTTCCGTGTCAAAGGTCACCACTTTATAATGTCTCGCCTCATCTCATTCAACCCCTGCCCCCCCCGCCCTCCCTCCCTGTCCGGTCAGAGCTGTTCCATCAAGGCAGGCATTTATCATTAAGGCCTTGTCATCGCTACCTGACTTCACCGCGCCCGCTGTAGCAAGCGGTACGGAATGTTTCAAGCTACAGCGCGACGATGGAAGAAAAAAAAAGGAAAAGAGTTTCCAGGCACTGTGTTTAGACAGACGGAAATACTGAGCCGTTTTGTCATTTCATGTTGACTTATCGTTGCACAGTTTGTCTTTTCTGAGTGGTGTTGACTTAAAAGGAAATGGTGTTGGAGTAACTCTAGAGGGCCGTGCTCAGCGGGGTGTTTATTTGAGTTCATGGGTAAGGAATGAGCATGGTTTAGCTTAACTGGCACACCACATTGAATGAGATCCTGACGAAAAGCCTCTTAGTCCAGCTTCCGTCGCTGCCGTCCGATCTATAGCCGTGTTGATACCAGCGCAGAATGCATTCCACATGATCCTCCTATTCAATCCGTTCCGTCAGTTTTCGAATTAATGCAACGGTGAGGTCAACAGGTCCCCTGTGAGCCACCGTTTAATCGAAACATTGTTCAAAAACGAGTTTAAAAGACATATGAGTTAAATTACACGCTAACTCATTTAATTGGCTAGGACTTCAATCGTTGGATTAAAGTACCGTGTCGGATCACATTGATTCTGGATAGGCTTATTAAACTATCATGGGGTATTCTCTCAAGACAGACCTTTTTCTTTTTTCATGCTTCAGCTTAGCCACATTTGTGGCTACATTTAAGGTAGCCACATTTTTTGTAACCAGATCCAGAACCGAATCCAAAGTATTTTGACTAATCACGTCACGGTGTTCATGAACATGCATCCTCCCCAGAAACAAACCGAGGAAGTTGATTGTAATGCATCGCTCAACAAGTCGTGATTGGTCGAGAAATACCTTTGGATCCGACTTCTAGACTTCTAGACTTCTGGATCCAATTACAAAAAACAAGGCTTGCTTAAGTACAGACGTGTAGTCTGGAGCTTTTCTTTAAAAGCAAGTCAGTATTAAGAGACTTATCTGTGGTTGACCTTAAAAGCAGTGCTGATTGGGAAGATCTATGTGTTCCAACAACATTCCCTTACCCCTTCGGACGCCGCTCTCACCAGCTGTCCCCTGGTGACATCATATGTTGTTTTGACCTGCAGAACGGGACCTGGATGGGAAAAAGTCTGTGCCTTGTGTGCTCGGTATTCACTCTGTATGCCTGCCCTCTGTGTACAATACTTGGTAAACAGAGTACAGACTTGACCCTGAGTACTCACAATTTGTCTCTGTCTCTCTCTCTCTCTCCTTTATTTATCTTTCCCTTAGTTTTTTTCTCTCTCGCTCTTTGTCCATCTTTTGCCCTCTCTCTCTCTTTCTCTTCCTTTCTCTCACTCTCTCTCCCTCTCTCTCTTGCTCTACCTCTCTCTCTTTCTATCATTCTTTCTTTCTTTCTCTTGGATTTGTGTGTGTATGGGTTTGCGATCATCTTTTCAGCGACTATGTTTTTTCTATTATCCTTTGGTTTTAGTGTCACCAGAAGAACAAATTGTCATTGATAAAGTTGAGTCCTAATGCCTCATTATCTCTACATAGTTCTGATTAGAAACCATGAGACCAAGACATAGAACTTGCATCATGGTGTCTTTCTGTACAGTACATGCATGGAGTAGATAGCTGTGTAATCTGATAGGCACAGAACGCTGGCGTTGGCTGCTCAGGCTGTTAAATTTCCAGACTTCAGATCTTCAGACAGCTCTTACAAGTTTGTTCTTGCTCCAGGTCGAAGCCGATCTCTTTTCCAGAGTCAGTGAAAAGTACAGTGACCATGTGCTGGGTATTAGGGTTTCTTTTGCGTACGTCAGGCCGCTGCAATGTGATTGAAATTTAAGCTTGCCGCTCTTATGTTGTAATATGGGATCGTTTAGGTTCAGTCAATATACAAATATGACACATATTCCCCTTTTGAGTTCTTGCGCTTCTGGGGAGAATGTGCCTTCTTTCTAGTCTTTGTTTTGATACTTTCATTGGGTATTTTATTTCTTATTACATTAAATTTATGATCTCGTGCAATCCTGATTATGCTCTTTCCCTACCGTTTTGCATTGCTTTGTATCTATAGCTATCTGTTTTATCTACAGGATCACTTTCATTGTCTGACACAGCAAAGTTAATGACATTTTCCAAGACATTTGGTGTAGGCTAGCACAAGTAAACAGGCTTGAGTAATGTGTTAAGGATCTTATACAGCTTATAGAAGTGTGAACATCATGCATCGTTCTTCCTAATAACCAACATTTATACATTATGTTACGACCCCTGACCCATCGTGCTCAGTGCAATCCATACCCAAGTAACTAGCAGTAATTGAGAAAAATTGTATTTTTCTGAATGGCCGACAACACCAAACCTTTTCTTACAACCGTTTCCATGCGGACATGTTTTCATGCGTTGCTGTTGCCTTGTCCTCTTACCTGCTGGTCAGCACTCAGAGGGGCGGCCATCTTGGTTCCAGCTTCAGCCAGTCCTACAGTGCTCATAGATAAATCGATTTTAAATATTTTCGGTATTTGTCGGTATTCGTAATAATTATATCATTACACAATCATAATACATTAATATCCTCTAGTACCCAGAATCCAGTTGTAATTTTTACTTTTTTTCCCCTCCATCACTATCGTCAGAATCAAACAATTAAACCCACAGTATTCTTATCAGCCTCTTCCACATGCGCCCCCGGGCTGTTGTACCACCCGCTCAGCATACTGAGCAGAACAAACATAAATTAGCCGGATTCGGTTTGGCACTCAATTACATGATCTGCTCCGGAGCCCTCCCTGAAACACCAGCTCTATGGCGCAGGAATGCCACTTGAAAGCCCCGTGCAGCCCAGGCTGCTGCTGCCTGCTGTTTAAGTATGGCTTTCACCATCCTAAATATCACTTATCTCCTTCTCGGCAATGCTCTGACCTGATCTGTTGTTTTTCTTGTGTGGGTTTGGGGGTTGGGGGGGGGGGTTTGCATGGCTTAACAAAGGGTCACTTTTGTACAAGTGTTTTTCCGACATTGTGGCAAAGTCAAGTCATACAATTGTGCGGTTGTTGCTGCAAATAGTAATCTTTCTTTGTGCGGCAGTGTTGTTTTTATCACTGGTATCCTCCTCCCCTGTCATTTTCCTTCTTTCTTATTATGGCTGGTTCACCTTTTGGGGTTCTCCCCCCAGTTCCCCCCCCTAAATGAATTGCCGTTATACGGTGGAAATCTAGAAGTATGTCCGTGTGAATCTCTCGATTTCACCTCATCGCCCTGTGTTAAAAAAAAAACGTAAATCTGCGTCTTCGCCAAAGCAAGAGGTTATCGATCATCACGCAAATCACGATCATCCCCGCGGCGATGTCGAATAGCAAACATTTCACAGAACTCAAAGCATGAGCGACCCTCTCTCTCTCTCTCTCTCTCTCTCTCTCTCTCCCTCTCTCTCTCTCTCTCTCTCTCTCTCCCCTCTGTTGTTCCCTGCGCTCCGAAGCCTTGTTTACAGCAGCTATCTATAGGAGTCTATAACAGTCCTCACTTGACGGTAAACAGTACAGTCTATCCCCCTCTACCCCAGCTTCGAGCTACAATAGGTGGAAGAGAAAGAGTCTTACCTGGGTGGGCTGTGGCTGAGTGAGGTGGTGTGGGCGTCCGAGCACCGAGGCCTGGGTCCCGGGTCCTTCCTCCCTCCAGGCTGTCCCTCGGTGGTAGAGTCTCCTTGGTCCGCTCGCTCCCGTCCCCCCGGTTTCCCCCCGTGCTCCAGCACCGCTGATTAGCTAATGGCTGGCAGATGAGGGTTTTTTTTTTTTGGAGGAGGTGCCGATGGTGGTGTTGGTGGTGGTGGTGGTGGTGGTGGTGGTGGTGGTGGCGGAGGAGGAAGATACAGTTCAGCCAAGAAGCACAGCCCGTATGGCTGCAATTCCTTTACTTCTTCTTTTTTTTCTTTTTCTCCCTCCCTCTCTTTCCCTCGTTTTTCCCCCTCT
>NC_136942.1:6771390-6800983 GCF_949987615.1 Pollachius pollachius
GGTTTACCCATGACCATTTTGAGGAGGTAGCCATCGTTTGAGGTTTTGCGAGCAGCAGCTGAAACAATCTGTGGTTTGCACTTTGAGGGCCTGATTTGAATGGCTGCCTCGCCTGTCTATGGCCAAAACTCATTAATATTCAGTCCTAACGTTTTTAGAACACTGATAACACTGTCAAACAGGACTAACAAAATACATTGAGATCCTCCCCTCCCCGAACGAAACAAATTATTCAAGAACAAAATCTAAATTTTCCTGTTGACTGGTGGTTGGGTATTTCTGCATCCGTCCACTGTGAACCACTTAGAGGCTGTTAAAGGAACTACGAACCACACGATTATGGTATTCCACCATAATCACTGATCCACCACTCTTCCTATGTTAAAGCAGCAGAACTTCAGGGGGGGAGACGGAACAGAAACTGAGGGGTTGGAGTTAGGCCTTGCTTCCTGTTTCTTTACAGAAATATTCTAACAAACAGAAACTGATTTGCGCAATTAGTCAAAGCTTTTAGAAGGGGATTTCCATAATAACATTCCGAGATTGGCCCGTCCACTCAGTGTTGATTGGAAACCTTTACAGACACATTTTTATGTTGAAGGTGTGCTGGCCGCTTTACTGTTCGCTGTTGATTGTCAAATGCGCGCTTACAGATCCAACAAACTGATTGGCCGAAACAAATATTCTTCCACCTGGGCTTCAGAAACATGGCTGCCACTTGTTCCAGACACATCTCTGGTATTGGGAGTGCCAAAAACAACCTTTCTCTCAGATTGTGCCGCGTCGGAAAGAGATGTTGGCTGTCATAATCAGACCGCTAATCGCAGAGAAGTCACAGAAGTCCTCCATGGCTAAGACGTTTTGTTTTTTTGGTTAGCAATTTCTGGACATGATTTTAACATACCCCATTTATTACCTTGGCCAAGTCATGTGACTTCTCTCTCTCTATGTCTCTCTCTCTCTTTCTCTCTCTCTTTCTTACTCTCTCTCTCTCTGTCTCTCTGTCTGGCTGTGTCTCTCTCTGTCTCTCACTCTCACTCTCTCTCTCTCTGTCTCTCTGTCTGTCTGTATCTCTCTGTCTCTCTCTCTCTCTTTCTTGGTCTCTCTCTCTCTCTCTCTCTCTCTCTCTCTATCTATCAAACGGAGTCTGGAAACAATCATCTCCTTCCACATACCGCCAGCAACCATGAAATCCTCAACCAGAGCGAGAAGACATGTTTTATATCTGAACATCCACGCCTGGGACAACTCTCAGAAACAACAAGACCCTCAGAGACCCTCAAGTGTGTGTGCATGTGTTTGACTAAAATGTGTGTGAGCGTATGTGTGTGTGTGTGTTTAACAAAAGTGTGTGCAAGTTTGAGTGTGTTTGGGTGTGTTTGTGTCAGTCTCACATTCATCTGTGCATTATACTAGTGTGTGTGTTTGTGTGTTTGATTGAGTCTGTGTTTGTGTGTTTGAGTCGAGTCTGTGTGTGCATGTGTGAGTCTATGTTTGTGTGTCAGTGAGTGTTTGACTGTGAAGGGTTTGAAGTGTGTGTGTGTGTGTGTGTGTGTGTGTGTGTGTGTGTGTGTCTGTGTGTGTGTGTGTGTGTGTGTGTTGTGTTGCTTTTAAGTAGGCCTGCTATCGGGGAGATGGGATAGCCTCTAATGGAATGAAGAAGAGAGACACTCGTAAACATTTCCTGGCGTTTCTTCAGAACCCTTGGGACTCAATGTCCTCTCCTCAGCTAGCCTGGCTATTGCCAGACCAAGCTCAATCTACGATTGAGCTTGGTCTGGCAATAGCCAGGCTAGCTGGCTATTACCACATAGAATACATATTATACATAGATCCAACTATAAGCTCAATCGTAGATTGCATGTTGGTCTTGGGAGGCTGCTGTCATTTTCTTCAGCACAAGAGGCGTGATCAACTGGCCTGGGTCAAACGACTCTGTACGCAATTGGCTGCTTACTGTCGCTTCCCTGTCGTCATTGTGTTAAACCAGCCAATAGCGCGCCAGGGGGAAAAGCCAGCTTGGTGATTGGCTCCCGCAAAAAACGTATCGGAAGCAGAAAGAAATGTATTGCTCTTCTCCACACCCTTCTGCAGGGCGAATTCAAATCGGGGGGCGGGGGCTACCCAGTCTAGTCCTCCGCAGCACCAGGGTGCTAGGCTGTCATCCGTCACCCGTCACCCGTCAACACGCTCATCTTGAGACGCTTTATCTCCCCGCTGTGGGAATGTGAACTTGTTTCACAGCTTTAAGGTCTGCAGGATTTATACGATTATGGTTTCCTTTCTTTTTCTTTTCTACAAATAATCACATCTTGGTTTTCCGTTTGGAAAAGGTCTGATGATGACGATGATGATGATGATGATGATGATGATGATGATGATGATGATGATGCGTGCGGTACTTTGTTCTCCAGGCCAAGCTGGCCAAGTGCTCCGACCACATTCTGGACCATTTACAAGAACGTATCCCATGATAGCCAATAACGACATATTGACTCAAAACATAAGTAAAAATCCTATATTTATATGATATATTATATAGAATTATATATTATATATAAATATATATGTAGATACATATAATGAATGATATATTATACATGTACATATATGGAACCACAACTACATCTGGCGCTTGGTGGAAACTGGAGACTCCAGGTTTTGTGCACTGCTTCCCCGGCTGCTTGGCAGCATCGCGGCTCTCTTTGAGGTTAGATTAAAGGCCAAATCGGTTGCAATCGGTTCCGGTCCTGACGCGCATGACTTCCTCTGCATGCAGGTACCGCGATGCAGAGGGGCCCATCAAAGAGATGTCACCGGAGATATAGAGTGTCTTTGTTCAGAGGGCCTTGCGAGCCGAAAGGCCGGAATTCTTTCTTTAGAAGCTGTTTTTTAGGGGGAAAAAATGCAAAGACCACTGCCGTAAGGGTGTATTTAAATATTCTTGTGACCGGGGTAGAGGTCAGCCAAATTAAGGGGAGCAGGGTTGATGATGAATATTGCATGAGTACAAATGTTGTGTGAAAGAGTTGTGTGTGAAGTGTATGTGGAAGGTCAATTACAGTCCAGGCTCATACATAATTTAATTTAAGTACTCCAAAAGAACGCGCTATGGCGGAGATTGTGTTTGTATGTGTGTGGGTTTGTGAGTGAGAAAGTACAAATCACTCATGACGTGAAACGCTATACGCGTGTGAAGTGTCTTGTGCGATACTTCCAGAAGCTTCAAACTTCTTCTATTCTATCGGCTTTAGCACCAGCATCACCGAAAGTGTGACCAAACGTCTTTTCCGGGGAATTTTACGGTTTGACTCCAACCTAATTCCTCTGAAAAGACCAGACGACTTTTCTTCCGGGACCCCGTCTATACTTTTAAACTTTTCCATGTGCCGTCCGATCCATAGAACTGATACATTGCCTGTCAGGCTCATGTGAGCTAACTTTAAATACAGTAAACTGCTGTTGCTGTAACACCCGCCAGATATCCTGGGATGATAATAGTGCGTCATTGTGGAAGTGGGTCTTGTGACTTCCCCTTCAACAGTATCATTTACACACTGATGCAAAGTAGAGGGAGAAATATAGGGACACTGACTGCATGTGTGTCCTCTTTGCAGGTACCAGCCTGACACACACACATGCATACACATACATGCACACACACACACACACACACACACTCACTCACTCACTCACTCACTCACTCACTCACTCACTCACTCACTCACACAACCACAGGTTGCATTAAACCAGACAAAAGAATTACACATCTGTGGAATGATATTTATATAATTAATATGCATATCGATTGTATTATTAATATTCATATGTGATACATGTCTGTAAGCAGTGTTCTGCAAGTTAAAGAGAAAAAGCTAATTCCCGGCTTGACACTAAACCCTATTCTCTTGTGTCCTGGTGTCCCAGTGTTCTGTGAGCTGTGGGCCGGGGCTGCAGAGCCGCCACGTCTACTGCCGACTGAAGGGCAGTGGGCGTGTGAGCCCAGAGCGCTGCGACCTCCACACCCGGCCCGCTGACCATCAGGCCTGCCTCACCAGCGAGTGCCCTCGCTACACCTGGCTGGCTGGAGAATGGCAAGATGTAAGATATCCCCTCTCTCTCTTTCTCTCTCTCTCTCGCTCTCTCGCTCTCTTTCTCTTTCTCTCTCTCTCTCTCTTTCTCTCTCTCTCTCTCTCCCTCTCTCCCTCTCTCTTTCTCTCTCTCTCTCTCTCTCTATCTCTCCCTCTCTCTCGCTCTCTATCTCTCTAGTGTCATGACCCTCTCTCCCTCTCTAACCATTATGCCTCTGGCTTTCCCCCTATACCTTAACTTATTTAGACTGAAGTGACGTGAGATTATAATGTATTTCATTGAACAACATTTTCTGATGCCTAATGCAAACCTTCATTACCCTAAATAACATCATAATAGTGTTTGACTGCTCGCAATAGTATCTTTTATTCCAAGATTTCCCCGGGATAATACAATTTTACATCACCAAGCCCTACTCGCTACTCTTTAACTCTTTAACTATTTATCACTCGCTCTGTCTTTCTTCATGTCTCTTCATGTCGCTCTCTCTCTGTCTCTCTCTATCTCTCCCCACAAGTTGGATGATATCTGTTTTAGTGAAGATGGCACAATGCTCTTGTGTCACATGATTCTGTTTTTCTCTTGATAAGCATCTCTTTGTGAAGGATCACGTTAATATGCTACTGTATCTGCAATGTGTGTGTTTGTGTGTGTGGGTGTGTGATGTGGTGTATGTGTGTGTCTGTGTGTGTGTGCGTGCGAGCGTGTGCGTGCGTGTGTGTGTCCTGCTCAGTGCTAGTAGCTCAAGTAGCTAAAAAGAGTTCCATGTAAGGAATAAGTGTGGCGTCCACCAGTGATGTGCGAAAGTATGCACGTTTAGACTCCTTTATGTCCTGTAGAACCTGATGAACAGTTTACAGTTTAGCCACTAGATCTCTTTCGCTGTCACCGGCATGGAAAAGAAGAACACAGCGCATGCTAGCAGGGCTAAGTGGACCTTCACACCCAAATATCTGACCTCACGGACGTTCCCACACCAAGGGAAAAATCGGTTTTATTCAGGTGTCTGGTTGTCGTCATTCGGAGTAAGCAGAGCCATGTCATAAGTAATGACATCAAACATGACGTCCACATGTCTGCAGGACTATTAGGGGCACATCTGTCTCTGTGGTGGCTCACAGTTAGCGGGGTTTTGGGGGGCTGGAGAGTTGAATGAGAACCATCCCAGCGCAGGCTTCAAAGTACAACACTGCCCCCACTGCCTATCATCTGGCATCAGACCTTAGGCCTGCTCAGCGGAGTCGTGAGCATGACCTTGCAGAGCTCAGTGCTTCTCTGCTGTACGGAGGGTTGGATCGGGGCGAGTGAGAAAACTGATCGTTTTCCCTCCTATTTCCCTAAGTTTAGAGTCAAGATTTGAGTCGCATGTGTTTTTCTTTGCATCATTATATCGACAAGAGAGCAATTTTTTCACTATTCTTTTTAAAGTTTGATGAATGCTCCAACGAATAGGGAGCTGAAGAAGATTTTAGTTTTAAAAGTGGAAGTGCAATTTGTGATGTCAGAAATGTATTGAATATCTACTTATATATCTTTGCATATAAATTGTATACTTTCTGACATTATGGGGCGAGTTTACGTCGCCCCATTTGTATGCCCGGGCTCTAGGGCATACAAAACATTGTCCTTATGTAAATCGTCCATACAGCACTTCAAAAACCATGCAAAGCTTCTCTAAAGATGGCCGTACCGGCGGTGTGTCTCTCTCTCACACAGTGCAACGCCACCTGTGGGGCCCCGGGGACGATGGGCAGGGCGGTGGGCTGCGTGGGTCCCGGGATGACCCCCGTTCATGAGGACCACTGTGGGGCCTCCTCCCCTGACCGGCCCCCCTCCCGGCAGGTGTGTAGAGGAGCTCCCTGCCTCCACACCTGGATGACCGGGGCTTGGACCCAGGTGAGAACCCCCCCCCCCCCCCCCCCCCTGCTGGTTCGATCCCCGGCCCTTCCTAGCTGGGTGTCGAGGTGTCCCTGAGCAAGACGCCCCACCCTAACTGCCCTGGGCAGAGAGGTATCCCCTGTCTGTATGAGCTATAGGCAGGAATCATGACGGTAACCCACCATTACTCAACTAGCTTTCCTTCAAACAGCCCGACCGGTTGTCCCGTATCTCCACGCAAAGCTGGGGGTTGGCGAAGCGTAGATTTAAGGCTGATTCCTGGTGATAGAACCAGATGACCTCATACAAAAAGATGTAACTCAATAGATAGAATTGACGCAGTAATAGCCGGAATAACTGAGATGCCATTCGGGGCGAGGTCCAGGGAACGGGTTTATGATTTAATGAAGCACAGCGATGGGGAGTCGATGGGGATTATAGGGAAATAGTGCAGGCGTAGTTGGAAGCAGATGTGGTGATTTAGTGTATTAGCTCTTTACAAACACAATGGCTTTGTATGGGGTGAGATGCTTTAGATTAATGCCGTACCTGTTTGTGTTCATGCGTGGGTGCATTTGTGTGTGCGTGTCTGTGTGCATTCATGTGTGTGGCTTTCTGTGGTTGACTGTGTGAATGTGTACACTAGAATGTGTGAATGTGTTTTCTCCATTTGTGTGTTATTTTCTTTGTGATTGCGTGTGTTTGTTTGTTTGTTTTCGTGTGTGTTTGTGCGTGAATGTATGCATGACTGTGGTTAAATGTGTGTGTGTATTTTCGTGTGTATGTGTCTGTGTGTGTGTGTGATTCTGTATTCACGTGTCGTGTGTGTTTCTGCTTGTATGCATGTGTGTGTCTGCTGGTGTGTATGTGGTGTAACATGTGTGTTGTGTGTTTGTCTGACTGCTTGTATACATATAGTGTAACGTGTGATAGTGTGAGTGTGTGTGTGTGTGTGCTTGTAAACATGTGGTGTAACGTGTGGTTGTGTGTGTGTATGTGTGTGTGCTTGTATACATGTGGTGTAACATATGTGTGTGTGCTTGTATAAATGTGGTGTAACATGTGTGTGTGCTTGTATACATGTGGTGTAACATATGTGTGTGTGCTTGTATACATGTGGTGTAACATGTGTGTGTGTGTGTGCGTGTGTATGTGTGTATGTGTGTGTGTGTTTGTGTGTGTGTGCTTGTATGCATGTGGTGTAACGTGTGTGTGTGTGTGTGCTTGCTTGTATACATGTGGTGTAATGTGTGTGTGTGTGTGTGTGTTTGTATGTGTGTGTGCTTGTATACATGTGGTGTAACGTGAGTGTGTGCTTGTATACATGTGGTGTAACATATGTGTGTGTATGTGTGTGTGCTTGTATACATGTGGTGTAACATATATGTGTGTGTGTGTGCTTGTATACATGTGGTGTAATGTGTGTGTGTGTGTGTTTGTATGTGTGTGTGCTTGTATACATGTGGTGTAACATATATGTGTGTGTGTGCTTGTATACATGTGGTGTAATGTGTGTGTGTGTGTGTTTGTATGTGTGTGTGCTTGTATACATGTGGTGTAATGTGTGTGTGTGTATGTGTGTGTGCTTGTATACATGTGGTGTAACGTGTGTGTGTGTGTGTGTGTGTGTGTTTGTATACACGTGGTGTAACATATATGTGTGTGTGTGTGTGTGCTTGTATACATGTGGTGTAACGTGTGTGTGTTTGTGTGCTCATACCAGTGCTCCGTCAGCTGCGGCGTGGGCTACCAGCGCCGCATGGTGTCCTGCTCCGGGGCCCCGTCGTCCCCGGGTCCTCACCCGTACGCCGGCCCCGCCTCCCCCAGCCCCCAGTGCCTTCCCCCCCAGCCGCTGCACGCCAAGCAGTGCCTGCTCAGGGTCTGCCCGCACACGGCCTCCTGGAAGGTCGGCCCCTGGACCAAGGTAGGAGGGGCCCCTGTTACCCTGGAGCAGGAGCCCTCATCTTATTAAGGGGGCATTCTTAAGGTGGGATCATTTCACAATGGTTGAACACCGATATTAAAAAAAACTATTTGTGGTTCCTATTACACCGTGGTTTGACATCGACCAAATTAATTCGCAAACGCGAACTGGAAACTTCTGGAACGTCTGGAAACTTATTTTCAGGGCAATGCGCTCACAGACCAAAAGGCACGCTTGGATAGACATTACATTTATTGAGCAGGATAGACCTACAACCAGTGAGCGCAATGAAACGGGTTAAACAGTGTGGCAGACGTCTAAATCGTTTAGGAGAATGCCTCAACAGTGCGCCCATAGTGCGCTCTTAACAGTCATCATATTAAACCCCATATTCAATAAACGGTTTTGATTGACCCCAGCCAGGCCAGGTCTGCTGGAAATCTGTCTGAACGCATATGCCAGGGAAAATTGAACATGAGCTGGCAGATTGGTCTGGTTCCAAGTCCCCAGTACCCCCTGTAATCCTTAAAAGTCCCCCAGCCAACCCCTGTCCTAGAGGTTAGAGGATTTGTATGGATTATTTATTGTTAATTTTCATACTGTTTTCACGATGGTAACCGCTTGTTTGATTGTGTGTGTGGGTGTGTGTGTTATTTGTGTGTGCGTGTGTGTGTGTTATTTTTGTGTTTGTGTGTGTGTGTGTGTCTGTGTGTGTTATTTTTGTGTTTGCGTGCGTTTGTGTGTGTGCGTGTGTGTGTTATTTTTGTGTTTGCGTGTGTTTGTGTCTGTGTGTGTGTGTGTGTTTTATTTTATTTTTGTGTGTGTGTGTGTGTGTGTGTAAGCAGTGCTCCCAGACATGCGGCGCAGGTGCGATGGAGCGCCAGGTAGAGTGTCTCACAGCCAAAGGCCAGCCGTCCAAACACTGTGCAGCCGACCGACCAGAGTCCCGCGCGGCCTGCAGAGAGACAGAATGTAAGGTTAACCTCCTCTCTTCTCGCTCCTCCTTTCTTCCCCTCATCTAGTTTCTCGTATTTTCTCTGCTCTTTTCCTCTCCTCCCATCTCCTCTCCTTCCCTCACCTCCACCTTCCTCTCCTCTTCTCGCCTCACATCCCTTCCCCTTTATTTTTGTCTGCACTCCTCTTCTCTCCTATTGTCACTAACCCTCTCCTCTCCTCTCTTCTCCTCCCCATTCCTCTCCTTCCCTCCCCCCTCCCTTCTCCTATCCTCCTGTCCTGTCCTGTCCTCGTCTCCTCTCCTCTCCTCTCCTCTCCTCTCCTCTCCTCTCCTCTCCTCTCCTCTCCTCTCCTCCCCTCCCCTCCCCTCTCCAAACTGTTTGCCAACATCTTCACATGTACAAACTCCAACCTTCAGATCATTGAGTCACGTATGGCTTGCTGCCACCCAGGAATGTTCTAGCGCACAATCATAGCATTAAATCGGCCATGCTGTATATAGAAGCCAACTCCATATCTGATTATGTTTATAAAATAACACACACATAAACTTATGCGGGGGTTCCAACAAAATCCTTCCTTTGGACCGGTGAAAGTTATTTTTCCTACGTATCGCGACGCATGCGATGCATGCCACGTGCTAGGGCCCCCCCCCGGGTGCCCGAAAGCGTTGCGGCGGATTCATGCGCAACATTTCAGACGCCGGCGTTGAAAAGTTGCGCCGCGCGCTGGGTGGCTACGCCGCTCGCCTGCCAACTCCGGCTCCGGGGGAAATTAAAATGATACGCTCGGGTGGCGTCTCGCACGGCGGTCACCTATTAATGCTAATCAGCTAATCTGCCGCCGGAGTGGGGGGTGGGGAGGGGGGTCGACACAGTGTGGGGTTCCTTATGACCGAGCACTCACCGCCCCGGCCGCCTTTTCACCCATTTCATATCCTCTCCACCCCCCGAGGCAGATGTATTCCGTGTCACTCACACCTTTTCCATCTCCTCAACACATTCCTCCATCTTGATCTCCCCGACTCCAGGCCAGCAGTTCACCTCCTGCCGGGAGGTGCAGGTGCAGCAGGGTGTGAGAATAGACGGGGAGTTCTACCTCCGGGTCGGACCCCGGATCCTACAGGTGGGTGGGATCCTTCATCAGATGGTTGGGGGCGTGGCTTTCCTGACATGTCGTCACTCCGGCTCAGGGACAATCTCGCCGAGGTATATAACAAATTGGTGTTTCCTCCCTCTTTATTTCCCTCCATCCCACCCTTCCTCCCTCTGTTGGTCGCTGGGTGTTTGTAGATTTATTGTGCGGAGATGCAGAGCAACTTCCCCAAGGAGTACGTGACGCTGCGCAGCGGGCAGACGGACAACTACTCTGAGGTGTACGGACACAGGTGAGAGATCAGCGTTCGGTTGTGCAGAAGACTCCCCGAGGGCATGTTAACGATGATGGCATGTTAACGATGATGGCATGTTTACGACGTGTCTTCTGCTGCGAGCGATCGCTTTTGATTGTTTATTGTTTCCTTTGTGTTTGAAGGATGCTATATAAATGCATCAGCTCAAACTTTATTGATAGTGCCCTTTCAACACTAAACAGCAAAGCAAAGCGGTTAACAAGGGGATAAACACAACATGAAATGAACCAATAAAACGATCAATTCAGACTCGAAGAGTTACAGGGTCGAACAAGGAGTGCTAAACTAAAAAGTGGATTACAATTTTTGACAGCTGACACAGATTAGAACTCACAACGTGCCTCTCCTCCCCCTGGCCTCGTCTGATTGGCCGGCAGGCTGCTGAACCCCTTCCAGTGTCCGTACAACGGCAGCCGGCGGCAGGACTGCGAGTGTCGTCATGACTACACCACGGCCGGCTACACGCTGTTCCGAAAGGTGCGCCTGGACCTGGACTCGCTGAGGATCATGAGTGAGTGATCAGCCCCGCGATTGGCCGATTTGGCCCCGGCATGTTGCCCTTGTTATTGTTTTACAAGACCGCAGGTTGGCTGTCGTTTTAACCATCACCTCAAACCCAGCGCCGCCCCCTGGCTTACCGCCATTTTTGACGGGCCTGTTTTGTTTCACACACACCTCTCTCTCTCTCTCTCTCTCTCTCTCTCTCTCTCTCTCTCTCTCTCTCTCCTGTGGAATCAGCTTTTTTCTTCTCTATCATTTCACCAGGCGAGGAAATGTGAGCCCCTAATATAACAGTTAGAGCCAGCTTTCATGTAGTGTGTTTGTGTGTGTGTTTGTGTGACTATATACACGTGTGTGTGTGTGTGTGTGTGTGTGTGTAAATGTATGTATACGTGTGTGTGCATGTATGTACATGTATGTGTGTGTGTATGTGTGACTATGCCTGCGTTGGTGTTTCTGCATGTGTACATATTTAGGTATGCATGTTTGTGTGTGTGTGTGTGTGTGTGTGTGTGTGTGTGTGTGTGCGTTTGCACATATCTCCACTTATCTCCCCCACACCTCCCCCCTCCATCTCTCATCGTTAAGTGTCTTGACGAGAGATTAGTTGAAGGAGGAGGAGGAGGAGGATGAACAGCGTATGAGGAGGAGGAGGATGAGGGAGAGGAGAAGGGAGTAGGAAGAGGAGAACGGAAAAACAAAATGAACGAGAGAATGTCAATAATGACTTCAAGATGAAGGGGGAGAATATGCGGTTGGGGGTGGTCCGCCACCACCCTCAACCCCTCCCCTCCCGGTCATGCTTGCCATGCGTGACGAAAATTGGAACCCCCCCCCCCCCCCACACACACACACACACACACACACCCCCGCCCCAGAAAGTGTACAAAGGGTCAGGGGTCATTTCGGTTGACTCAGTGATATAGTGTGGAAGTAACTGAACAATGTGTTTGTGTTTAATGTACACGCCAACGTATAGAAGCACATCAAACGTGAAGAAAACATATTTTATGAGGTATATGTACAGTGCGATCTTCAATGCCGGAATGCAAGTATGTATTTCGATTATGTAAAAAGTTAACAATAACCACTCGTCCTGCTGTCTTTTATTTCTGATTGTTATGGGATAATGATTGGAAACCTCTTCAACCTTAGTTAAACATTTAGTCTCATTTTTATTGATTTAGCGGACACTTCTATGCCAAGTGAGGCTGAGAAAAATTCATATTCCAGGTACTCTGAAGAAATTTTGAAACGTAGACAGGAATATTCAGCAAGAACCTCAAGAGCCCTAGCCTGGAAACAAAAAGTATCTCAGGGCTCATGTGTTACTTGTTCTGGCATGAACAACCACGATGGCTACCGCTTATGTTCGACACGTTTAGTGGCTCTGATTTGTTGAAGGTCCATCCGATTGTCTCAAGAGGCATTTTGGTCGGCACCAGTCGATAATAGAAAATTATCAAAGAGGTTCTCGACTAATACTTGATTTGTGAATGGGTCAGGCGATGTCAGGCAGCCTCAACCCTGAAATTGCAAGAAATATACAGCTTGATTTGAACCTGATATCTGTGTTGACGATACCAGGTTGTAGTTACGTTGTTCTGTGTGTCCGCCAGCCACCGACCTCCAGTTCTCCCACACCCCCTTGGGTCGCCCAGTGCCCTTCGCTTCAGCAGGGGACTGCTACAGCGCAGCCAAGTGTCCGCAGGTACGTGAGCTTAAACCTGCTGCTCAAGTGTTGTTGCTATGATAGATAGATGGCTGGACGAATGGACGGACGCACGCACGGATGGACGGATGGACGGACGGACGGCCGGATGGATGGATAGATAGATAATGAAATAGTGTTTCATTAATAGTGTGTTTTAAACCTGCTGCTCAAGTGTTGTTGCTATAGTGTGCACTGTATGCTAAGGTACTGGTTCTGATGCTGCTGTGTGTTATCCTGCTCCGATGTTAAAGACAATCCCTACTTTATGTTCATTTAGAAATAACACAAAATGTATATCTCTTGTTGAATGACAAACTCCTAAAACCACCCAGTACCGGTAAAATGGAAAACAGCTAGATAGTAGCCAACAGTAGATTTGTGGATGTTAATTGTGTGTTGTGTATGTGCTCCAGTTCAGTATTAACCTGACAGGGCCCGCGGTCAGTTGTAACACTATGTGTTGTGAATGTGTTCCTAGGGCCAGTTCAGCATTAACCTGACAGGGACCGGTCTGGCAGTGGCAGAGGCCACAAAGTGGACCTCTCAGGGTAACTACGTCTCCGTCAAAGTCCACAGATCAGAGGTACGGGTTCATCCAACATTTTTCATCCATAAGCATGCTTTTATGTCTTATCTATTTTGTTATGCATGACTACCTTGGAATCGTAAAGGGTGAACACTGTATAGATTTACTATGTATAGAGGCATTTTCACTATCACCTTTTCCGACATGGTAATGAGAACCAAAGGAATTGGTGTGTTCTGGGCCAAAAGTACCAAAACACTAGGGAACCAGAGTATTAGATGGATGTGAATGAAACAAGCAGCACTGTATGTCATTCAAAATTCTTCAACATTCTCAAAATACTTCATCAAATTCTTGAAGATGGATTTTCCGAATAGTTTATGCGAAAGGAATTCTCCCCTCTGACATACATTTTGTTACGCTCCATTGAAAGTTCCACCTCGCCCACTTCCTTTTTCCCCTCTTCGTCTCCTCCTTCCCCAACCAAACGTAGGACGGCAGAAGAATCTATGGCCGCTGTGGCGGGTTCTGTGGGAAGTGCATGCCGCAGGAACACAATGGCCTGCTCGTCCAAGTCCAGTGAATAGTATGCTGGGACCGCCACTCCTCAGCGCCTGACCCCAGTCGCTGCAGTGACACGATGGTGGTAAGGGGGGGGGGAGGTTCTGTCAACGCCTCACCTTACATCACTCGTCCAATCATCACCTTCCAAAACGGCAGCTACTATTTCATGTCTTTGTTTCCGGTGTACTGAAGACCACTTTACAGTGCTATCTCGGCTCTGGCGTGCTGCCAGTGCATACTTTTATACTATGTTATTGTATCTACGGCTTTGCACGTAAGGGACTTCATGTTACAGGCAGATGGGACGACGAGCGGTACACACGCTACATAAATAAGGGACAATCTACTCACGAGGTCACAGAATTTCCATTTAATGGATTCTAGGGGCCAATTATTTTTGTTACTGCCATTAATGTTATTGCGGTTGTTGTGTTGCACCATCAAAGTTCTCCACCACCCAGTATTTACAGTTCTACGCCGTGCATTTGTCAAGTCTGCATGGTGCTGCATGGCGCAGATACAACTCTGCGGTACACACTGTGACCGTGTTGTAATGACTAACAGCAGCGCTGCCAGAATGAATCATGGGTACGTACTTTGATTATCATGTTTCCGTGTTAACATCCATAGTACAACACTGTTTACTTACAATTGTAATCCGTGCATCTTGGGAAAAAACAAAACATTTGCATATTCCTGTGAAATAATTAACAATAGGGATGGGCACCGCTAAACGAGGTAAGTCTGAAAGAGATGGGTGTTTTTAGAAGGCTCTGTATTGGTGCCTTGTATGTCTCATGATCAGCCGGTATGTGAAACGGCACATGACGACATTACCGCGAGGGATTTGAGTAGCCGACACTGTAAATCGTGACGCGTCTCATGTAAAGACTTGAATCATGAAATGAGTTATAGATCTCAAGGACAAACGGTTGGTTGTTACATGTGTAGTCCAAAATAGCTCAAAATAGTTCTCATGTATGTGAAAGAAAATGATCAGCCCAGCATTTTGGTGAGCATTTTCCAGACCTCCCATGTCCTGCTTTGAAAATCATAATTTGTTGATTACAGGTTACTTTAAGTATTTGTTTTATTTTTTCATTAAGTTGTTTTAATTTGAAAATCCAATAGTGTTAAAAGGTCACGTCGTCATTACCGTCCAAGAAGTAAACAGGGTCATCTCTATTTTGCTCTTACCCCTCTCACTTCTCTCTCTCTCTCTCCCCCTCTCCCTCTCCCTCTCCCCCTCTCTCTCTCTCTCTTCCTCTCCCTCTCTCTCTCTCCCTCTCCACATCAACTTGGGCCTTGGTAACAGCAACCCCTACCTCTGTCTTGATTATCCACACTACTGAAATGTACTGTACAGCATTCGCGTTTCAACGTATTTATTCTGTAATAAATTGTAGATATTATGTATATTTTAAGTGACAGTGATTACAAAAAAAAGGGAGAAAAAGACATTGCTATCTTTTTTCCATTATTTCTTTTATTATTATTTGTGTCGCTGAAAAGGTATTATTTTTGTAGTGTGTAACCACTAACAGTAAACGACGATATATTGGACAGTGCATTATAACTACTGGAACTACTTATAATGGGGATAGGGAAGGTGCTGGCATTTCAATGGTTGATGGGTGAAAGGTTGCCAGATAATGTCAGGTACCCCATCGCTTTAGAGAAATCCCTGTTTTTTAGTAGCTGACAACAGGAAGAAAATTCCCCTACCCGCCTACTACCACTACTACAAACAGAAAATTACGCGCTGATACTCTAATACGATGCTTTAACCAAAGTTTATTAGATCATAACTTTTTTTTGCCTGAGAATTCAGCTTGTTTAGACATTAAATTATGGCGGAAAGAACTCATACAAGTCGGTGAGCAGCTAGAATCCTTTGACTGTCTGAGTTTTCATGAAGGTCAACTGTGCTATAAGGTCTGTATCAGAAATTATAAAAATACTTGATGCACTATGTGCCATAAATTGTGTAGAAAAGTAATCATGTTTGTTTTGTGTGTGTGTGTGTATGTGTTTTTTTTTTAAATAACCATTAAGATGTGTAACTTATGATTTTGTGTATTTTTAAACTTGAAGTGTAAACGGCGTGCTGAATATCAAATGGGCATTGATCTTTTTGTTTGCCATGTATAATCCAAAGATGTTTTAAATATTCTATATATATATATATAAATATCATATGTAGCTACACTATGTTTGTAGCCTGCGTTAAAGAAATGGATGATTGATTTTGGTGCTATGGTTACTAATCGTTATGGATATCGTATGTCTTGCTACTATGCTAACACTGTAAAAAATAAGAAATAATAAAATGTTGGCTTTGACATAGGCCTACATGTGTTTTTTTCTGCACCGTAGAAACATGTCCGGGTTGTTATATTTATATGAAGATGTTGTCTTTTGCCAGAATTGCCCGAATTATACCAAATCATCACATGGTTTAAAAGGCCCCAATTTTTACCTCCCGAACGTCAGTCAAAACAGTTTGCAAAATGGAACCTTTAGTGACATCAGACTATGGTCCACCCAGATGTCTGACAACAGCTGGATCAGAAGACCAGTTGTTTATCCAACTATCCTCAAGATCAGATTAGTGTGCATTAGCAGAGCTTAAACACTTATCCAATGTTTAACAAATGTTTAACCTCTCCTGAGCAACATCATCTTTATATCACAATTTATGGGAATATGACCTGCAACTCATTTGAATGGTAGCTTGCCCTGAACTCCATAACAAAACAAAGCGAAACTAATATCTAATCAATATAAAAATAAAAATAAATCATACTTTTTGGTTGGGCTGAAACAGCGCAGGACGGAGGGACGGAGACGTCATAGCACCTATCACAATACGTTGCTTAGCAACTCATCAGTGTCCCTCCTGTCTCATCGCAGGGTCAATCAAGTTAATAAAGTGTGCCAGCCGGTCACCGTTGGCACGGCCGCATGCACTATCCAGACCCTGATTGGTTGGTAGGTCTACATATGCTTCCACTTTACCAACGTCCAAATTACCCCTCCTCGCATTTCGTGTTCGGTTTATCCATCATTGAAAAACAAGTAATCGTGTTTTTATTATCATTTTAAGTTCCCATGCTCACATAAGCTACATAGCTTGATGGGCGACGTGGATCTTGCTGTGTATGTTCCGTGACGTCACACGCCTGACTTGGTACTCTGGTGATTTCACCAAGGCCTCACCGCAGGGAGCTTTCCGCTAAACTTTGTTGGGAAGATGGCTGGAAGGAGGTTTTCTCCTGGAAGCTTCTCACTGTGAGCGAAAGATAGACATCAGCAAGATGAACAGAAGCCCACACAGTACACGCCAAGGACTGATGTGTACTATGAGTGCAGCCCTACATGGACAACAACCGCTCTTCACTTGATTTCAACACATTCACCACCAGTGCTATGGCTTGTTCCAAAACGTGTTCCATGAGAACTTGTTGTACAATGTGCTTCAGAACAATAAGAGCAACGCTTGCATGTGTGTGTCAAGAAGAACCAGATTCAAATACGAAATTACAAGACGTTCGTTAGAGATGAGACATCAATGATATCATTGATTGGTCATTGTCCATAAATGAATTTGCAACATTAATTTGAGATCAAACATTATTTGCTGTGTGTGCTTGTGCGTATGCGTGTGCGTGTGTGTGTGCGTGTGGGTGTGTGTGTGGTGTACAATTACATTGGTACTTATTATTGAACGGAGTAAATAGTGAACCCTAGCGTCAACAAAAACATAGTGTTGGACAAAAAGTTGGAGGATTGATAGATTCTCCAGACTTATTCAGGATAAGACTACAAAAGGCTTGAGATTTCCACTGTTTGTACTACTTTAAATAAATGCATTCAGCAGGAACGGCTAACTTTGCCATGACCACAAAATAACAATGTGTTGCAAATTCAATATAGGTCAAATATGTATGCCTATGTTTATTAGATTACTAGATTCCTGTAGGAAAACATCCTCATAATTGAAGTAAATACCAAACATTATAACCGCCCAAAATGGGTCTCTAGGTCAAGTTTGGGCGACTCGTCGAGGTTATTATGTTGTATCTCTGAATGAAGACCACTAGATGGGGGTAGAGTATAACAATATTATATTTTCAATCGGGAAAAATGATCGAGGGAAAAGGTTGAACACAGCGAGAAAAAAGTAGTGTGAAAAAGGTTAATAAGAATGACAAAATCAATATAAAATAGTGATAGAAAAAGATCGAGAACGAAATAAGCTAGACAAAGGAGTGAGAGAAAAATGGTGTGGAGATGAGGCTATCGAGGTGACGAGAAAAGAGATGGCAGAACAAGAGATGGAGAACATCGAGAAAAAAGTGATAGAATAACAATTCGATAAAGATGGATATAATAAGAAATAAGGAGAGAAACAAATATAGATGTAAATAAAGATGGATAGAAGAAGAATAAAAAATAACCCCAAAAATGTTTTCCGAGATTGCTTCCTGACAGTCCTTCACTTAGCATAAAATCACAAAGGAAGAAAATCTCCAGTATTCTCCTCCACTGCATTGCGGTATTGATAACCATAATAAGGCCTACTGCTATCCCTACTTTTTTATACTCATGTAGTGACAAGATTTTCTGCAGCCAGCCAACAAAATAAAGTTCTTACTCCCTAAGACCTGAAGAGGTCCCTGTTGCCCTAAATATCTCATCCGTCAACCCTCTGAAAGCTCTTACAACTTTTTCCGACTACATGGTAGGTTCTGCTTCCTTCAGTCACTTCTATAATACATCTTGGCTATAGTAGATACATTCAACATTTATAGATGGTTTTCTTAAACCTCTTCCACTCCGTGGACATTAACTCATAAAAAATGTAAATAATTATGGGAAAGGCAATCGGAGTGGTTACGCACACACACACATGCACACATCACACACACGAAGAGACACAAACACACACACACACACACACATGCACGCACACACACACACACACACACACACACACACACACACATTATTCCCCGTCTTGTCTCGCCCTTCTTATAAAAAGAATCTTAGAAAGTTTTAAGTGGCATACTCTGGGTTTTGCAGTGAATGCTGATTCTGTCTCAGTCAGAGTATTCCTGTCTGGGCTCATGTGTGTGTGTGTGTGTGTGTGTGTGTGTGTGTGTGTGTGTGTGTGTGTGTGTGTGTGTGTGTGTGTGTGTGTGTGTGTGTGTGTGTGTGTGTGTGTGTGTGTGTGTGCGTGCGTGCGTGCGTGCGCGCGTGTGTGTGTGTGTGTGTGCGCACGCACGGCTGTGTGTGTTTGTGTGTGCAGTGCATGCATGTATATCTTGTATCATTAGACAGCCAACGCCATATGCACAGAAAGACAGACAGACAGACGGCCAGACGGATCGACGGACGGACGGACTGACAGGCAGGCAAACGGACACAGGCTCACTCCCTGTCAGCATGGCTGCTGTTGAGAGGGTCTGCTGTTGTCCTGTGCTGGTCTGCCGCCCGCGGCTAGTGGCCCTTGGGCCCTCCAGACAAAGACAGGAGCACCGCAACACAATGAGCGTGACAGCCCATCACCTCCCTGCAGTCCCCCAGTAGAACGCGGATTTGTAGTGTTGTACAATGGATGGCACTCCAGTTCACACACATTCATAAGTATGATCTGCAGTCACTTTGACCCTCAGCGCTACTTTTGTAGTGTAGTGACTCGAAACGATATTCGCTATGCACGTCACGCATTTATGCACGGCCGGAATGAAGGAATGGGCGAACAGGCTCAGTGCTGTCAGTTTGAGTGTGAGTTAACAGCACAGAGATACTGGTGGCTTCTTGGATACATCCAGTATTAATCTTGAATTATGAATAGAGTAAACCATGTGGCCAATCCAGACCCAAATCTGATATCAAAGAACAATAATGAATTGCTTAGTTTATAATATAAAATATATCCACATCAACACACTAAGGGGGGGACTCACAAGGTACTATTACACCAGGGTGATCAAAATGATATTTATTTTTCACATTTTGTTTTCACACTCCGTATGGGGGAGGAAGACTAGGACGGAGCACAGCCGAGCTGCCCGTGACACATTTATTGGCACAAGGTATGGCTTCATTCCTGCTCCTTTTTGAGGAGAAGGCTGTCTGTCACTCGCCATAAGGAGATGCTTTCACTCAAATTAAACGGTGCGTAGGACTGAGTTGGCAGCACGTTGTTTCCTGAGTAACACAATCATCCCTGGTATACAACGTTATCTATCGCCTCTGTGCTTAGTGTGACTGCTTAGAGTGAAGTCGGATCGTTTGCCTTGAGTTAAACGCTTCTGTGCTCCCTCTGTCTACGACACTGTGATCCCCCTGCTTTATGTAGACTTAGCTCTGCCAGTTCGTGCAAAGTGCACGGTGAGAATGAAGCATTACAGGTGTTTTGTGTGACTTGTGCTTTGTTCCGCCACAAGCCAAATAAAAGAAATAGATTGTGCTTGACAATAAGGAGATTCCTGGCTGCAAAGAGACTCCATGTACGTCTCAAAAGAAAAGACAGAGATGAAGAGTTCTAACAGACATCAGGCCTGTTTTACAGGTAATTCACACTCATAGGTGTATTTATTCAGTACCAAGCATATTTATTGATTTGAAGCCATGCTACATGACACACGGCCTCCAATGCCGCAATGAAATAAAACAGAAGATTTGTTCTACAGTTTAGATGATATTGTGCTCTCTCACCCCCCCCCCCCCCCCTCCATCAGTGGACTCCATTACACTAAGGGGGGCTCTTACAGAAGCACCAGGGCCCACACAGTAAGCCCAGGTGATGCTTCAGTGAATAATCTTTTAGCCATAGCCAAAACAAATCACTTTGTTGTTGTACAAGCTCTCTGCCCCATCTTTACACCCCTCTCATGTTTTACCCTCTTCAGGGGGCCCTCTGCGGACAAAGATGCTATACCCTGCAAGGAACTACACACACGCACACACACACACACTCACACACACACGGACACGCACACACACACACACACACACACACACACACAGCAGTTTAATACACACACACACGCACACACACACACACACACACACACACACACACACACACACACACACACACGCGCGCGCACGCACACACACACACACACACACACACACACACACACACAGAAACTAACACACACAGGATCAACAAGGCTTAGCATTTCATGTCAGATAAGAAGGGACCCACGGGACTGTACAAAAGGTTCAAACTATCAGAATTATCTCTACTGGGTGGTGCTTCAAAAGGTATTGAGATCATCTCAATGATATCATCTTAAATGCCTCTACCGCAAATTGTCAAAGCAAAAATATGTTTGAAAAATGTTCGTCCAATTGTCTGAAAATACAGGGCCTGTGTTTGCATATGTGTGTCTGTGTGTGTATATATATAATCTATATATATATTTATATACGATATAGGATACATGTACATATAGGATAAAGAGTTCATCCTTTATTTTGCAATGTTGTCATTTCGTGTGAGCGCTCATGCCAAATGTCTTCTGGAACACTGCGGAAATGTTTGAGCCCGTAAACGAGAAGATGCTTGCTAAGGTGGGACATGGAATTTTTCCTCCATCTGATTTAAATCGGGTGCAAGGCCAGGGATGAATAATTTGGCTGATGAAAGCATCTTTATTACAGAGTGGAAATGATAGGGCCCTTTAGAGTTCATCCCCTGGCTTTTGTCTGGCGCTGATTGTTCTGGAATGTTTGTTTAGACTCGTCGCCGCTCGGAACCCTCCTTGGAATTCTAACGTTGCTGGACTCAACGGCGACTCGTATCAACCGTAATGCGAAAACTGTGTTTTAATAAAATAAAACGTGTTTTAATAAGAAAAAATGGGTCATTAGCATATAGCTAGCATGTAATTCGTATTCAGTCTTGAGTGTCTTCTTAGCAGATTTAGTTTCTGAGCTCATTGGGATTCATGAATTATGCGCAAATTGACAGTTTAATCTTCAAACTAATTATTGGCACAATGGTATAATACAGAAACACTACATTAACTGGGAATAAATAGCAACACTTTGCTACAGCTCCTTCAAACTTTTTGTGTAAACGTGCACATTCCAAAATGACACAAAGAAAAATAAAGTAGAACCATCAACATTATGGGCCCCAGTTTACGTGATGACAGAAGTCTTGTGAGTTCACGCGAATGTCAATTATGGTGGTATGCGGGGACTTCAGAAGGAGTGGGAAAGTGGTGGCCCCAGCCTTTTACCAGAAGTTGAACCAACAGAGCAGGATGCAATCCAACAGCAAGGTAGTGTAGATATCTTGAGGGTATCTGGACGACCCCTCCCCCACCAACCAATAAGTACATTTTTAAACGTGTGTTATCATCTCAACTTTTTGCCAGTGAAAATGTTGGTAAGTGTTTTGTCTAGTTGTCAGGTCCGATCTCCAAGCCGAGTGTGCGAGGACAGTCGATTTCCTGTACAGAAGGGGTATTTAGGTGCTAAGACAGGTGCTAAGACATTCCATCAACTCACTTGAATTAAAATGTCCACATATTGATTATGTTTGAGGGGAATTATCTATGGATTGTGCAGAATAGCATCATGTGTGGAATATTAAAATGAAGATGAAAGTGTCTAGGATGACCTTATATATGGAAAGGAAAGGCATGTGTAGACTTACCTTATACCCTTCAGTATATTCATGTATATTTAGGACTATTTTAATGGACTTAGAAAGATTGAACAACTGCTGGAAGTTGTAATTTCCATGAAAATACATGTATGTTCCCCCCCCCCCCCCCCCCCCCCCACACACACACACACACACACACAAGCATTCACAAACACACACCCTCAGGTTCAGTGTTCCCAGTGCATACCACAGACCTCTTCGATGTGGACGGATGAAACTCATCCTGGCAGTCATCATGGTCCTAGTGCTACTGACTGTCTAGAATGGTAGCTTTGCATTAGCAGTCACTTTGGCCAATGCAACTTACAGGATTTTTAGATGCATGCGACTAAGAAGCAAGTGGGGATGATGCATCCTACTCATAGATGCTTACAGGTATGCAGACATTGGGGGCTTGAGTTCAGAGCCTTTCAGCTGAGACTGAAGCATCCGAACCACTACCAGTATATCCTGGTCTTCTTGGCTAGCTGGTGGCACTGCGGTCTGGTAGGGTTTTTGTTGGCAGCTTAATGTTGTGTGATGAGAGAAGGGATGTCCTACTGCAAGCGTATCTCTAGACTGGACCTTGGCGCTGCCACATTCCTTCAGGGACTCCAAAAGACAGCAGCATTTAGGTCTGTCTCTGCTCACAAAAGGATTGTTGTTTCTCTCTTCCAAGACAAACCCCCTCCGGCTTTGGAACAGCTGCCGAGGGATTGGGATGAGATGTTTGTTCTGGGCTCTGTTGATATGGTCTGGTCGGAAAGTGTTCCTATGTCCTTCTCTTCCTGGACTCAAGGAGCACCAGTACAGTTCCCCTTGCAACAAAGCGTGAGGTGGGAATGAAAGGCATGAGAATAAGGAGGTATTGAAAGTGATTATTGAAGAGACTATTTTGGTGGGGAAAAGGAGGTATAGAAAAATTATCGAGAATATATCTTTTGGAAAAAGCAGGTATAGAATAATTATGATGATGGAGAGAATAATAATTTCAGAAAAAGGAGGTTTAGGAAATGATAGAGAGACACCTCCCCATAATTTTTCTATACCTAATTTTCTCGATTTTTTTAAAATAAATTTGAGAAAAAGGAGGCATAGAAAAATGATGGAGAAACACCTCCATCATAAAGTTTTGGTCACAACAATCCAAAGAACCTTTCAGAAATGGGCTCACTATGGCAACGTCTCCTGTGCTTGGAAAGTTTATGGATTGGGTTTGGCTTAAAAGGGACTATGTGCAGGACTTGTCTGTCTCAAGTTAAAAACTTGTACATACAAATCCTGCACATAGTCCATTTAAGTCAAGCAACTCTTTTGAGAAAGGCGGCAATGTTGACCGGCCGTGGGTTTGATTGGGTTCGGTTTGCTTCGTACTCATCTAATGCTTGGTGGTCCCAGCAGAGGACTGTAAGAGAGGAGCGATCCAACTTGAGAATACTTTCCATGGGTACGGAATTGATCCCTATTCCTGGGTACAAGCTTGCTCTGAGATCAAAAGACTTGCGTTCTCCGAGCTGCCCCGGAGCACACTGATTAAACACATTTTGCAAGTATTTCCTTTTCCATTTGCAGGAGCTGGCAGGGCAAACATAAGTTGTTTCATTTCATTATGCCTCTCAACCTCATTACTGTGTTAAACAGCACAATCTAAATGACTTCATTAGGCCTCTAGTGTGACGTGTGTGTATTTGCACACGTGGCTACGCGTGCGCACACACACACACACAAATACACACACAGACACACGCACACACACGCAAGCATGCTATTTGCCGCTTACCCTTTGGCATTGGCTTGCTCATCCCGGCACGTTTACAATGCGTTTCCATTGGCCCCGAGGCGGCAGGATGCCAAGTGAATCTCAAGTCTTACAAGGAAGAGGATGGGCATTGTTTGAGCTGTGGCAGATACCAGCTTTTCTTCCTTAATCCTTGCTGGCTGGCCTGAAACTGCAGCCGTGTAAACGAGAGCAGTCGCGAGAGCAAGGGGCCCCTGACAAAAGATGACATTGGGATGTGCGTTTTAGGCAGTGCTGCTCAGGGGGATTCCATTATGTGGGCTGTCACACAGGGTTAGGCGAAACAGTAAACACTTTCATGTGTGGATTACCGTTTACCCACCGGAGATAATAGATATTTGCCCGGGCTAATCCGTTTCTCCATTGAGTCCTTTTTCCACTTTAATAACTTCTTACGAGCAAGCAAATTTTTAATAAGTGCAAGAATGCTGACGTCTATGAAGATGGAACAAAGGGCTATGCTTGACTTAGAAAAGCTGCTTAATGTAGTTTTTCGATATAAATATGGTTAAGAATATGGGTTTTGATTTCTGTAGTTTTACCAACATATCTTTAGATCTAGGGATGATATGATGAACGATAAAGTTGCTTGTTTTTTGAGTGCTTTTGTTTATTATTATTATTATTATTGTAAAAGTAAATTCTGTGGAGGCATCCAACTCCACCTGACACAGAGTTTCGTTGTATATTAAACTCTTGAAGTTTATTTCCTAGCACCAAGTACACAACATTTCTTCTAGGGCTTCTCACTACTAAATTCAGATCAGAACCTCAGCCCGACATGAGGAACGACTCTCGTCTGCTGCTTGTCGGCTTCCCTGTTCCTGTTCCTCCAGTTACTTTCAAAAATAAAATTCCTTGCACCTTTTCAGTGCTACATATTCACAAGTGTCAGTGTGATACGGTGTTTCCTAAATAGTAACTTTATTTTTTATCTCTTTCAAAAACATAACATTTTACAAATACACAGGCCTAAGCAAAGTAACTGGCAAACTCTCAAATCCTTCAAAGTAAACGTGCATAAAAACAATACAGAAATCGAGATATAAAGTGAAAATGCAAAGTATATTACAAAATGTATGCGACTTCACAGTTAGCTCAAGCTTACGAGCGGGTCTTTGCTCACACACACACACACACACACACACACACACACACACACACACACACACACACACACACACACACACACACACACACACACACACACACACACACACACAAACACACACACACACACACACACACACACAAACACCAGGCACACGCACACGCACGCAACTACACTTCACAAATGCAACATTCAAACTATCCCCTAAACACTCTCGACGCTCTTAACATGACACCAACTCACCACAGTCAAGCCTACAAGGCTTATACATTAACAACGTACCTGAAAAGGGGTAGAAATTATTATGAGTGTGATACAGTGTTTTCTCAGGAAGTTACCGCGATTTTCCCAGGTAAGTGGGGGAAGACAAAAGCAATATACCCAAATAATAATCACAGATTAACATTTACCCAATAATATAGCAAACAATGCAACTTGATAATTATCAAATCATCTGTTGACATAAATGCTGAAGCTGATTCCTCATTTCTCAGTGGCCAAAGGGGCTTTGATCCTGGGTTTAGGAACTGGGGAAGGTCCTCGCTTCACTTCCGTCGACGAGGGTCCAAGACCATCTTGGGCCTTGGCTACTGATGGTACAACCTCCTGGCTGTAGACTGTGGGCGAGGGACCATGACTGAACTTCAGACTGGGAACTGGGGTTTCCCCAGAAGGATGCATAATCTCATAGTCTGGAATGCCATTGTCTCTCTTGAGGAACTTCGTGGCCGGGTCCATAAGAAGATCCTCTTGCTGTTCCGGCGTCGGCGCCTTCTTCTGTTGGGAACATGTGACTATGGTGATGATGAAGAGCAGCATAATCAGACCGACTCCTCCAGCTATGGCGGCCATTACTGTGCTGGCTTTAAAGCAGTAGACCTTCTGAGGAGGCGGAGGCGGAGGCGGCGGTGGCTTGCACTTTAACCGAACAGCGTTACTCTGGGCTTGGCTGGCGCTGTTATTCACAATGCAGCTAAAACCTTTATCGCCCTTGAACTTCGCCAAAGACACGCTCAGCGTGGGCTTTGTTTCCCCTGTCAGGAGCTGACCTTCATGGGTCCAGGAGAAGACCAAGTGTCTCCGGTTGAGAACATCGCAGATCAGTGTGGCCATGGCACCGCTGGAACTGCACAGAAACGTCACCACAGGCGTCGACACTTTCTCAACCACGGCCACATGTCCGCTCCAGCCATTGACGTGCGCACCGGTCCTCTTGTACACATCTGCCTTGTAGTCCCCAGCGCTGGAGAAGCTTATATTGAACAGCTTGAGGGATCCAGCCGCGTCGATGTCCGTCGGCTTACCCAGGCGGATGAATCCGGACACACTAGAGAAGATGGCTTTGTTGTTGTGTGTCCACCGCAATGTATCCCTGTTGCTCAGCAGCTTTTCGTCAAGCGATAAGGTTAGATTGCTGCCGAGCAGAGCGTAGACGTTAAAAGTCTCCTCGCCTACCGCTGCAACGATGGAGGATGTAGTCAGGAGGAGCACAAAGAGTCGGTAATCATCGTACACCATAATGATTTATCCTAGGCAGGTAATCCTGTGTCTGATTCGCGCTGTCGATTCAGGCAAGGGACATTTCGACTGGGAGTATAAGTAGATCAACCGATGATGGAAATCTTCAAGAAGGAACCCAAAACCAGGAACCTTGCTGTTGACAGGAAGGGGAAGTGGGTTGGCCAAGTGTCTGTTCTCAATTCTCTGTGTGTGCTTGAGTGAATCTAGGTGATGTTTCACAACAGCTTTGTGCTAAGAAACGAATCATGTGGCTGACTTCACTGACATTAAGCAATAAGCAGATTCACTCTGGTTTAATTCATTTGGCAATTACTCTAATAATAGCTTTTACATGGATTACCGAAACAAAAATGGCTGTGAAGAATTTATTGTCATTCGAATATATGTCCCTGTTGGCATGTCTATAAACATTGTTGGTTATTGTTTTGACATTTTTGGCATTCACAGAATGCTAATTAATTTCAAGCGGCCATCCTAAAAGAAAAGTGTCATGGTTGTATTTCGGAACATTATAAAAATATAGTGTAGGGAATTTGGAGAAACAAGGCAGAGTAAGCTAGATTTGAAAGTATCCAAGAACCAGAGCATCTGATTTACAGATTGCGCATTTGATTTACAGATTTATAGATTGCTCTTGGGATGTAAAGAGAATTTCAGAAATAACCATTGCAAATCACATTGTTTTGGAGTGCTGAGCTCTGAGCTGAGTATGTGTAGCTTCATGTATGTTCATTCATTTATTTAACCCAAGATTTATATTTTTTACTTGAGGCAGACAAGTGTCTGCCTTGATGATTAAATGAAAATGAAAATAATTTCAATAAATCTTTTGCTAATCAGGGGAAGAAAGACATTTTGGCAGAAAGCCACGCAACAACTAGTACTTAACATTTAACGATCAATTACAAGGGGGCTCTCCAGCCAAGATGTATGCCAGCATATCTTCACTCCATGTAACACATAGTTTAAGCTAATAAACTGTTTGCTGAGGGTTTCAATTTTGTGGAATTTGAAGGTAATGAAACAGCATGCAACTTTTGCTCATTCAGTGTTCATTGATGGGCCCGTGATGCTTTCAAAGGTAACAAAAAATCCCCAACGGGGAGAACGAAGAAAAAAAATGGGGTAAAGGTAAAGAAAGCAGTTGATGGTTTTACATGCAGTAAATCATATTAATCAGCATCAATTTGCCGTAAAAATGAATTCCCGATCGCCTTTCTCATCCATCTCACCCCCATGAACTCCCTGCAACCCCCCTGCGGGCCGACTCTGGCCGTCAATGGAAGCCATTGTGCCGCTCAGATTCAGAAATACCTATCATGCTATAATTCATAGCATCGACAGCTCCCCAGAGGCAGGCTCGGCGAGACCAGAACGAGCTAGTTTCTGTGTGAGGCAACTGTATGTCATTTCACACAATTTAGCGGTGATGCACAATCTTTCCACGCTGTACAGCCGCCTTCAAAGGGTCCCTGAGCGAGGGGTGTAACACCTGTTCCTCCTGCTATCACCATCATTACGTGGCTGGCTTACCTGAGGGGAAAGATTGAAGCTAGAATGTCAGCTATTCAGGAGTGGGAGTCTTTCCCACCTGCACTCAATGGATTTCCAGTTACAATTGTTGTAAAAGATTATCTTGAGAATGTTCCCCCCCCCCCCCCCCCCCCCCCTCCGGACCACGTATCAGAACATGTACGCAAGTGTATGTAGTATATTCCCCCATGTGTATGGTATATGCATGTGGTACGAGTTAGCATAAAATTGACAAAAAGTGTGTCTGTGCGTGTGTGTGTGTGCGTGTGTGTGTGCGTGTGTGTGTGCGTGTGTGTGTGTGTGTGGTGTGTGTGTGTGTGTGTGTGCGTGTGAGCGTTTGGGTGCACATTCCTCAACAATGCACAGTTTTTGTTTCAGAGCTGAGCTGGGACCAGCAGGTTGAGAGGGAGACATAACCCAAAATTGCTGCGACAGATGGTACACAGTGTGTTCCCAAAAACCATCAAAAGTCAGGCTCATTATCCCAGCCAATCCCAACCATTCAGATCACTATCTGCCCTCACAGAGCTCAGTGACAGATAGATCATCATAACGCATTAGGGGAAAGGAGAAGTGAGGAATGTCACGACCCCATACATGTGACATTCAACAGTGTTGCAGTGCTCGCAGGCTCCCCTAGTGGTGGTCCAGTAAACAGCAGGCCACCACCAGCATGCCAAACCTGCCGGCCTCACGAAAGGCTCGGTAGTAGAATGCCATTATATAATGAGCCATCTGGATCCCATTACTCACGCCCTTGTAGATGCCATGCCTCTCGAAAAACAAATGCTTTGTCCCTGATTAATTACTCTCCCATTAAGAAAAGGAAAGTCTTTATTTGGGGGGAAAGAAAAATAATGAAGAAAAAGGTGCGCAAATTATTTTGCCGTGAGGCTGTGTGCTCGCATCGGTTGTGTGAAAGATGGTCGGGGTAGAGGAAGAGGCGCTAGAACGGGGAGTAATACATATTTTAGTCACCAAAGATGGGAACACTTCTGCTTGGTTATTTTGAAGAGAAGCAGTCGCTTGGTAACAGTAGGGCCTTATTCAGAGCCAGGGATCTTTATCGTATTTCAATAGAGCAGATGACATCTAAATTGAGCATCTGTGTGACGTCAAGGCCACTATGACGGGAATAATGTGCAATGATCAGTGTTTTTAATCACCAAGAAGATGAATCAATGTAAATCTGCATGACAAACTGCTTTTTCATCTTCCAAAGTCTGACAAATCAACAATAAACATGCAAGGAGATACGAAAGCATAATATTTGAGGCATAATTTCTTCCTTGGTTTGGTTTAACAAACTGACATTTTCATTACAAAACCGCTTTCAAAAATGACTTCAAGTCCCCTTCTGGCCACTATGATCTCATCCTCATAACAGGAATA
>NC_136942.1:6801183-6833683 GCF_949987615.1 Pollachius pollachius
CCGTAATCCCATTAGCCCCTTCATTTGCATAATCCCGCCTCTAAACCGCACACTGACCAATCCCATTAACTTTACAACTGTGTGTGTGTGTGTGTGTGTGTGTGTGTGAGTGTGCGCGTATGTTGATTATTCGTGGGGGTGTAAATCCCATCTCTTCCTCCATGAAATTGTTCATGCTTTGGAGGAAGATGGTCGATTATGGTGGGATGGAAACTACGTTGGAGTCGCACATTAAAAAATTCTAAACATGGATAGATTTCAATTGAATGTAGTTGCTCATATTCTTGAGAGCCACACGAAGGCTGAATATACTGTGAGCCACAAATACATCCACTATCTGATCTGCCATTCCTGTTGTAAATGCAGCCTTTTGAAACTGGACTGATTCCTGGGTTATTCGTGTCATTCAAGCCTCCAAGCAGAGCTGAATGCCGCAAGGAAGTTTGGCATCCGAACAACTACTACTTATCCTGGGGGAGAAAATCAGATAACAAAAACACATATATAATTCATCGAGGTGTATTTCAAAATAGGAGTAGCTTCCTGGTCATAATAAGGAAACCCATTTTGAGTTCATGTTTTCATGCATTCGGTACAGCTCGCAAAATGTGGAGATACATGAGTGAAATAGAATGTTTAGGAATAATTGCATTATGCCTGAATTGCTAGATTCAATTTCTTCATGAATGTGCATGCGTGTGTGTATGTTTATGTGTACGCCTGTGTGTGTGTGTTTGTGTGTGTGTGTGTGTGTGTGTGTGTGTGTGTGTGTGTGTGTGTGTGTGTGTGTGTGTGCGTGTGTGTGTGTGTGTCTCTGTGTTTGTGTGTGTGTTCCAGTTTCCCTGTGTGTTTGGACTTGGGTAAGTACGAGCGTGTGTGTGCATGTGTGCCATCGATAGGTTGCTTGCGGTAACAAGGCGCTTCTCCAACTGGCATCACCGCGGCCTTGCCGGCAGGGCTAGGGAAGTATATAATCTGCAGCATAATAAAGTATATAGTAAGAATGCAGAAAGCTGTGGTGTTTCAATGGTTGCTCCCACCGCAGGGTTGGTGTGCATGTGTGTGTGTGTGTGTGGGTGTGTGTGTGTGTGTGTGTGTGTGTTGGTGTGTGTGTGAGATACCGTCATTTTGGATGATTTAAATTAAACCCCTTCCTTCCTCACTGCAAACACGTGAACCAGTCGTGAGAGCCTCTTCACATATATGATTCACGCTTCATGCGGACGTCCAGCCCTCACACATGGTCTCTTCTTCACGTTTCCCACAGTCCTCCCGGACAATAAGGAGCGATCTGAGCAGCTCTCCCCCCCGACGACGACGACGACGACGACGACGACGACTCCATATAAGTCAATGTCAACCCCCCCCCAAATGGTTTTGCGGGACACAAGCCAGAGCTCTTCCTCCTGACAGGGTTCAGTGGATCGGGGGTTTATGTTTCCTTTTGCGTTTCACGGGACTCTAAATAGTCTGGAGTCGCTGGTGATGTCGGGGGTGGTGGTTGGGGGGTGGGTGGTGGGTGGTGGATGGGGGATGAGGAGGAGGAGGAGGAGGAGGAGGAGGGGTTTGTTGCCAGGCTTCAAACACAATTTGGGGCCCGGGCTTATCGTAGCTGACTGCTCTGGTGCCGCCGCCGGCGAGGACGGCGCTTATATCACGTTTTCTGGGGCCGGGGTCCAGCTGTTTCAGCTCACAGGTTTCGACCCGCTATCTGCTGATGCCGAAGGCGGGGGGGAAACGGGATTGGGGGGGGGGGGGGGGGGGGGCTTTGATGTGCACGGAGAAGGGGTGGGCGTGTGTGTGTGTGTGTGTGTGGGGGGGGGAACCCCAGAAATGATCCTCTATTAGCCAGCCGGAGCTGAGGTTGAGTAGATTGCGTGGAAGGGGTGGAGCGGGTCTTCTGCTCACGTGGCGCTGACGGAGGGTACACCGTGTTGGGGGCGGTCCCCTTGAGTGAGGGGCTGATTAAAGACTTGTCCGAATCATGCTCTTCGGCCTACATCGGGACGTTTCTTCCGTCAATGAGAGGCCGAGACAGTTTGATCAGATGACATGGGCTGATTTCCTGTGTGTGTGTGCATATCGTTCCTTACCCAGACTTCCAACAATGATATAGCCATCCAAAGGGAGTTCTGTCCAGCCCAAGGATCCACTAATGGTTATGTGCTGTGTTGTTTCTTCAGATTTCTGGCCAGTCAGTGCTTGTGTGACTGCCAGGGACAAATGAGAGCAAACAGTCGTTTTAACAAGACCCCAACAAAGATTATGTCATTGCTGCAATCCTCAAGATGTTTGTCCTGTGGTCTCTTTGTTTTTATTAGTCAAGAACACCTAATCTTAAACAGATGATTGAACTTGTTTCTCCATATTTACTCTGCTAACGATGCTAACATTACAACAAAGGATTTGACGTCGATGTTAGCTTCTTATGTTTTAAGAGATTTCTTAATTCCTACAACTTTACCGAAGAAGGGGTTAAATTCTAGATTTTGGGTCAGAACATAATTATGATTGAATTACATCCTCAATCAAGTTTACATTTCAACATTTGACACAAATTACTAAGAACTAATCTAGTCTTCCCTTAACTTCAAAACCTCTTAATGTCAACATCCTAGATGTAATTAAGCCAGCAACACCAGGGGCCTGAAAAACATCAAAGTTTTGGTGATGATGTTTGGATGGATGGTCAGTAGCAGTGCTTGATTTACCCGTTATGTATGTGATTAAGTACTCGGTGGAACGGGGCAAACATACAGTACGTGACAGGTCGGTCCAAACAGACACGCTGCATGGACATAAATCACCGCACAGCTGGAGGTAAGATGTAAGGGGGAGTGCGGGAGGGGGTGGTGACTTAAGAGCAGTAATGAATGGGTGTTTTTATCTCACTGCCAACCGACACGAGCTCAACTGTTGGTGCCATTTAGTCGAGGTCAGCTGGCACCCGAAAGACGAGCGCTACCGCACTCTCCCAATAATATTTAAGATTTCCTTCGGATAGTGTAAATAGTTTAGAATATTTAGTCTCGCTCTGGATACATAACACCGTTCTCTCTAAACTACATAGACCAGGTCCTGTTACTTTGTGTTTGTGTAATTAAAAGTCAGTTTGATTTAGTTAGGTAAAGGTTTAAAGTGTGGCACTAACTTGTAAGCTTTGAGATTTTATACTTTGTAGGTTGTGTGTGCTGGATGACTCCTGCCCAGTTCTCGGCAGATTTAAACAGAAGGCACACGTGTAGGGACTGACACAATAAGTACTCTTGGATGTCCAAAAATAGACTTAACAAAGAAGAAATTACTGTTATTGTTTCTGTCTTGCTATAAATATGAGGCAAAATGTGCGCTCTGTCTGCATAGTTTCCCCCCCAGATTATTTCAGCTACCAGCAGAAACATAAGAGTATATTTCCGTTGTCAATACATGACTGTTTTATCACCAGATTACTGTTAGCTTGTTAACTCTGACAGGCTGATATGTAAACCCCCGCTGCGCTTGCCAAGCACACCTATAAACACAGAGATATTAAGCCCCCTCTACTGCCTTCTTTCTGTGTCCTGGTCTGTGAGTCTGGCTTTGGGTCCGAGTGCTGACGAAACCAACACCATAGCCTACAGTTGAACACTGACAACATTGTTGTCGACTTTCTCCTCTTCCTCCGTTCGTCTTTTTCCTCTCTACTTCCTGTTGTCATGGATTAGTTGACACGGATTAGTTGACATGACGATGGGACAATGCCCGGTTGCCCTGGTTCCTCAGCAAGACTCAACGTCTTTGATGTTGGTAGAGATCAAGGGATCAGCAGATTGGGAAGTCAGTGTCATAAGGATTTGTCTTAACTCAGATGTTAGAATCTGATAGATAGAACAATAATAATAATAATAATAATAATTGATCAGTTTTTTATAGCGCTTTTCTAAATACTCAAAGACGCTTTACAAATAAGAAAGGAATACATACAGACAGTACAGACAATCAAACAAAAGGGAAAAAATAAACAACACCACAACAAAAGGCAACACATTAAGAGAGCGGGAGTGAGTGGAAGATGGCGGAGGATGATTTGTCAAATGTTGTAGGTGGTCCTGAAGAGATAGGTTTTAAATTGACTTTTGAATGAACAGAGTGTATCAGAGTTTCGGATGGCCAGAAGGAGGGAGTTCCAGAGGGTAGGGGCGGTGATGGCGAAGGCTCTGTCCCCCAGGGTGCGATACTTGGTCTTGGTGATAGAGGTGAGAAGGTTGGCATCAGTGGAGCTGATTATGTATGAGGGTGCAAAGTTGTTTAGCGCTTTGTAGGTGGTGAAGAGGATCTTGAAATTGATGCATTGTTTTATTGGAAGCCAATGAAGTTGACGGAGGATGGGAGCAATGTGTTCTCTGGAGGGGGAGTAAGTAAGCAGTCGGGCAGCAGAGTTTTGTACATATTGCAATTTTTGAAGAATAGTGGAGGGGAGGCCATACAGAATGCTATTACAATAGTCAAGTCTGCAAGTGATGAAGGCGTGGATTAGTGTTTCGGCAGCTGAGGATGAAAGTGTGGGTCAAAGGCGTGCAATGTTGCGGAGGTGGAAGAAGGATGTTTTTCTGACGCTGTTTATGTGTGACTTGAAGGAGAGCGTGGGGTCTATGATGATGCCAAGGTTTCTGACCGGGGGGAGGGTGTGACAGAGCGACCATCTATACAAAGTGAGAAGTTCTGGGAGGGGGGATGGTGGGGGATGATGGTTTTTGGGCCGAAGATGATAACTTCAGTTTTATTGCCATTGAGTTTGAGGAAGTTGTGGTCCATCCAGGTTTTGATGTCAGTGAGACAGTTGGTGAGAGTGGATAGGATGGCAGGAGTAATGGCTGTGGTGGTGATGTATAGTTTGGTATCGTTGGCGTTACAGTGAAATTGAAGACCATGGCGGCGGATGATGTGACCTAGTGGGAGCATGTAGAGGATGAAGAGGATGGGGCCAAGCACTGAGCCTTGGGGGACTCCGTGTGAGACAGGGATGGCGTGGGATTTGTGGGTGTTGATGGAGATGTATTGGAATCAATAGACAAACTAATGCCAATAATAATAAGATTCTGAACTGAGGAAGTGTATAACACATGGGCTTTAATGAGGTTCTGGAATGTTCTGGATGAAAGAAGAAGATATATTTTTTGGTCATTTGGTCCTTAAAGCTAGAAAAAAAGAAAAGAATCTGATATCTGTGGCCTGTAATAACACTGTCAAATCATTTCATTTGGTCCAAACAAAATGAAATAACGGCCTATCTGTCGGGCTACCTACTGATCTGCCTTCGCAAACTCTGCCCGTCCATTACCAGAGTCTTCAACAAGGTTAGGCAGACCAACTGCTAAACCTACCAAGCTAGTTACTTGTTTTAGGGGCGTGGCTTTGGAGGGAGGCCTGACGGGAGGACTGGGATTTCTTTGCTTGAATACATTTACATTAAATTTAGGGCATTTGGCAGACCCTTTTATCCAAAGCTTCTTACCACCATTCATACCCACATTCACACACCAACGGCAGAGTCAACCATGCAAAGTGACAGCCAGCTTGTCCGGATACATTCAAAATCCTGGGGGACCTCTGCAGGTCATTAGAATGTGTATATATATATATATATATATATATATATATATATATATATATATATATATATCTGATTAGGTTGATTAGGTTCAATGAGGTTGAATGCAGAGCTTTGGAGCAGAGGCTTCCTGCGTAAGACAGGTTGGCCAGGAAGTAAGGATCACCCCCTGCCTGTGCCACTTGGGGCTGGGTTCAACAGCTCACAGCAACACACACGGGCATGGCCACTGTGTCATGGTCAATGGTATTCTCCCAGGACAAAGGGACCGGGGTGGTGGCTGGGGAGATTAGTGCAGGATGTGGGCCAGGCTGTCTGGTCCAGGTAATCCTCTTGCCCATTGGCTGAAATTAAGGTTTCAGTCCAACCAGACATTCCGCAAATACTGGACCTTCCGTGCTTAGGCAAAGGATCAAAAGAACTGGTAACACTTTACAATATGGGTTCATTATTTAACCATTAATTAACATTAGTTAGTGCAGTAATAAGCCTTAAAAAAACTGTTAATTAACATTTAACTTATGTCTAGTAATCATAAATGGTGTTCATGTTAACTAATGGGGATCATGTTAAATAAGGTATTCATTTATACATTATTTAATAGGATTACGCTTAGGTAACCCTAACCCTTATCAAATAACAGCTCATGCTATATAATAATACATATAACTGCATTAACCTATGTTAATGAAGGGTTAATAAAGGTAACCTTATTTTAAAGTGTCAGCAAAAAAATAAGGAAGGTAAAGTGGAAACTTGTCCAAATCCATTTACAGAATAGGATGATGGCTCGGACCCACAGTAAAACAGACAGATAGATAGATGATATACATAGATGTACATTGGCAGAAAGACAGACGGACGGACAGACAGATAGAGAGAATGACAGATAGACAGAAAGACAGACATAGAAAGATGTGTTGCCAACATAAGTTTTACTTGAGTTCACCCGACATCCAATGTCAATGTTTGTAGCAACACAACACAAAAGTTATGAAACCAGGCAAGCTTTGAAAGTAAAACTAAAGTTTCTCCCGGCTGGAAACATTGTCGCCTGTAATTCCGACATGACAAGAGGCCTACATTTAATAATGAAACTCTTTGATCCATCTCCCCTGCTTGTCATCATCTGAAAGCCCTGAGGAACCACCATACCCTCCCACACATACACACAAACACACTCACGAACACACACTAGCACACACACACACACACACATACACTCCCCTTGCAGATGAATGACTTCCTGAAACAGCAATAACACTCTCTTTGAGAGATTAATAGAAACAATGTTACCACTAACGGCCTCTTTGATGAAGACAAACACTTGGTGAGAAGGAATTTAAACTTGAACCACAACAAAAGAACCCTAGAGAGAAGAGACAAAACAGTGTGTGTGTGTGAGTTTGTCTGTGTGGGTCTGTGTGTGTGTGTGTGTGTGTGTGCGTGTGTGTGTGCGCGTGTGCGTGTGTGTGTGCGTGTGTGTGCGTGTGTGTGTGTGCGTGTGTGTGTGTGTGAGAGAGAAAGCCAAATACAGAGATAGGGTGTGGACATTGGGGATCAAACCCAGTACCTTTTTAGAAAATAAATCCTTCCACAACGTGAACTTTTTCTAAATATGACACTGAAACATCGAGACAGACGTTTCTTTTACCTTTTTTCAGAAATGTAGATTAGGAAAAAAGTAGTTAAATAACAGATCTCTATTCCCCTTCATCTCCCTGCTGTTGACATTAGCAGCAAGCCCTGAGCAGCCCAGCGTATCAGAAGAACTAATACTACAACTCCAGGCACTTTCTGATCACCAACGGATTATCTGGAGAGGAACCAGACACGTAAGGTATTGAGAAGAGCGATATTTTCACACGACGCTGCAGATGCAAAGGAGGATATAAGCAGATGGCTCTCCTTTCCATTTATAGTGAAATCCAATAAATTAGAAGGAAACGTCAAATCCCTCTATAATCTGGCATAATAATGGAATCGGACCGGCAATGTGTGGCAATATGGCCTTTGCCTGTGTCAGCCATGGTCCCCTTTTAGTAAAGTTTACTGGCCGCAGGTAATGTAAAGTTCAGGGATTATCGAGCCATAGCAGACGCATTAAACATTCTGGGTCTGCTGTTTGGGTAAACATTGGGAGAGCCTTGAAAAAATACCTCCATGGTTCTCAAAACCCCAGCACGAATGAGAGAAAATTGGGCTTTGAGAGAAAAGAGAAAGAGAGAGGCTGAGGAAGATACAGAGAGAGAAGGGGAGAGAGAGAGAGAGAGAGAGAGAGAGAGAGAGAGAGAGAGAGAGAGAAGGAAGGAGAGAAAGCTCATACAGAGGACAATATGCGAGCAATGGAACAGTATTAAAAGAACAGTATATAAATATGCTTTGTACGTTTGTGTTTGTTTTGAATAAATTCCCGATTTCGCAAGACAAATTTAAAAAAGCTGAAATAAGTGAAACTTTTACAGGGGTTCCGGGGATGGGAGATCCGTAGAGAAAGTCATGCGTCACCCAGATTCCTTCTCCAGATCAGCTGTTGACCACATGCTGTCTGCACCACGACCTGCCTCGGATGGTCATGGGGTGTTTCATTGTGAAAGATGGTACATGTGATGCAACGCTTGCTCACCGTAAGCATTGTCATTCAAACAAATGACGACTCTTGACTCTTGATTCTGGAGTGATCATAGCCTGTAGTAAACCGTCACCAAGGTATCGGACTGAAATGGACAGAATCCCATTAGTAGTGAATCATGTGCATGTGAAAGCTATGACTTCAAGCTATGAAGCTATGAAGAAGTCATTCCAGCAAAAAAAAAACCTCTATCATAGCTTGGTTATTCTTGTATATCGAAGTTATCACTCTGTTAAAAATACATTCTATCATCTCCCATCACTGTATGACAGCTCTTCAGAGTTATTTAGCTTTGCGCGGTTTGATTTGCTGCCAGAACTAGACAGTTCCCTTTGTTTGCTGTTGTCTTTTTATCAAAAAACTGTTTGTGGCTTCTGTGGGGAGTCTTGAAAGGAGCAAAACATGCAGTTCTCTTTGCATATTCCCTGTCAATCATCGCACAGCCTTTGACAGTTTCCCCAAAACATTGTGGATTTGTTAGTGTTGGTGGCAGCTTTGTTTTCCCATAGAAAAACAGAATACAAATACACGCAATGGATTGGTAGGTATCAATGGTGCCCGGGCAGCTGAAAGCAATATTTATAAAGCGGGAGGGTGGACAGAGTCCCAAAAGACAATAATTATCTGGTACATTACTCAACCAGGGAGTAGAGACAACATTAATTATGTCAAGGGAATTTAGTTTGTTTGTTTGCATGTGAGAATACAGCGGCCATGATGATTTAATGCAAGCTACATTTGGCCGATTAGCAAACAAATCTGGAACACAAAACAGCTGTTTGAGATTCTTTTAGATCTAGTCCTGTGACCACCTTTAGGATCTTATAGCAAAGTACTCTTAGGAGGGTTGTATAACAGTCGCCCTGATAAGGGTAAGGCATCTCCTAAACTCTACCCCCGCATCCTGCTAGGAGCAGTTTGGTTCTGGCCAGAGTCTTTGGAAGCTAGTGTAACACTGACCTCCCCTGACCTCGCAGCACGCTAATAAAAGCCAAATGTTATCAAGCCAACAACAGAAGCTTGGCCCCTGCCTCGTCCCCTCCACTGCCCTGTTTGCAGGTACGTTGACCCCGCGCTGACCCCTTCCCCAGACATTTGGTGAGTAACCCGAGCTTCACTCGACCTACCAGTGGGGGTTAAGAGGGCACCGACGCCGGTCCGGTCGCAGGTCACCCTGCTGATTTCGTGGTCTAATTTAGAGCGTCACGTGTGGATTACGGACGGCGACGGTCAGAGAGTATAAACCTGAGGAGAACGCCGGGGCGTGACTTGTGTTTTGACATGACAGGGCTTCCACAAGTCACCAATCGCCTGTGACCCGTGGTCTGGTGGTGTGTAACCATAGCTCTGCAGTGAAACAATATCGTCCGAAGGGCTTTCCCTACGAAACCAAAATGGAGGAATTGCAGGCAAGCTTGACACTTTTAATTTAAGGACTCCACGTAGACACACATTCGTGTTCATGATGCAAGAGTTGCTTCGGAATATGACACCATGACTCAGTATTATTGAATAAAGACGTTAATGGGAACATATTAAAGCATGTAAGAAAAGACAGCTGCACCAGAATACTCAAATCTGTGAAGGATTTATACAGCCTTAAAAACATTCACTTTGCTATAAAACATCTATTGTTGACATTGGGTACAAAGCACCCAATGTCCTATTTTACCATTTTGTGTTGTATTTCACTTTGCCGTGGTGAAACTCAATCTCTGAAGACATTGCTGCAGTAGTTACAATGGGGTTTAATAGGAGAGTCTGTCCATGTCAAATCACTGGAGCATCAACCATAAGTATCAGATATTCACTAAATACCCATATGACATCCCCTCAGACTCTCAGAATCGGCATTCCTAAGATGAGAAATCAGTCATTTAGTAAGAGGACGCACACATTTTTTGCTGGGCGAGAACGAGCTCGGGGCTTGGCCGTGATCTCCGTTCCGCTGCTGAGGCGTGTCCTCGTTCAGAGCAGAACCGGCGTGGAAGAGCACCTTTAACGATTTTTAGGATTTTATCTGTTCTGGCCTATCCCAGATATGGCCGCTGTATCTAGGTCTTCACATACGGCCCTGTGCCGGTCAGGCAGCGATAGATTGGCTATCCCTTTTTTCTCTGAGCATAAACTTGCTAGCCTAAGAGATAGCTGTGTGCCGAGATGTTCACCAAAGCCTCGGCTACAACTTTGGGAATGTGTCTACATTTGAACCGTTTAGAAACGTTGCCTCTCGATGTTGACAGGGTGTAGTGGATGTTGTTCTAGGAAACATAGGAAAATAGCAGATTGTGGGAAGCCAGTGACAAATTGCAGATAATGATAAAGTATGCATCGGAAAAATAGGAAAATAGAGGAAATTCTACATCACGCTACGTATTATAACAATGTAAATGTGTTTAAGGCTGTATTACTAAGAAACTTAAAATATGAATGGATTTTGATTTCTTTCTTGTTGATTTAAAGATAAAATGCAAATTGTACAGGAATGAAGGGAGGAAATCATGGGTATATTTATTCTGCAGAAAAGCCACACATCTCAGGAATCTTTAAGTGCTGGAACATTCCATGAAATCAAGCTTCAAGTGCCTGCACAAAGAGCAGAAGTCAAATAAATTGACAGTTTAACAGTTATTTCAAACTGCCTTTAGGTTAAATGGAGTAAATATTGTAAATTGCTGATCTAGGTCAATATAGGAACAAATCTATGTACTTTAAAAATCATTATGTTTCCCATTCACCCATGGCTCTTATAACCTTTGAGTTCATGTCCCCTTAAACTTTATGGTTTACTGTTCATGCTCATATTTTCAATAAAAGTGATCTATGCCAAGAACACACTACGGATGAAATATTTCTGTTCATATTCAAGGATATTAATTCAATAAATCAGTGTGATTATGAGAATCAAAAGGAAAACTTGTTGGCAGGATGTCTGAAGACACCACACTAAGACGTCGTAATAATGTCATGTTTCAGCCACAATTCAACCCTCGGCTGGTTTTAAGGCTAGCTGAACAGGCCTTGGGGATAAGAGCAAAGAAATAACCAAGCAAAATAACCAGGGCATTGGAATGGAGCCCGCAATCCCTTTGAGATACAATCATCACAGTCTTGGCAGATCTCAGCCCATCTGCGTGGGTCTGCCTAGCTCTCCGACGGGGGTCAGACACTTCAACTTAAATTCCTCCCCTGGGAAACGGACGGTTGAGAAACCTGTCTCAACTCAGTTCCGGGAGAAACCCAAAAAAAGCCAGAACATTCTGGACCCTGTTGAGCGGAAAGGATATGATCCATGCAGAGCACTCGCCTAACTGACACAGTGCTTAGCCTGGCGTCGGCTTGGGCAGCATTTAGAGGTACGAGGTTCAGCCTGATGCTATCAAAGGCTCCAGCCCACTCGCAGGATGTGTGTGTGTGTGTGTGTGTGTGTGTGTGTGTGTTTTGTGTTTATGTGGCAGGAGGGAGGGGGTGGGGTGGGTTCGTCTGGAACGTGACCCAGCACCCCTCGGCCTAATGAGACCACGCTAGTTAGTAATTGTTGCGTCGGCTTTATCTCCGCGCCTTTGTGCGCTCCAGGAGTCGGCAGCCGTGATCAAAGTTGTTCTTAACCTAGCAATACCTTAATCCCCCTCTTGTGGTCATAAAAAACTCTCCGTGACAGAGGGCTGCTCTGGTTTCAGCCTGGATTAAAGCGGCCCTCCAAAGGTCCTGCTCCTTTATTGATACCCCCCTGCTGTGCCTTTAGTCTGACAGCAACATTGATACTTGGGGGGGATTAACTCGGGCCAACCCCTCTATCCCGTTGCCTACCTGGGCCCAGGCCCTGTTGACGCAGGCCGTGGTCCCCCACTCGCGGCCTTAAGGACCAGTGATTGATACCGAGGAGAGAGCCAGAAAGGACTCCCCTGTTTCAGAACTTCGAACCTTCATTCTGCCTTCACAGGATGAATGGAACCAGTCTTTACATGGTCGGAGATGTTGTCGGACATGTTTAGTCTAAGCGGGATTAGGGGAAGATCAAGGCGTTATCAGAGGAGCAACTAATCCGTAGACTCTGCTGTTACATGGAGGGGCGTTGAGAGGAATGTGGACGGAGGATATATTGAAGGACACATTGAAGAGCTGATCCCAGCCTTTTGAACAAAATGGGTAAAAGCTAATATCAAGTAAACGTGTTGACCTTATTTTGCATTTTGTCTGCGGCATGTCTTGGAATGCTTTGTAAAACTATAGCTTTAAGAGATGTTTTTTTCTAGGGAGTGACCTCACATGTTACACATATGACCTCTGAAGCCTGTATATTCATAACTTGGTATATTTGGAGGACTTCACCATGACTTTTCCCTTGTTTAGTTTATTTTTATTTAGATAACTGATAGACTTGTGTTTCGCCTTGTGTTATTCTCCCAGTTGTTCTATTTTTCCATGAAGCAAAATAACAAACTTTGGCCTTTCGATGCTCTTGATCATAGTTGAACATAGAGAAGGCCAAGTGTTTCTGAGCCATGACAATTTAATTGTCAGTGCAGCTTTAATTTTTCTCTGAATTAGGTGATCCTTGGTGGTATCCATATGTAAATGTTTTCCCCTTTCTTAGTTGGGGAATACCAATGTTAAAAATTAAAAAATTAAGATTAAAGATTAAAAAATACTTTAATCCATTTGAACCATAAATTTAAACACAGTGCTGTGACATTATGTTGTTGTGAAATTACTTAGAAAAAAGAAGATTACATTTTTTTTAACAGATACATCCCCAGTTACGAGTATGAGGCTGGTTATGTGACAGCGCTACAGCGAACACACTTTCCCATTCACTAGAGATTGGCCATGATTGACAGTAGCGACGGGAGCACAGGCTGCAATTTACAAGCCCCCCCCTCCCCCTCCAAAAATACTGAACGTCAGACAAATATGCATCTACATTCTGAGTGTCACCACACTGCCCTGCCACAGAGTTTGTGGTCTCAGTAGTACATCAATTAAAATCGGTGACATATCCCTACTTGAGACTGCCTTAAAAATTCTGTTTACAATCGCGAAAGTCTGTTTTTTCACTGAGGTGGATTTGTGTATCCAACAACATGGCTCAAAAACCTGATATGGGAAACCGTAATAAAGTATTTTCCTTTTTAAATAAGGAACATGTGAGTTGAAGTGCACATGTGTAGATACAGACATTCCCTGGCCAGTGGATATCTCTCCATACCGGCACAGGAAGGGGCACCTGCTTCCACTTACACAACATACCAGTATCCACTTACTCAGGCTAATAAACACTCCAAGTCAGATGAAATACTGTACTGTTAAAAAAAGAGAATCCAAATAGGAGCAATCCGCTTGCAATTTTCCCTCCTTAAGTTTAAGAATGTTCATATTTTCCACTCATCCGTCGAGGGGAAGGGTTTGGCTGTACATATGGGGGTTCATATTTAAGGATGTTGGAGAACTGCTACCCAGTGTTTTGTTTATGTTTGGTTTAAAAGTGAATATTTTCAATGTTTCTTTTTTGTGTTGTTATTATTTACCAAAAATGACACTGTTATAACAAAGCGACAGCATGAAACATATTCCTGTATTCTGCAAATAGTGGGTTTAAAGCCTTACAGTAGCATAAACATAATTACTTTTAAATGTGTTGTTGTACTAAAGTTATTATGGGACATTAGCCAGCCACTCAAGTTCTTCGGGCAAATTATTTAAAGTTGGTGGAATTTCTCTATGTACTACTTGCACAATGAGTGTCAATAAACATAAACAGCCAGAGGTTATTTGGGAAATGGGGCTTGACTGTTGTCCTAGCTATAAACCCACAACAAATAGCCAAAACCAGCATACACCATGTAATTTATCATCATCCAGTTGGCAATAATTATGCTTAGATAGGCAGGGAACAATGCTTTGGGAAAGAGATAGCCATGGCTAAACACATAACCCCCCCACACACACACACACACACACACACACGCACACACACATACACACAAACACACAGGCACACCTACACACAGACACACGCATTCTCCTTCAAAAGGGGTCACCGGTGCAAACGCTCTATTTAAGCGCTTGTTTGCGCATCCTTTATACGATATGCATGATGAACGACTGCAGATCTTTCCCCCCCACCCCAAAAAATAAGACTTGCAGCGAGGGTTTCACTGAAGACAAAACGCCTTGTCGTGACCTTAAAAAACACAGAGAGACTAGCAAGCCAAACAAGGGCTGAGCAGCCTTTGATGTAGGAGTGCTCCCACATCGACCGAGACGGCCCTCTGGGAGTGGAGAGGCTGCAGAACGGGGACAGCGCTCTGTCGCTCTCCCAATAACCCAAAGGTGTGCACGTGAGCCCAGCCCGGCTAATCCTAATGCCCGGGTGAATAGAGGCCGGATTACCGCGTTAACCCCGAGGCTCCAGGGGAGCAAGGGCAGTAGGAATCCCACTCCGGGATCGGGGATGAAGCACAGGTCGCTTGGTTCCTCAGTGGATTTGTATGGCAGTGTAGGGTGTGTGGGGGGGGGGGGGGGCGTCCCTTATGGTCTTATTGTCCGATCACGAAGACCATCTGTCAGTGTGCTCCCCTGATGAGGAGATCAACATGGAGCCATCGACGAGGGGGCGCCGCTGGTCGCGCTGTTTGCTGGGAGGGCCCCTGCTGTACTGGGCCGAGTCATGTGACTAGGCTGGAATAAATTGTACGCGTCAGGGAAAACATTTCTCTTGTTAAAATCATGATGGTTTGAGATTTGTATGGTTCCATTGTTGATTCGCCTCCAAACTTGTAATCCAGGCGTTTAGTAGTAAAAATAAACATGGTAAGAGTGGGCAGTAAACCTATCAATCATGCAGCCTTTAACACCTTTACTGGCTTTTATTCTCATATTGAGCGAGTTATACATACGCACATATGCAGCACTTTTAAACCCTGCCATCGGTATGGTAATGCCTGTTTTCTGTATTAACTTGAAATCATCCTTCGTGATACTGATGGAAAACGTGTGAAACGAGCATTGTGACGTTGATGATCATGACGTTCAAGAGTTTAATGACAGAGACAAGAGGGCCCTTTTAAAAACACTCACAACGAACACAGCCCATTGACAGAAAGCCACATCAAACTGCCTGTACACCTGCATGCCTTTTTATGAGGGACCATGAGTGGTTAGCGTCCTAACAGCTTAGCGCTGACAACATAGGAAACATAGGTGGTCCCACCCCCACACCTGCCTATGGATCCAGGAAAATCCAGCACTCGCAGCTGCACCATAACAGGTACAGCCCCTCACTTAAACATCATGTTCCGACAGGGTCCTCCTGCCTCGCCGGTCTCCGCCCCACCTGGTCCGTCCCGGGGTCATGACGTAAGCCATGCTTCAGTGAGTGACAGGTGATCAAAACACAGGCTCCTGGCAAGGGCTCTTCACACTCTGTTGGCCGAGCATCAAGATGAAGAGATCTACTCGGTTCACCTGGGCCAGAGTTGGTCAGTGAACCCTCGCGGATAATGTACGATGTTCTGCTTCAGCAGCACAGAACTGGAGTGGTGTTCGCTCCGTGCCTCCCTCACACTCTCGCTGGCGCCCCCTTTCATCGCATTAACATTGGGTACCTCGGACCACCTGGGAACCCCCATAATCCCACACGTTCCAATGGGCCCGCCGTCACTCGTACAAGTTCAACCTGAGGCCGAGCCGATCCCACCGACGTAGAAGGACCCCATCGTGGAGCCACTTGTTTTATTTTTATCTTCTTCACACGTACAGATATCCTGGGAAACGGCTCCCTCCGGTCTCCCAGTCACTTCACAGTCATCCTTCTCTGTCAAAGACCCCCATTGATGGCGGGCGGCTTGAGATAACAGCAGGGCGTCTGGAGAGCCTGGCATTAGTAACGTGAGTGTTGGTTACATGTCGTTGACTCACAACTCGAAGGAGAAGAAGGATGAGCGGTGTAGCGACGGAGGCACCGGACGGAACACCGAACACCTGTTCCCCCCCCCCCCCCCCCCCTTCCCTGCCTGCCTGTGATTTTCCAGGAGGTCGACGATCTCCATCCATTCTGACCCTAGGAGTCAGCTCGCCTGTCAACAGCTCCTCGGATGCGGATGGATTCGTCTCGTTTCATGTCCGAGGGACACGTCTGCTGTGGGGGCCCTTGTAGTGAGTTCCAGGCCAACACCTCCCCTGCACCTCAAGGGCTTTGGAGAATTACCGACTGTCATCGGTCGGACACCTTGAGCTGACTCAAGGCACCGTTCATTGTGTTGGTCTGTGTCAGTGTGTGAATGTGTGAATTCTTTTGGTGTTTTTTTTTTTCTTATGGTTGACTGTTTTGCCTTGGAGAATGTATTGAAGGTGATACCTCAATACATGTAGCGTGTGTACACTATTCAACTATGCTATCATTTTATGCATTTAGTAGGACACCTGGCACACAAACAAAGAAATAACAACAGAACAATAGAATCAGGACAGCAAAAGCCATCAAAAACACAAATCCAACATGTGTACTACCAAATAAGCCAGCATCCCCCACACACACTCACACACTGTCCATGTGTGCCCTTCCACCGTTCCCAGTGGCAGTGCTGTCCATTTGTTTCCGTGGATCAGATGTCTGAGCAGCGGGCAACCTTATAAGGCCTGAGCAGGAGGGAGAAAAGCCTTGGAGGTTCCCTACAAAGCCCTGTTCCCCTTTATTTACATAGGAACTGGGTGCACACTACCGTGGAAAATCCAACCCTATCAGGTTTGATGAATTAGTTCCAGGGAGTATCTGTGTGTGACCATACTAAATCGCAATAGAAAGCAATTATTACAACTAGGGTTGGGTTAAAGAAAATATATCAGTTTTATATCAGTTGGACGTGATTTAATATAATTGGGTTCATGAAGCTATTGATTTTTCTCTCTGCTTATTTTTTTTAATGTAGCCTATGACATTAAGATTCAAGAAAATTCAACTTAAGTAAAGTTAGATCTATATGTATCAGACATTGCACTCTGCCCGATTCACTTTCTGTATGCATTCTAGAAAAAATTCAGTAAAACGTCTATGAAGAGGCGTCTGCGACCTTTCGTAATAGGACATTTTTCTGCTTGGCTTTGGCCATGTGACCTGCTGGGTAAACATGGCTTGAGAGAGGTCCTTGTGTGAACAGTAACAGCATTGAGTACCGTAGCCTCTGCTTGGCCCTCTAAACAGTTAAAAGTTCAGATTTAACATAACGCTATATCAAGCACACCTTATAGGCTTACACTGATCTGAAACTGTGGAGATTTGTCTAAATCAAACAAACGCTAGCAATCTATCACCTAAATCATATCATGGACACAAAAACATTAACATGAACTTAAACGTTTACGTACCTTGACTGAGTAAAAACCTTTTTAATGAAGTGTACCATTTATTGACCAGCAGTGACTTCGCCACAAATATGTTAATATGCTTAAAGGCTAAAACACATTTGGCTTATTAGCGAAACACGATTGGTTACAGGATCGCAGTGGTGTTAGCCTTTGCAGCAGCTCATTAGTCAGGCTTTTACACTTTAATTATCACAACTTTCAGTCGGGGTTCCAGTCAATTAAAAATGATGTATGGTTTTATGCTGAAAAGTGCCCTGGCTCTCAGGAAACACACATCCATCAAGTTAACAACCCGTCCTTTAGCCCTTGACACGAAGCTAAAGATTGAGCGACTGCCCCCATCGGCTGAACTCCAAGGCTGCACAGAGGACTTTTTAAGGGAAAGTACTCCTGGAATATCATGTTATTGTTGTCTCAGGTATTGAAAAGCGGTGTAGGGCCATCATCCTTCTTCAGCCATGTCAAGCTTTCAGCAAGCATGGAAATACAGAATGAAGAAAAATGGAGAACGTGATAAGAATTTGTTAGACTATCTATATCCAAAAACAATAGTGTGTGAGTGTGTGTGTGTGTGTGTGTGTGTGTGTGTGCGAGTGTGTGCATGTGTGTATGTGTGTATCGTGTATACATATATGTAACATATATGAGTGCATATGTTATAATGCTTTTTTGATGAAAATACTTACTTAATATACAGACTTTTTTTACTTTTTACTTTCCTGCACCATCAAACCGAAACATGGAAGGCGAAGGATTTAAACAGCCATAGTCCCTGCACCTCCACAGGCCAGTATGATCTCACTAATGCCTCCATGCCCATCAGCGGAATCACCATGACTAGGATGTTTGTGCGTGGTGAGTCTTCGCTCTGCCATCACGCCAAGGATCCCAGACATGCAGTTACACAGATAATGAGGGAGTGGTGCCGGACATGAGACAATCAGGCTTGTGTTTGTGTGTGTGTGTGTGTGTGTGTGTGTGTGTGTGTGTGTGTGTGTGTGTGTGTGTGTGTGTGTGTGTGTGTGTGTGTGTGTGTGTGTGTGTGTGTGTGTGTGTGTGTGTGTAAAACAGTGCTGTCAGTAGTGTAGACGGTAATGACTGTTAAGCTAGACAAAAGCCCACAGCGGTAGTGGACATGGACACACCTTGAGAAACACACACACACACACAAACACACACACACACACACACACACTCACACACACAGTCACACACACACATACACACACACACACACACACACACACAAAACAAACGCACACATCAGTGAAATCCATTCTTTAATAAATTTCAATGTTTTTTTCAATGGAATTGATCCAAAGCGTGCAGCTGGCGAAACGAAAGCTATCGATTCCATTTACAGTTAACTGAATCATCATGAGCTATATTATGGTTTCAACCATCCAAATAAAACCCCCAAACAATTACTCTGGCTGACTTTTAGGAATAAAAATGTAAATACAAGTCCCTTGTCAATTCTCATGAAGGATTAACGTGAGATATGTAAATACAATATGTAAAATGTGTAAGTACAATAGATATATATGTGTGTGTGAGTATATACGTATACATATACAAATATATATGTGTGTGTGTTTAAGTATATATGTATATATGTGTGTTTGTGTGTGTCTGTTAGCCAGTAAAATGACACTGTGAGCCACCAAGCAAGGCCCCAAGGCAGTATGGGTAATTACTGGCAAGTCATGAAGGCCAAATGGAATGTTTACTCTGCCCTAGGGTCAGCAGGCCCTTGTGAGAAGAAAAAAGCCATGAGTGCCTACCCCCAGAAGAACGGCCTTGACGAGATTCGCAATGGACCACTTTGTTATTGTTGTGCCTCTTTATAAGCCAATTAGCCCCTTGTCGCCGTAGGGCCACGCGAGAGTCCTGCTACAGCCCTATATTTTGTGGATCGGAGAGGCTATGATTTCAGGCTAAACGCCACAAATCAGTGCGTCATATTTTAAACCCTTAATACGCAAATGACACCCGACTGCCTCTGCTGTCGTTCTGCGCTTCGGGTCCTGAGACCATAAACAACCTATGAGGCAAAACATTGTTTTGTGTTATAATTCGTAAAACAAACGACAAGCCGAAGTTAGAGTAGTTGTTGTAATTAATTTGCATACTGCATGTCGAAAGCACCCTCGACAAAGGATGAATGATAAGCTTATGTTATACTGTTGTCATTTATAAGCTTAGACAATTGGCATACATAGTGCTGCTGTGTCGGTGACACCCACGGCGAAGGAGATACAGAAACTAAAAATAAAAGTCAAAGTTAGACATCGTCGTGCTCATGCCTTTCTGATTCATCGCCGTCGACACAAAGCAGTTCTGTTTCATTGCTGATCCGCTACCACGGTTACTGGGGACAACATGTGTTGAGAATCACCTAATTGATTCCGTGATGTTTGTACAATTACATTATGGAATCAATTAGGTAGCAAATTCACCGTCTCCTCACAGACACACGCACATGCACACACACAGATACGCACACACACAGACACACATGGACGATAACTCACAGGAACAGGGGTCACAGTAAGACAGTACAGCACTTTAGGGATTTAAGGTCTACAGCAGTGCTTCCCAAACCTCAGAGTTCAGGACCCCATTTTTGGTCGCCTGCAATGAATATGGGGTTGTGGGGGGTTGGCTGTCTCGAAAGCTATAACTAGTTGATAATGAAAAAAAACAATTTAAATGCTGGTCCAAAAATATGTGCATTTAAAAAGTTTGGAAATAATCATAAATGTCCTGTTTTACATAACCTTTATGAAAGGTTGTTATGCAAAAAATATTATATATTTTTTAATATTATAATAATGATTCATAGCCACGGGCAAACTCAAACCACTCTATTGTGGGGCGATGCTCGTATATTCCCTCAGACATTGATATCACGATATCGATTGGGTGTGAAAGCAGAAAGATCAAAAATGTTCTGACCTAAAATCGAGCGACACATGCCAAATAAGTGTTGGTCATCACCACTAGTAACAAATTAATATTTGCTTCGGTTTCAACTGAACGCGTTTCTCTCTGAGTGTCTTACTCGTGTTGGATAATAGGCTGTAAATTAAGAGGCGGGGACAGGGCTCAGGTAAACATTCAGGCCATAAACCGCTCTGTTTGAAGCGCTTGCTGTGTAAACCTCACAAATCAGCCGGTCAGAGTATGATCAGGAGGCCAAACTGGGAGCTGCCCTGGCTCTGGCCTGGCCCTGGGCTGTTGACCTTTGACCTCCATCCCCCCCCCAAACCCCTAGTCACTGGATTCAGCAACCGGTGAACTCTTGGCTTGGAGGGCAAGGCCTCCCTGACTGTCTGGGAACCCCAAACGGACGCCCTGGGTAAGACCTCTGGGCCCCGGTAGCATACAACTCTGTACACCTCAGGTTAATCACGATGAGGTATGCTGTGAAGCAGTCAGTCAGTGCTCCAGTACTCTCTCAGTAGTTCAGTCAGTACCCTCCATGTAGGCCTGTTTTATGATGTGCAATTTTTAAAGCGGCTAAAAATGAGAACATGAAAAGAAAACACGAATCCATCGTCGAGAGGCATCGCTCTGTGGTAGCGACGGAGGAGATGGAGACACATACGGCGCTTTTGGAGCAACATACGGTATTATTGAAGCAACATGAGGCTTTAGTTTCTGCCGTATAACGTAAGGGAAAGTATGCCCAGGGGAGCATGAGCACGAGTCCAAGAATGCTTCAGGCAAGTTGAAACGTCATTACACTCCAAGACAATTTATTTCCAATCAAGAATGGTCATTGAATTGGCTTTCTGGAAACACATGAAGACCTTTTCTTGGTGTTATAATAATCATTTTTCCCTGGTTCTGGTTGCTGTGCTTGGCAGTAAATAATCGGCCAAATCCAAACCAAAGCCGAAAGTGTGGTCTTAATCAATTCAGAATTGGCTCCTTCATTGCCTTCATCTCGTTTTGACAAATCCTCAAATGTGTGGTTTATGAAACTCAGTACTTTTTCTGGAACATGTTCCCGCCTATTGAAGAAAGGCATCATCTCGTAGTCCAAAGTGTGGATGCGGTCCATATGGCATTGTGCAACGTAACACAGTGTTTGGACAATGTATTCAACAGTACCACACATGCTCGGTTTTCCCCTGAATTATTCTGATCTGATTCTGTGTTTTCCTTGATGAAAGCTTTTCTTCTCAGGGTTTTTCCTGTGATGTCATAACCGGGGTCACCGCTTCCTCCCTTAGATGGAGGAATCACGTCGATACGAGATGTCCCCGTGATAAAGCCCCGATTAGGATCTGCTTCCTCCTCCGAGCCAGAAGATACCGGACAGCCTAGTAGTTACAGTAGCAACCGGCCCTGGGGGTGGTGGTGGTGGTGATGGGGGTCTCGTATGAAAGCTCCTCTTGTTGGCTTTCCTACCGGTCCAGAGTCTACACTGCAGAGATCTCTGTTGGGATAGCCCAGCGTCACTTCCCCCCACCAACACCACCACCTCCACCACCACCCCCACCCCCACCGACCCCACTTTTATCACCACAACAGAGCCTCGGTGGCACCAGCCCAGAAGAGCGATAGCCGACTACATTAAAAACTTCCTCTGCCCCTATGTGGATAGCAACTTGAGTTGTGAATCCTATCAAGATTGTGGGAGGAAAGCAAATGGATGTAAGCTTCCTCTGCTCTGGCTCCATGTGTTACTGTGCGGGGTAAGGGTAAGGAACGGAAGAGGCCGGGACTATAGGGTGGACACTTAAGACACTTTAACGTATGGCAGATGCTCCTGTGTGAATGTGCAGAAGTAGCAGTGTACAGTACAGGAGTTAATCCCTCGTTTGGCCTGTGTGAACAGCATCATGAAAAAGCCTGATAAAGAAAGCTCTTTCACAATGTGGGTATAGCTCATCATTCGGACATGACTCGTCTCTATGGTATGAAGATGTTTCAGTTATCCAGTGAAGTCATACGGGCAACAGACACGGGTATACCCCCAGCAACATGTTCTAGATTTATATTTGAACATTTAACATTTGAATAAACCCAATACACTTGCAAAACCGTTATGGTTCACTTAGAACTTAACTGAAGAATGCTAAGTGGATGCTGGCTGTGTGCTCATCATCACACCAGGATGGATGACACTCACCTCTCCTCTGGGACAACTCTATTCTTATGACTTGGTTCAAGAGGGAGAATAAACTGGTCACATTGGAAGGGAATGACCTCAACCAGGGTTCAACCATGGGAATCCATAGGAGAGCCTGCTATATAGAACCCCTCCACCCCCCACTGAGAATCAACTTCTGCTAACAACAGTTAGCTTTGTAACTCCTGTATCAACAGGGCTCGCTCAATAACTTTCTCAGACTTCTTCCCCAACCTTTTTTGCTGATGTTATGTTTAGCAAAATATGGGAGAACTTTGTATAGAGACCTTCTATGTGCCTTAGGCTGGATAGGAAAAATATAATAGTCTTATGGGTAAAACAAAATGCCTTGTGTTGCAAAAAACGATCCTGTCGACCTCTGGTCATTCAAAAATAAAAAAATACGTACAGCTTACGGGTATTTCAGCAAAGGACAGGAAAGTAGCCTATAACTTGAATAACTGTGCATGGGCTAAAGGCTAAAATGCTTGGCTTGTTTGCCTCAAAACCGGTAGCAACAACTGGCAGGCTAAAGCAGAATGTTCTAATTAGCATTTCCTCTTGGGAGCTCCAATAACACAACAAGGTAGCATATCAGTTCCTCCAGTTTCAAAAGTTAAAACAGTCTGGTCAACGAAAAGCTAATCTGTCTCTCACCTGCCACCGCAGTGTGTTACGGTCTTGCTGTCGTACGCTAGCTGAAGGTTAGCCGACACATTACGACATACCGGAGAGGGTGACCTGGGTTCAGTGGTTTCTCTTGGGCATTGGGGCGTGAACTTGTGTTCTGACAGCTGGAATTACAAAGCCAACACGCCGATAAGAAAATAATTTCTGTTATTTTGCTTTTAAACCTGAGAATACAGCAGTAGCACGGGCACATAGCGCTGATTAATGACGTGTCATGGCCTCAAAAGTACAAATGACAAATCAGATTGCCTTTATCATTTTTAAATCACATATTTAATTCCAAATGTCGACCTTGCAAACTTCCACAAAGGGACACAGCAATTATAAATTTGTAAAAAAACGTTTGTTCATATGTAAACACTAATCATATCAACCCATGAGAGTCATATATCAGGAAATGTAATACGAAAGAAATGGTTGTTCATGTATACGGTTAGTGTTCAACTTTCAGACAATCTCTAGGCCCCAGACAATGAATCCATGGTTTGCGGTGAACACAAGGTGTTCAGCCAAAGCTGTTTCCTGTAAAATGTCTCCTGTGTGTGTGATGACACATCAAGTTCAGCCTCACCACCTGCTACACTGCAGGGCCTGGCTCAGAATGTGCCAGTGCATGCCGTCCTAGCCCTGTTTATAAGCCCGGGTAAGGGAATGTCATCTGGATCAAAGCAGGGGGGAAGAGGCAGCTCCGAGGGGAGAGTCATTAGCAACGGGGATGAATAACAGCCTCACGCTACAGACCTAACGATGTCATGAGTGTGTGCATGTGAGGGTGTGCTAGTGGGAGTGTGTGTGTGTGTGTGTGTGTGTGTGTGGTTGTGTGTGTGTGTGCGTGTGAGGGTGTGCTAGTGGGAGTAAGTGTGCATGTGAGAGTGAGTGCTAGTGTGAATGAGTGTGTGTGTTTGTGTGTGTGTGTGTGTGTGTGTGTGTGTGTGTGTTTGAGAACTAGTAGACTAGTAGACGAGTGGATCATTGCTAGGAGTGGTCAGTTATCTGTTATCTTCTTAGCTTACACTTATCCTCTGAGGGTTAGATGGCCGACTGTTATCGAACCCAAAATAATCCCGACCCTAATAATAGATGACCTAATGGCTCCGCACCAAAACAGGAGACGAAAACCATCAGAAGGGAGATAAAAGCTGAGGGGTCCTTGGAGACGTAGTGCACTGTTGTCACTTTGCTTAGGGAAAGTTTTAGATAAAAAGACCAGCGTTGGCTCCCTGATAAATAAATGAATGTTTACCTCAGGAAGTCTTTCCCGGCAGGACTTCACTCTGATCAGGAATGTTTCCCTGTTCTTCCGTACCTTCTGCAAGGGCACCATAATTACAGGCCTAGAGATTTCCTGGCTCGGCGACGCAGCGCTAACAGAGTGATGAAGAGATCCTCTGTGTGTGAAGAATCATGTTCACACCACTCTGCATTTCAAACGCGGCGGTGGCGGCGGTGGGCGCTGCAGGTCGCCCGCCTGCCCGGGATACTTGTGCTCTTCTCTGCGGGGAGGAGGAACGCTTAGCATGTGGTGAATAATGGTGTGGACCCACCGTGGGTGCCAAGATAGCGTTAAGAGTCGCGGAAGAAAAAATGCATTTCTTAGGGCAGTGCTGCATAAGTTGGGTATCGGATGAACGCCCCCGTTCCAGCCGTGTGTGAGCAGGCAGGCACTGGGGTTCTTTTTTCGACAGGAGTGGCGAGACTTGAGAAAACATTTGCGTGCGCGTGGTGAAGGTTGGGGGAATGAAAACACGGAGGAATGAATGGAGCGCCTCAGAGCAAGGCATCCGGCATGTGCTGACGAGAGCCAGGGCTCAAACCCGGGCTACACACACACACGCACGCTCGCACACACACACGTATGCACGCAAGCAGGCAAGCATGCACACACACACACACACGCATACATACATACATGCTCATGCACACACACACACACACACACACACATTCACGCAAGCATACACACACACAGACACACACACCCTCACACAATGAACCCTTACCACACACACCCTCACACCGACACACACACACACAAACATATCCAAAACACACCCACCACTTGCACATCCACTCGATACACACTGATCACGGCTTACCATTCACACACACCCGAACACACACTCATCATAAACACACACTCACCACACACACACACACACACACACTTTCCACAGACACATACATACACACTAACCATAAATATGATTCATAAAACATCAAAAACCCAGCCCACACTTACTAATGCTCCCACACCAACACATTCACACATACGCAGACCAAGACCACACTTACTCACACACATCCAATACACAACTTATCAGTGCTCATCATTTACACACGGGCACCACTATAACACAAGCCTAACATAATACTCAGCAGACACATGCATGCGTTTATAGCATCACACACCCACAGACACCCCCCCCCGACACACACACACACACAACTTTGTGATATCAGCAGATAAACCCGTAGACAGGCTTGTTTTATTTCATCCAGAACTTCGTGCTGTTACAAACATTTCGACATTTTCCCATCGCCTGAACTGTGAACATCTGGTTATGGTTCAGAGGTTCTGACGCACATTCCTACAAGGTGAGGTTCTGCTGATGACATGCAAAAGAGCAAGAACATCCACCTCATGTCTTCAGGATGAGGTCATGAAGTGAATCCCCACTTCCCATCACCTCTCACCTCCACCGCAGGGTCCTCTGCCTCCTCTCCCGGTCCCCCGTGGACAGGGTGATGGCCATACAAAAACAAGAAGAAAAGCTAGGAAAGCTCCACTGGCTGGGACCGCTTGGTGACTCGATCCGTTAGTCCGCTAGCCGGCTAGGCTACGATACACCTTGTAATGGACCCGGGTTCGGTTCTGACCTGGGGTCCTCTGTCAATCCCTTTGTCTTTCCACCAACTTTCCCTTCTACAGAGCAAAAGCCTATGAAATTGATATATGTATTCATACATATTTTGTTCATTTATATATAAATATAAACAGTATATAAATCTTTTTTGGAATTATATTCTTTGTAATAATGTATGTACAAATGTAGGAAAATAAACCTCTATAAAAGACAAGTTGCAAGTCTAGGCTGCAAGTGAGAGTACAGGTGACAAACTATCTTTCCCTTACATCACCTCACAACATTACGTCACACTAGATTATATATATTTACAGAGATGTACCTGTATTCTTTCGGTAAAAAAGGGCACCCATTCTGTGTGTTCTCATCGGTGATACAGATGGAAGTTCTGACTATACAGTCTCGTCTACAGAACAGCTGGTCCCAGCTCCCAGACTGGATGTATATGCATCACACACCCCTCCCTTCCTGCGTCAATATTACAAGACAAACAAAGTCTGTCCATCGGCCCAGATGATGTATAGCCAAGTGTGTGTTGTTTGACATATGCCAAGGAGTATAATGCAAGATTCACTTTTAAAATTGACTTTTCTTTTGTATGAAAATAAATCTGCTTTAATTATTTAGATATCTCCGTTGGTACGTTGATGTAGAATATTGTGGTTCTGCTTTTCCAAACATGTTTTTAGGGTTGGTATATATATATATGTATATATATATATATATATATATATATATGTATATATATATAGATATATAGATATATAGTCTTTTTTTTTTGCTAGTACCTCCTTTTCATCTGCAACAGCCGTTCTTCGCCTTGATAAAAGAGACCCCCATTTTGATCACAGTCCATTATAAAACAAAAAGCCTCCCCTCTCATGAACACACAGGGAATTCCTCTCTGTCGGGTTCTGTTGTGACCTATATAGGAGACCACACCTACGTCGAGTTGGAAACATGAGCTTCACAGGGAGACTCGGTGTAGGAAAAGAAGGAATATTCCCCTCAAAGTGAAACCATATGAGCCCATCTGGTCCCTCGCCACACCCCCAGCTACAGTACAGCTTTACCACCACCACCACAGCCACCACCAGCCTTGTTATTCAGAAAAGGTGTCAGGGTGCTCTGGTGTGCTGCCTAGCATTGTTATCGTAGCGGGCTTATTATGCTAGCCATCAATTTCCCTCCATCCCATTTTCATTTCCTCAACTTGTTCATTATGTTGTTATCGCCGTGATTGTCCGAGAACAAACACTGCAATGTGAGCACAGATCTGTTCAAATCAGTGTATGGGACAGAGCTGCTTTGCAGAACAGTTTGTAAATCCCCTACAGCCGACAGCAGCATAAGATGCAGCCATGGTGCTGCTGGCGGTGATGGTGGTGATGGTGGTGGGGGTGGTGGGGGTGGTGGTGGCAGGTTTCCCTGCTTCCATAATTCAGCCAGGACGCTGACAGATTACTGTCAAACACAGACGAGAGGCAGTGCCTCCATGTAGGGGAGTCTGCGCTCCATGGTCCGGCGCACATTTGAAATGCATGGTGGTAGCCTGGAGACGTTGGCGTGTCCACTTGTCTAGGACGAAGAGGGAAAAAAAACATGCTGGTAGGAATGTTTTCACTTTTTTTATCCGCTTTCCATTTCAGGTCCAATGATATTTATGTTTTTCACAAAAAAGTGGACGTTTTACTGTCACGAAAAGGAACCGAATGAATGGTGCTAACCCTATATTATTTTCGGGGGAATTCATACACCATGCCCCAACACTCCATTGTTCCTAAATGAAGGAAGACAGATGAGGGGGAAGGAGAACAGGAAAATCCCTGACCCATTTTACTGAATATTTGGAGCGCATTCCATCCTTCCGCACGGGAACCCTTCTCGTTGGTCGGGTTGCTTTCCCAATGAAGAGCCTCGTTCCATTATTCATCAACGGCACCCAATTTGTCATCGTAATATTGGTTGTATAGTATTATGGTCTGGCTTCAAACCCATCCAGATGCTGCTCAGCCCTCCCCCGCAACCAAAAATACCACCCCCTACACCATCCCCCTGAGCTGGGACTGCCTGTTCAAAGTCTACACGGTCCCTGATCACACCTCACTAAGCAGCCATCTATTAAGATACACCATCTGCACCATGACATCTCCTCTATGGGTACAGATATAAACGGATATCTAAAGCAGACTTTAAATACAGACTTTGCATTACGGCTTTACAAGGACCTATCGTATTGCTTTTTGAGACATTTGTCTTCAGTAATTGAACACTACTGGCTGGCCTCAAGCTAACAACGGTTATTTCTCTGATTTCGATTCTTGTTCACATCCCTTCATGTAACTTTGTGTCAGAACATCTTCCCCTGGCGGCTGCTCTGACGATCGTTCTTCATTCAAGAGGCGCTTTACAAGCGGTGAATCCCAACGCTGAGGTGTAGAGACGAAACAGCAGTCAAAAACAATTTACGTCTGCAGAAACACACAAAGAGTGCAAAGAAAAAAAGCCAAGGCATATCAATAAAGCAATGGCCTGCTCCTTCGTTCAATGGAGGTATTAATAGAGTCCTTGGGTTTCATGTGTACAGAAGGACTCCAAAAAGAGGCTCCACCATTTCCCACCATTGCTTCTATCTAAACACATGGAAAAAGAGTAGATGGAAAGGTCTAATGGTTTATACCCCCCCCCCCACACACACACACACACACACACCACTCTCCACGATTAGCAGGGTGCCGGCTAGGGTGACGCCCATCCTCCTGCGGCTCAATCCATGACGTTTCTTAAAGACCGCCATGGAGATAGGGGCGATCCGTCAAAATGTGAAGCTTCTCGATGAGGAATGGCCCTCATTCCAGTGGGCTCACCTTGCTTGCGTGAGGCTGTATGGGATGAGGAGAAGGAGGGTGAGGGACGGGGCCCGGATACATATCAGAGGCAGGGGGTAGCCACCGCACCGTGGAGAACCCACAAGGAACACCTCCAGCTGACCCTCAGATTCCGCTCCAACACACGTTAAACACACACGCCAGACACACATGTCAAACACACACGCCAAACCCCTAACACACTAAGGTTTGCTCTTTTGGGGGTTTTGGTTTATGTGTGTGTGTGTGTGTGTGTGTGTGTGTGTGTGTGTGTGTGTGTGTGTGTGTGTGTGTGTGTGTGTGTGTAGACCGGCCACAGCTGGCAGACAGGCCCGCGGACTTGTCAAAATAGTTTGTGTGTGTGTGTGTATGTGTGTGTGTGTGAGTGTATATGTGTCTGTATGGTTGTCTGCATGCATGTGTGTTTGTGTGTGTGTGAGTGTGCTTGTCTGTCTGTGTGCATGTGTGTGTGTGTGTGTGTGTGTGTGTGTGTGTGTGTGTGTCTGTCTGTCTGTCTGTCTGTCTGTCTGTCTGTCTGTATGTCTGTATGTATGTATGTATGTGTGCTTATGTGTCTGTATGATTGTATGGGTGTTTGTGTTTGTGTTTCTGTGAGTGATCAGCCAAAAGCCAGTCCATCATAACCAGTTCGCCAGCAGCCATGATGGAAATCCACAGGAATGAACCCAGCTGAAGGCTTTTTTTCACCTGCAGGTGCGGTCGGGCCGGAGCGAGGGCTGGGTCTGCGTGCTGGGGTTACTCTAGACATAACTCCTCCGCAGCACAGAGACCACATAAATCAGCTGTAACCGCCCAAGCACATTGTGCTTAGAATACTGCTCCCATGAAACAACTGACAAATATTTTAATACCGCTTCAAGGAAACATAATACATCTGCATATACAAAACAGTTAATATGTCACATCACATAAAATGATTGCATATATCTTAAGCATATATATCTGTAATATATATATATATATATATATATATATATATATATATATATATATATATATATATATATATATATATATATATATATATATTTATATTATAATAAATAATCTAAATACATTTGTTCAGTAATTGTATAGGACTTGTTTGGTAGAATTATTGCTGCTAGAAACTCATCTTTGCAATTCTTTTGGGGCTGCTAAATATAGCCCAGAACAATGTGTTTGTCTTGAAACCAAATGATGCTTTCAGTTTAGCCTGCATTCACAACCCTATAGGGACTTAATGGTCCCCATTGTCAGAGCAATTGCTGCTTGAATTCCCAGTACAAGAGTAATTTGTCTTCATTGGAAAACGACTGCAGAAGTGGACACTTCTGCTTTCTTAAGAAGTTTTTCTAAAGAAGCACTCCTTCCTTCTCTCTCTGTCTCTATCTCTCTTACTTCCTGTCTCTTGCCCCCGCTCGCCCTCTCTCTCTCTCTCATAGGCGTTGTTTTAAATCCCATCTCATTATAAAGTTGACAGAAGTGATCCCCAACGATGGACAAAACAATCCTCCACCTCCTCCCAACCCAAACTGGTTGTGTGTGTGTGTGTGTGTGTGTGTGTTGTGTGTGTGTGTGTGTGTGTGTGTGTGTGTGTGTGTGTGTGTGTGTGTGTGTGTGTGTGCATTTTTGTGTGTGTATGCTAGACTTGTAGTCAAGACCGCCTAAACCGAGACCAAGACACTACCAAGACCAGAGGGTATCAAGACCGAGACCAAGACGAGACCAAGGCCAAGACAGACTGAGTCAAGACCAAGACAAAGTCGAGACGAGACCGAGACGAGACCAAGACCGAGACCAAAAAAACCAACAAAAAAAACAGCTAGTGAGCTAGTGTTACACCATAACTTGCATCAATTGAATAAGAGCAGCATACTGGGGTAAGAGGTTCAGTCCCAGTTTAAATTCAATTAAAGAAGGTATTATTTAAACTACAGACAGAACAATGCAGAGACAGAGCTTGTCATGAATGTGTGTGACTGTGAGCTCACTCACTGTAAATGGAGGAACTATTAGAGGATTGAGACTCCTTTGTCTGCTGTTGAGGACTGATATTACTGACTGACTTGTACTAACTGGTCCAAAAGTCATCTGATAAAACAGCTAACACCTCCAACAGCTATGGGAAACATGTAACTAATTACAATTATACTTAATTTGTAGATGAAATTGAAGATACACAATTATAACCTTGCCAGAAATAGATTAAGCCTGTGAAGTCAAAACAATGTGATATGCAGATGTTATTTAAATGTCAATGGTCACATTTATTTAGTTAAACAACTCCATTTTAAATAAAATACAGTAAACAACAATGACATGCGCACATGTCACATGAATCAAATGCAAACTACAAATTCTACATACCAATACAAACTGCACATCAAATGGTGCATTAACAAGAATAGAGACAAGATGCTGACATCTTGATGTCTGCAATAGCATGTGATTACAACACACTGCCAATAATATAAAGCCTCTTCTTCAGTAAGGCAAGAACAACAGCTCACTGACACGGTTTTGATATACAGTATTTCTACTCAATGAATTCGCCAAAATATCTAACGTTGGTGAAAACTGTTAATGTTTAAGTAGCCGAGAGACACTGATAAGTTAACTACCTGTACTTAGCATGTAGTTACACTCTTAGCCAAAAATGTTTCAGTAAGTCTGCAAAGAACTGAAGCTTGCAAAAAAATATCCGTCCCCTAAATAATTTATACCGCTGGCTTACCTCTCCGGGTGTCTCCGCTCCAGGTGTCTGGTGAACGTTGATGTCGTCCCGGCTGTTTCGGTTAGAGAGACTTTGCAAAACTTGCATTTTGCAGAATGCTTCTTTGTTGCCCCTGGACTGCAAATTTCTTTGTGTTCGGTGAATGCAAATTTAATGATGGCAGAATTCGCTGACATTATTATTACTAATGTAGGTCTGACTGAGACTGACAGCTACGACGTAAACCTAACGTTTCGCGCTGGTTACACTTGCGTCTTTTGATTGGATGAGCGCCAGTTTCTTAATCACAACAAAAATACATATATGTCATTGATTGGTTGCATTTGAAAGGTTGCATTTGAAGGGCGTGAAAGGCGAAATAATTTAATGTTGCATTATTGAATATTATGTTTTGTATCATGGACATGATTTGTTGCAAATCTCCCGACCACTATGTCGACCTGAGACCGCAAGACCAAGACAATGAGACCAAGACAAGACCGAGGGATCCGAGACCAAGACAAGACCAAGACCAAAGACGGTCGAGACTGTGACAAGACCGAGACCACGTAAAAGTGACCAGAGACCGGTCTCGAGACATCCAACTCTAGTGTATGCGTGTGTGTTTGTGT
>NC_136942.1:6836183-6846183 GCF_949987615.1 Pollachius pollachius
ACAGACAGGCAGAGAGACAGACAGGCAGGCAGAAAGAATATTAGGCAGTCAGAGTGACAGACGGGCAGAAAGACAGACAGGCTGACGTATAGACAGAGAGACAAGCAGACCAACAGGCAGACAAGCAGGCAGGCAAGCGAGACAAACCAATAGACCGATAGTCAGCTGGCCTGCCAGACAGAGAGACAGAGAACAATGGGTATGTCCATCTATTGTGGGCTCCCTCCTCCTCCTCCCCACACACGTGGTCATCAGCAGCACTAACGTGTCCCATAGCCTACAGGACACTTGGTTCACCATACCCGCATACAGTGGACAGAGACAATGACCCTGGACAGAAAGAACCAGACCCCCTACACTCAGCTGTTACCTCCGTCCCTGATCCTGGAGTTGGCGCTCAGGATACCCAGCATGCACCTGGACAGAAACCCTGTCATTCGATACCATCCGACAGGGAGCTGCTTATATACACAGCATGCAGTCTGATGATATCGCGGTTTAAACAAACAGCCCAAGCTGATTATTTACGAACAAATCGTGTAGGACATGACATCGTCAGGAGGTTAATACGCCCATGACATCGGGAGGGAGAACCGAAAACAAACAAAGATGTCCTCCTCCTTCTCCTTCCGAGAATGGTGGGGGCGTCGAGGGGTTGAACCTCACATTCAAAACAAGGTCCTGCTGTGTTCTGCGCCTTGCTCTACGGGCTGAGATGCTTCTTCTCCGGAGGTTCATCCAGGAGCTGTCTGATCCCCCTAGCAAGTGAGGGGGTGGGGGGGGGGGGGGGGGGGCTGAAACGCGACACCCCTTCCATCGAGCAGGAACACCCAAGTGGCCACCCTGTGTTTCATACACCACTGACATAGTTTCCAGTGAAGATCACCGCACCGCGCCAGCAGGAACAATACCACCACTGAGGGCTGCTCTTCCCTCTGTTCCCTCTCTCTGTTCATTCTCTTTTGGAAAATAAAGGGAAGTACGGAGGAGGAAAAAAAACGGACCATTAATCCCCTGAAAGAGGGAAGCCATTACGATATAGACGTACAACCTCGACAACCATCACGGCCGTTGGGAAGGAAACAAGGGAGGGAAGGCTGTTTGTATTTTCATGCCTTTCAAACTTTTTTTTCTCGCTGTTCTCATCTTTGCACCAGGCCTCATCATTCGCACAGCTTCTTGTCACGCCTTTTGTAATGTTCACACATTCTTTGGAAGTCACTTTTCTCTCTTTTTCCCTCCCGAAGTCTGTTTTGACATTTCCATTGTGTGTGTCATGCACCTCTCTCCACCTCTCTCTCTCTCCAACTCTCCCTCTCCCTCACTCTCTATCTCTCTCTCTCCCTCTCTCTCTCTCTCTGTCTCCCTCTCTCTCACTCCCTCAAGTCTGACCTCGTCTCCACAGCTGGTGGCCTTAAGGCCAGGTTGAGATTTTTCACTGAGAGACAAACACGTGTGGAGGAGTTGTTTCACCACCAGAGAAGGAGAGATCAAGAGAGAGAGAGAGAGAGAAAGAGAGAGAGAGAGTGAGAGAGAGACATAGGACATTCCTTGCACTGGCTCAGTGGTCAGTGAAGAAAAACAAGAGTGCGAGCGGCGAGCCCATGCAAGGATTAGTGGGACGATAGAGATCTCTCACGCTGCAGGTCTGAGGGAGGGGGGGGGGGGAGGAGGAGGAGGAGATGGGGGAGGAGGAGGAGGAGGAGGAGGAGGAGGGGGAGGAGGAGGAGGGGGAAGGAAGAGGAGGAGGAAGGGGGGAGGAGTAGTGGGGGGTATAGAGAAAGAAAATAAGAAGTATGATGAGTAAAGTAGGCGAAGGATTTGCAAAAGAAGCTTAGGAGAAAGGCCTATTCTGTCCTCCAAACATTAGAACGCACGTCCAGTAGAGTGAGGCATCCAGAGAATGGGACTGTGCTAAGGCCATAAGAATCACTTTTCACTGCCTCCTTAACACAGAAATGCTCTAACACACACAGACACAGACACACACACAAACACAAACCTGGCACATACACTTGGCACACAAGCAGATCAGGCACACACATACACACACACGCATGCACGCACGCACGCACACACACACACACACACACACACACACAGACACGCACACACACACCAAAGCAGCCTTTGCGAAGAGGAGAGGGCAGAGAGGTGCAGACAGAACATCTCTGTCACGCGGCCCGTGCTGGACGGTCTCTGGGTTAGCAGCTCACAGAAACATGAAGGTACCCTCCATGGAAAGACACCTTTCAGTGCCCTGCATTCCTCAGGCCCGGCGCCACTGCTCAGGGCCGAGTGAGGAAACGTATACGCACTGATCCTGGAGACAGGTTAACACCGGGTTCTAAATCCTGACATGGGAGGGAGGGAGGTATTTTTAGCCCGTTTCCAGCCTCTGAAACGTAATTTGTGATACACGTTTAAGCGTTAAGGAGTGGCGATGACCTAATTTTGTGAATGTGTTTTCTGTTGGCGGAACAAAGCTCTTGATGGTGTTTCACAGAGGCTGCACGACCCCACGCTGAGAACCGCAGTCAGGGGATTCAACGGCGCAGCTTTTAAAATGATAAATAGATTTTGCGTGAAGACACAGGCCCTGTTATCGGGGAGAAACACAGCATATGAGCAAACTTTTTCTAATGGTTCCTGTTTGAAAAATAAACCAAAATAATGAAAAAGGTTAGCTGCGAGTCAATCGTTTGCAGGAAATGATTCCAAAAAACTGCCTATTGATACATAATTAATACACATACATGGTTCAGTGAGCCAACAGTGGAGTGGTAATCGTATGCATCATGAGCACTAAAACGTTCCTTCAACGCCTTAGTCATAGATTCAGTCTCAGCTTGAAGAGGAACAGGGGAGGTGTTGATGGCAAACTGAGCCCACGTGCCAAAGATGAGAGAACAAAGTCAGAGGAGAAAGCCAATACAGATAGCTGTTCACCTGGAGCCACAACCACCACACAGAAACCACAGAAGACACACAGCGGTGGGATTAGTGTTCCGCAAGAACGGATAGGGAGGGGAAAGGGAGGAACAGGGAATACAGAAGGGAAGGGAGGGAACACATTAGGGTTTTGATCTTTTTTTTTTATAAGGGAAGACGAAAGACAAAAGAGGGGGGGATTAGGGCTGGAGAAAGCTCATAAGGAATCTTAATGGCTGTGCAGGTTGTCTACACGGCCCTATCTCGCCGGCGACAGAAGGCCCGGCATGGAGGAACGCCGCCGCTTGAGCTAAGGGGAGCTTCGGTGTCCACCGCTGGGGGAAGTATTATCGGGAGCGCTCCGATGTCAGGGATGAACATGAAAGAGAGAGCGAAACCTAGCCAGGAAAATACGTTTTTTTTTTGTCTGGGTTCATGTTGAGCAGAACACTTAGAAAAGCGTGAAATAGTCAGAGACGGGGAAGCTCGCCCGAGCCAGGTTCAGAGTTTCCCAGCCAAGCCGAGGAGGAGAAAAGGGAGATGGGGAAGAAAAAAAGAGGTAATTCAAATCAAAGCCTCCAACCACGTGTTCAACACCCTGCCAGCTATGGAGGCCCTGTCCCAGAAAGTATCAAAACCCATCGTAGAAATGGGAAACGCATAACATGTATTCCCTGGTCAAATAATTCAACCTTTATAATGTAGCATGTGTATTGCGACTTTTAACCCATTCATCTTTGTAAGACATCGATGGAAGGCGGTTTATGAATGTATTCCATGGATACAACATGACACACGTAGTACAACAACAAATGAGAGGTTTATGATTCCAATCAGTGCTTGTTATAATCAAGGTTCTCAGAGGGTCCCCATATTTGGGGACTCTCGGTCACTTTCGCAGCAAAAGGCATACAACACTGCCCTTAATACGTAGAAATAGTCATACTGCACATCAAATTAAACATGAGAAACTAGGCTACAAGCGCATATAAGTCATTTTTACACAACTCAAACACCAAGCATATTAATGATCAAATATCAAAATCTGAATAGCGTCAGAAAGTCAACCCACTCTCCACATTTCCATTGCTACCGCACCGATACTTCATTGTACACAAACAAATATTATCTCAAATGAAAGCTAAGACCATGACGAGACGAAAAACTCAGTGAACCAGCAGCCAAAGAATACAAAGGTATACAAACACTTATTTACAGCGACTACTACTTACACATCTGAACACATGTCACAAGTGTTCCCTTTCTAATGACATCACAATTATTCAAATAGACCTTGTAGATGCAGAGATATTCTCTATTCATTTTGGGTATGTCATTTTCGAGCAGAAACCTAAAAAATAGGCTGGAGCTTAACTGGTAAGTTGTATGGAGGGCCGCTAAAGAACAACATACTTCTTTCTTTCAGCGACCTGGTTTCTCTGCTTTTGGGGCCCTTCCCAACATTCCCCAATCAAAAAAATCATGGAAAGAGAGCTGTTTACCCCTGATGAACTCTACCCTAGATTTACACCCCTATAGAATGCGAAATGTCTCAGTCAGGTGCCCCTTAAAAATGACCCAGGGATTAAAATCATGCAATACTGATTACAGATACATACAGTAAATCACTAAGGATCAGGTACGGATTAAGGCTTCTTGCTCAAGGAGACTTACATGGAGGCTGGGGATCTTACCCAGTATACCTTCCAGAAGAAACTCAAACACCCTAGCCACTATACACCCAAGATCCATAACAAATGATCCAACTGAAGAAACCTTTTCTTATACGATTTAACACAAATCTACAATGTATCTATCGATAATCATACAAACATCACCAACAGACATTAGATGAACTGCTCATGTAGATGACAGTTTGATTAGTGGATACAAAGGCTGCTCAATGGGCACGACTGATACCGTCAGTGTTTGTCAATTTGGTGAATGTATGGATGTGGTCCGACACTTCATTCAAGCTTTGAGACAGAAGTGGTTCCTAAGATGGTTGGAGTGGATGTCCTCATGGTCCCTGAGCTCTTGTCGAGTGGTGGCCTCCCAGAGAAGACAAAGGACCCACCAGGGACCTGTTACTGATTGGAGGTGTTGATGGAGACCCAACAAGATCCAATAGACACTCAATACATTTGGAACGTTGCTCCGCGCTGGCAATCCCATAATGAGTAATGAAAAAACAAGCCTTCTCTCCTCTTATTGGTTGGATGTACTTATTATGGGATAGCAAGGCGAAGGGCCAATCACTGACTACAAAGGCCGCAGTGTAACACATCAGTTATAATGGCTCAGTGTGCACAGCAGGCAAGATCAACAAGCCAAAGGAAATACGAAAGACACCACATTGTTTTATCAGGACCATAAAGTATAGCGGTGCCTCGCTTCGTAGGCTTCTGCCCAAACAGCACCAGCCAATGACAGAGCTCAGCCCCCTTCACTGTATCCCCAGCACAGCCGGTAACTGTGTTTGTTTTAGTAATGCATTCCCATCTGTCACTCTGTGACAACCTCTCCCAAATAAAAACAAATTGGGTAAACAGAGTGGATGGGCTCCGTGGGGCTTTTGGAAGCTCCTGACTGGTGGTGGTGTCACTGGTGAGGGCTGCTGCTGTTTGAGCATGGGCAACGGGCCGGAGACTGGGGGAGAGAAGAACTCCATCCCCCGCCCCCTCTCCCAGCTGCTTACCTTAGCTACCTTCAGCCCCCCCCCACACACACAGACAGCCTCTCACCTGGCCCCTTGTTTGCTTTGTCATCCTGCCTCTGTTTGAATGCTTCATTTCCTGCGCCAACCTCAAGTTTGCCTCCTTTGTTTGGGAAAGATATCCCTTTTAATTAGGTTCAGCGGGCTTCACAATGTGTCATTGTGTGTTCTATATTGTTCCTACTGGATGGCTGCAAGCGATGGCGGAGCGGTCGTTTGTCGAAGCCAAGGAGCAATACTTTCCTCGCATCCAAACACATCACTCAGTCCACTCCAGAGACGCCGCCGACAGCACTTCTAAATCAGGCCATCTCAGCAAATTAGCCAGCGCATGCATTGCCCCGTACTGTTTTCCTAGCATTAAGCCAGGCAAACATGCAGCCGCACATATTTAAGCAGAGCAAACACAAAAGGTCAGGTGGTTAATGACCTAAGTTAACCCCACAACCACGCAGGGCTATAATTACAGCCATATTGTTTGTCAAATGTATAGTTACTGCATTCACCATTCAGGGAGAACTTGTTGTGTCTCTTTCTGCGTGCCCAAACCAAATGTGACAGTACTGAATCTTTCTGCTTTTGCATAGGCCGAAAGGCCCATTGCAGGGAGAACAGGCATTTACTTGTCTGTTTGGGAAGATTACCTCTTAACTTAAAGATTGTTTCTGCAGGTCAGTAGATCAATTCCAATGCTCATCATGCTATTTCCTCAAGAAGGAAGTACTATTTGGTATTTGTTCAGACATACGTTTTTCTTTTGTTTCATTGTCTTCCAAAGAAAACATTAAATTCATGAAATATCTGTATACTGCCCTCTGATTGTAGCACAATGTGACTATGAAATGTATATAGAGAGACAGTGTATTATGAGATGTCCTGCTGGTGAGTGTAGACTTCCAAGAGTAGGCCTCTCTTCTGGGGGCATATTTCACTAGACTGTCACACTGTGCAACGTATGCAGAACACCAGCAAGGTTCCCTCAACCAATACCAATAAAGACAGCTCTACATAATCACTCTGAGAGGGAGAGAGAGACAGTGAGATTGGTAGAGTGAGATAGATGAAGACAGGAAAACAGAAAGACTTTTCGGAAAATGGTGGCTTGACAAAAGGACAGCCAAATAAGCACTGGGTTTGACAGCTTACAGGGGTCCTATAACAACCATGATTGGAAGCAGATATGTGGTAAGCTGGAAGTTAAGACCCAGAGGAGAATTCTGGAGAGAAGTAAAAAAGTGATCTAGATCAGAATGAGCCAATGCTACAGGGGTAAATATAAGCCTGATACTGAACCAGATAAAAAGGGTAGAGCTCTATAATATATTTTAGATATAATATGCTGATGTCTCTTGTCTATGGAACCATCAGCTGAGATTATTTTTATATTCCCTCGCATTCAAACCAAATATGTGGATTTTTTTTATGGGTTTTGCAATCATGCCAAAGAAACCTCCACCTCATACATTAATTGAAATGTGTGAGGTTCAAACCTGTGTACGTGCTCCTGAAAGCATCTTGGTTTGTTTCTGTCTTTTAGGGAGGGGTGGGAGGGGGCGTGTTTTTACAACACCACCATAAATATTTCATTAGATAAGTCTGAGATAAGCACAGGGAGAGACAGGGAGAGGAGATATGCGATGGAGAGACAGTTGAACATTCTGCTAAGGCCTGTCATGAGGCAACTCCATGACTCTCCTCTGAAACCATCTGACACTTGACGCAGTATCTGTCAGATGGAGAGTTTGTGTGTGTGTGTGTGTGTGTATGTGTGTGTGTGTGTGTGTGTGCGTACGCCTGTGTATATGTGCGTGTGTGCGGCTGTGACAGAACAGACTATTATTTGCAAAGTGCTCTTGGTAGATGTTCTCGATAGATATGGCAGTATAAGACTCAGCGAGGGCGTTGAATGACTCACTTACTAAAGCATGGCATTTATGAATTGAGTTTACGGTAACACTTATCAGGAACTCCATGTCTGCAATGTAGTTGATATGAATTGAAATACAATCGTGTCAATAGACTTTACAGCGTAGGTATCTTTTTAACATTTTCACACCTTGACATGTTTTTCTATCAGTTGCATGACCCATTCTGAATAGTCTCATAAGTGTTACCTCAACTCTCTGCGAGGTGAGCTCAACTCTGATATCAGATAGTGCTGATATGGTTTGTATCCTGTTTTTTTGATAGAAAGGAAAATACAAACAGAAGAGGAATATGAATCCCATATGAACCCTGCCACATACCGTGGCCCAAACTCCATCGTGGAAAATAAGGAATGATTGACAGGTTTCTAGCTCCCCAAACCTGGTCTCACTTTAGATGCATTCACACTGTCAGATCTATGAGATGGTCCTTGGTTCAGAAAAAAATATAAGAGCCATGTAGTCTGTTGCATGGAGGAGGGAAGTATGTCAGGGGTAATGTAATTAACGTTAGTCCCATTCATGCTTCATGGGCTCTGCCCCTTAATGTCACGTAAAATAAAGATACTTTATTTCCTCTTCATTTTTCTCTTTCAACCTTTCAAAATACATTTAAGCGCCCTTGATGTGAGATACAGCCGATGGCACAGAGTTAATTGAGTTGTTTGGGGCCGAGTTGTCGTTCCTGATGTCATGGGGAAGGTTCCCCAGGTCACATCAGGTCAAAGGGTTCTTCAAAGGGCAAAGGGTTTGAAAAGTGATCTGATTTGTGCCCAAGACGTCCGCCCTTGAAAGCCTTGTACAGCTTTAATTGTACTTTGATCAATAGGGGGGGGGGGGGGGGGGGACGACTTAATCGGATTGGTGTTTCTGTGGGGTGATTACGAAATGATAACAAAGCTGCCTGACTCCTCATAATGGATTGGGGTTCAGCAACAACAGACTGCAAACCTTTGGAGTCTGAGACTAGCAGAAAATCTGAAATATTTGGCGTGCATAATTAAGTGACAGCCTCTTTGGTTAGGGACAGCGAACATATATGCTGCATGATAACAAATATATTATCCCCTTTCTGTAGCTATGACAAGACGAAGAGGGACAGGGGACAAACTATGTACGTGGTATGCTCGATAAGTACTGTGTAAATCAGTAAGTTAGTCGTCAAATAAGCGGGAAAGCAAAGCAAATCAATAAATAATACAACGTTATTGCTGTATTATTGCTATGTTAGTATTATTATATCTATCAAAAAATCTATTCAACTAACGTCCAGAAAACTTGTGGACACCAAGGCTGCCTATACTGCCAGCAGTCATACGTTAACCCCAGACCTCCTCATCGATAAGTTGATGGTAGTCGTTTTGATAGAGTCTAAAGCAGCCGCTCTGTCAAAACAGCGTTTAAAACTTACAGCGCGTATCTGCAGTGTTTTTCATTCTCATCACTCCCTGGGGGGCTGGGAGGGGGGGGGGGCTGTTTAAACCAATAGGCAGAGCGCATCGCTCATGCCGTACTGCTGGTGGGAGTCCACAGTGCACACACTGAGATGCTGGGAGGCAGTTTGTAGGTGAACTCAACCTAGACTTATTCTGCCTAGCCGATGTAACAACACCCCCACGTTACATTAATTTATCCTGCAGTGCTTGGGAGATCTCTCTGGTTTCTCTCCTTCTCTGGACGTTTGTCACCGTATGCCGATGAGACGCGGCGTGAAGAGATTCTTCTGCTCAGGAATATCGCTTCTGGATATCGTTTCCACTGCAACTCAACACCGGGTGAGTGGAGAAGGTTTACACACCGCTGTAACAACAGCAGTGTATCGTTTTCTGTTTTAACATGCTGCAAGTGCAGCTTTGTTACTGTTCCGTCCGAAAGTGTAAAGTTTTCTGTGTGCGTGTAGGTGCGTGTGTGTGAGGGGGGTTTGTTTGTGAGGAAAATAAACGATGGTTTATCCTGCAGTGTTTCTCCCTATTGCATTAGATGACTTTTGACTTAAGACAACTTTAGTCACACTTTCTCTTTTGCTTAAACTAAGAAACGTGGTGAGGGAGCGTGGGGCGTTGGGCGGAGAGTTCAGGCCCCCCGCGGAGCTCCAGATGCACGGTCTCAGCTGTCGCCTGTCACTGGGGTGACAACTGGTCGGCACCCCTGACTTGTCTGCCTGCTATCCCGTTCCAAGTAGTCGGGATTAATGTATGGACTCAAGCACCCAGACCGTGTTGAGTGAGCGAGGCACTTGTCCCACAACACCGCTGACACACATGAGGAATGCCCAGCAGCCACTCTCCGGGTCAGACCGTGATGGATACGGTGTGATGGGAGCTTTAGTAGGTGAATGGTAAACGGACCGCGTCTGTACAGCGTTTCTTTTTTTTTTTTTACCAGTCGCCACTCAAAGCACTTTACAATATTGCCTAACATTCACCAA
>NC_136942.1:6853683-6943683 GCF_949987615.1 Pollachius pollachius
CAACTTGCTCCGAGCGCTCGTGTCAGTGTCTCGGCGTTGTTCGGGCTTGATTTATCCATGTGTTTATCTCGAGGCTGACCCAACGCGCAGGAAACGGGACCCTTTGTACCTTGGAGAGGACCGGAGCGTTGAACTCCCGAGTTTACCCCGTGCGACGAGGCCCATATGTGAAACGTTTATGAATGGATTTTCAACGCGACGTACGCTCAGGCCTGGGGAGTACTGGGACGACATTTGCTTAGCAACATTTGGACAGCTTCAATATTTGTGAAGAATATGGCTTTTCGAAATAAATGGAAAATCCCAAAAATACAAAGCAGAAAAAAGGTTAGACCACACATGAAAGTGTCGCTTTTGACAGTGTATATTGTGAGAAGCGGCCCATTCATGGCTCTGCTGTGGGAGTGTGTGCGTGTGTATGTGTGCATGTGCGTGTGCGTGTGCGTGCGTGCGTGCGTGCGTGCGTGTGTATGTGTCTGGGCGCGCATTTGTGGGTGGTGTGTGTGTGTGTGTGTTTGTCCGTGTGTCCATGCGTGCGTGTGTGTGGGTCTGTATGTGCGAGCGCATGTGTGTGTGTGTCTGTGTGTGTGTCTGTGTTTGCACGCGCGCATGTGTGTGTGTGTCTAGGGTGCCACGGGCCTTTGTTGAGTTATAGTGTCCTCAAATAAAAAGGGGGCTTCCTCTCTGAAAGTGCCCCAGGGGCTATGAACCCTCAGCTTCCAATTGTTCCCAATGAGCTCCTGCTTTTACAACTAGGTGAGAGGGAGTCATGCGCGGACTGAGTTACGGTGAACGTTCTGCTCTGTACCTTGACAGACATCTTAGGAATCACTTCAGGGACTACAGGAACCAGCGGAGCACTGGTGTGTGACATGAAGATCAAGAAGAATCTCCACTAAGGAGAGGGATTTTGCATTGTTTGGACGGAAATATCCAGACTGGTGTTTAGCGTATCTATTTATACAATTCCAGTCTAAAATAGCCAAGCCTACCAAGAAGCATGGAGATCCCAGGGAACCTTATTTTGTTGACACAATGTTTTTTCACCGTTATCTAAAATAAAGGATTGTGTATTATTTCGCTCTCATCCACACCTCCTCATTGTCACCCATCGCCTGAGTTAACTCAACCCATTGTGCCATTCCCAATGCCTCATCCTTTGAGGAACACATGGTCTTCCCATCGAGGTCAAGTGCCAAGCGGGAATGCCTTTACTGTTTCATTTCAGCAAATTCAATTTGTCAGAAGGGGTCGGCTATAAGCTCTCCTCGGCGTGTCGGTGTGAAACTGTAAAAAAAGGGGTTACCCGAGGGTGAGGTGGGCTAACAAGGCCTCGGTCTGGCCTGCTTTTGTCAGCCCCAATCTCACTAAGTCAATACCGATGCACCCACCGCTCCACCAATTGACCTTTACTTCTCTCTTTGAAAGCGTCCAAAAAGGGGGATTGTTGTTACAGTGGAGCGAACGGCCTTTACTGCCTTTATGGCCAAGGGCTTTTGTTGGCCCTGTGTCCTGCTAATACCCGCTAGCAAGTCATTCGACTCTTTTTTTTTAATGATCAGGTCGCTCACAAACCAATGGGTGCTATTCTCACCAATGACCCCCAATGACAGTAAATGGTCTCATATTGTAGTGCTGGTATGGGAGGAGGATGACTGACCTTACCTAAGCCCTCCCCCTTCTCCAGGGCTAAAGCTATAGAATCAGGCCCAAGCTCATACACAACATAAGCAAATGTTAGCCAACACTTCTCTATCCCTTCTATTAACGGCCCACTCTGCCGGGACTTTTTTTGGCACCTACCTGGTACATTCTGGGCGAACCCTTGCTGCAATAAATCTCCTTAGTATTTATTGCTTTAAAAATACTTAAGTATAATTGTAATATCGTAAACACCATATGATTCAAGGAAAGGCGTGTATATTCTTGGATCATCTTGGTATTGGTCCTTCCTCATCTGCAACTAGCGAGCGTTATTATCCTTGGTGTTCAAACAAAGTCATGAACTTCAATCCTCCAAAGGGGAGAAACATTAGTTGAAACCTTGGAGGGGTGATAGCTAAAAAGATAAAGATCACTGACCATGAGGTATTGCAATCTTAAAAAAAAACATGATTGTGGCTTCCCACCCGTCCCAGCGCTGGTTTTTAAAGAGAGGGAGAGCGAGTTTGGACTGAGAGAAGAATGTGGTTTTATCGCGGTGACGGCAAACACCCCCGCCAGTGTGCGGTCAGTCCTGTGTCAGGACACGCCAGGGCGCCGCCAGCACCTAGCGGCGAACCCCGGCGTGTGTTTTTATTTATTTACTTCTCTTTTACAGCGGTCACAAGGTGCAGACCAGGTGTGAGGTGCTGTTCAGGTCGTTGCGGCTGTGACAGGCCAATGGGCCGTAAAGCCTCGGGGAGCAGAGATTTATGGGTCATCTGGAGCTCCCTGCGGGGGTCAGAGGTCAGGGATATTTCACAACTATCTTAGGCACACCGTGAACTGTGAAACAAGAGAGACGCCTAACAATAGTAGTGGCACGTCGTCAGCGAGGGGACGCTAGCAGTTTTACACCGGCGGACCACCGCTGAGCTGCTAGGCCTATCTGTCGTAGCAACAGTAACCAACTCGTTCACCAGGTCTTTCTCTCCCTCGTCGAAGCGTGTTTCCATTTGGCTTTGTCAGAGATTGTTATTATTAACACTCTCACAAGCACCGCTTTGCAGTTATCGCAAACTCAAGCACACGCACACACACAGACACACACACATACACATACGTAACTTGTAAAGACAGTAAAATTGTTTAAGGTAGAGTAACTCTGGAGCGACAGATACTGAGGCCAGTAAGCAGACCCTATCAGTAAGGTGTCAGACCTTCATTCATTCAGTGGGTGGTTGTTTCCCCGCTAAATTTCACTTATCTACTCATTTGTTCCCGCGTTAACCTTGAAAGGTGCCTGTAATGTGCGATTTGCAGGTGCCATTCACGGATGTGGATTGGTCCGTTTAGAACAGAGTGGACCTGTTTATCGTCTTCCCAATCCAAAACACTAACTTTGTCAAAGGTAATAACCATGAGAAAACATCAGACAACAAAATATTTTGACGCCCTGTCATAAAACATTTTTTTGATCGGACCCGATACTAGTATTCAGTCGGTAAGTCAGTAAGTCAAGTGTATTTCTATCACCTTCCACACAGGTCAAACGTGACCGAGTGCTTTACATCAATCAAATAAATGAGATGAAACATAGACAACCATCAACAGGCAAAACCAACATAGGGCTACTTAAAGGTTTTTCTAAAAACATGAGTCAAACATTGTCAACTAATGGCAAAGTTAGTAATTTTTGTGTTGACTTGGGTCCCCCCCCCCCCCCCCCCATAGGCAGGATGTTGCGTGGCCCCTCCCCTCTAAGACTTGCTAATGGAGTACAGTGCCCGGTCTTTTGGGCCAACACAAAGGCTTGTGGTGAGTGGGGGCTCCTACTGTGAACAGTCCTTCCCTCTCCCTGGCCTTGGCTGCTACAATGGCTTTGTGGCAGTGAGCTTGCAGACACACACACTAACCCATAGACATACATGCAAGAACACACACACGCACACACACACACACACACACACACACACACACACACACACACACACACAAAGCATGCAGACTTTGACACACACACAAACACACCTTCAGACTAACACACACACATACACACACACGTACACACACAGAAAGCATGCACACTTTGACAGACACCTACACACATACATCTTCAGACACACACACCTTCAGACACACACACAGACACACCTTCAGAGAGACAGACACACACATACACTCAGACGTCATCCCTGCTTACATTTAAAAATGAAACAAGACTGTAAACATGTTGATCTGGACATCCTCGTAAAATGCAACGCCTTGTCTCCGAGCCTCAGCGCATGGGAGCCCTCAGCTGGATCAACACGGCTCTAAAAGACGGGGCACATGCATGCGTACGGCGGCTCTTAAACACCACGGTGTCTTCTATAAAGCTGACCCGTTGTAAAGAAAGCAACCAGAGGATCACAAAAGACCAGCCAAGGTGTGAGTGTCCGGAGTTTGACCCGGAACGGTGGCTTTTGTTTTTTCAGACAACAGGAAGAGCCTCACCTTCTGACATTCCTGGAGAGGTGAAGGAGAGGGAGAGGTCAAACCCCCCCCCTCCCCCCCCCCCCCCCCGGCGTGCCCTGCCCGGGGGTCTAGAACAGACCTGACTCATGTACAGACAGAGAGGGCTGAGTGGACATGATGCAGACCGGGAGAGTTGGGACCGCGGCGCCAATATATCGGCTCTTTAGATGCCAGTGAATGGGCTCCTTTTGCCAATAAAGCTTTTAAGTCACGGACAGAGACAGAGTGTGTCCTAAAGCGAATTGTTGTCGCTGTAACCGTTTTGTTTTTGCGGATTTTAAAATCAATCTGAAGGATTGCATTTCATGCGTTTTGATTCCTGCGATTAAAAATTCCAACACAAAGACTGAGCATTACAGCGACGCTGACCTGGCGGTCGACCTCCCCAAGCGGCGCTGACTGCTTTGTATAAAGCTTTTATTTCCGATGGGATTCATATGGTCACAGACCAGAAGCTTATCTCATTCCGAAAGCCTGGTGGACATCCATGGCGACTATAGTCAACAGAGTCTGGGATTATCAGAGATAGATCCAGGGTCTCCCTGGGACCTGGGGGCTGATTTTCATACTGAATACTGAACACATGGCACATTTTGGATTTTGGACTACAGCCTTAATCAGCCAGCACCAATCTGTGGCTGTTTGTGTTTCTCCACACAATCACACATTGGAAGAGAAGTGTAACCCAGAAGGCTCAAACGGTTGGGACTCACCACCAGCCTCCCCACATCTCACCGCTATAGCTAGGGAGGTGTGAAGGATAGCAGGTGATGGATGGAGGGGAGGGAAGGAAGCAGTGGTGGGCAGAGGGGAGGGTTTTCATATGAAGGCATGAGAATAATTTGGGGATGACTGTGCGGTAAGAAAACCTGACGCCCCACATTCGCTGATCGATCCCTTAAGCAGTGGCAGTCCCTCTGGGTCTCTACGTGTGAAGTTTGAGGGGAGGGGTCAATGAAGGGGAGATCAAACCTCACCCTGCCATGACTGGCTGGGCTGGGGTTAAAGGGGGCCAGGCTGGGGTTAAGAGGGCGGGGCCGACTAGGTGAGGAGGGGGGGTGGGGGCGGAGTCATGGAGTAAAGAGTAGGATGGCCATCTGGTTGGGCTCATCATCAACACACACAAACACACACACGCACACCAATGGACACACACACACTGAGCTCTGGCACACACACCTCCCAGGTTTTCAACGTCTCAGTGTTGATATGGGCCGGAGCCGTGCTGACAAACCCTGCGAGTGAGGACTGTGAGCTAGTGTCCTGGATTTAGACCTGAGGAAACAGGCAGACTCAGAGTGAGAGAGACTGGGAGAGACGGAGAGAGAGACAGACACAGAGCCAGAGCCAGTGAGAGAGAGAGGGAGGAAGATACTGAAGGCATGGATTCAAGGGGCTGAAGTAGCATCTAGGACTGGATTTTAGTGGCTGAAAAGAAGCTTTTTGTGGAGCAGCTTGCGTTTTGGAGTCTTCTCCTGCACTGAGGTAAGGGCAGCACTGGGCTGTGGGGACACAGCTGCAGCAGACGTAATCTAGTTTGCATTGGAATGTGGAAGGTGGGATACTTTAGTGCTAGCAGTCAGAGTTTGTGTGTACTTTGAAGGAACAAGCCTTTAAAACAGAGGATGATTCAAGTTCAACGCTGACAGTAAATGCATGAAGTGTTTTGCAGTTATTTGTTAATGTTATACTTTTTTTACATAGTCAACATTCATTTATATTTTAAGCGTTCTTTTGGATCTTAATGTTGCAATATGTGTCATTTTTTTTAGATGTATCTGTATTTTAGTCAAAGATCACATTGTAGATCCGAACCCAGGGTCAATGTTGTTGAGGCAATGCAGATATAAATGTGTCCCAGATGTCTGATATCAATCGTGTGACAGCATCACACATGCAGTAGATGCAGGTGGTCTCTCTCTCTCTCTCTCTCTCTCTCTCTCTCTCTCTCTCTCTCTCTCTCTCTCTCTCTCTCTCTCTCTCTCGGAGTGGATGTCACTCGCCCAATTGTTGATTCCCAGCTCACGATAACAATATAGGTGAATTCTCCCATCCAATTAATGATAGCTGGGCCCTTTTCTTCTCATGCACATTTTGAACCGGTGATTCAAGAAAACGACTTATTGATGCTCAAACTTGAAGAGGCCAGAAAGCCAGGAAGTCTTGTTTTCTCCTTAAGTCTCCTATCCAGCGAGTGGGAGCCAAGTCAAACACATTGGGTGCGTCCAAACTGACACGAAGCACTGTGCTTCTCAGTGGAGTGGTGTGTGTGTGTGTGTGTGAGACTACATTGAGGAATAAAGACCCTAATTCAGACCAGAGGCTGCCTCCCTCCCCCCACCACCGCCCACCCACCCAATGCACTCTAAAGCCAAGAGTCGGGTGTCTAGATCTAGGATGCTCAAGTTAACATAGTGTACTCACGAGTGGACTTAGAAAGTGTCCCCCACCGCTGGATTTATTGATCAGTTGGGACCTGGGCTTGTGTGTGGAGTCTGTGGGTCAGGGTCGTGTGCTCGCTACTAAACACATTCTTAGTGTTATAACCCACTACAACGGCTAAAAATAAATCACATGATAATATCGGCGTGTAAACAAGTGTTGTGATCAAATTAGGTAAAATAATGAGATCCACTTTATTGGATGAATATTTAACCTTAAGGTGCATGAATAGGTCAGAGTGCCACAAGAGGAAAGCCACATAACAGTGATAAAACAAATAATAAAAGCAGCAAGTATGTGATAATGAAATCTCCTGTACATATATTATTCACCTTTCATTCATACCTTATAATATTGACTATCCAATATCGAGAGGGGCAATGACAATTTATTAATCACAGATAGACACACACACACACACACACACACACACACACACACACACACACACACACACACACACACACACACACACACACACACACACACACACACACACACACACACACACACACACTGCTTACCACATTCTACACCCCCCTATCCTACCACCCCACATCCACCCAACCCACCCCCTGCACCCTCTGGCTCTGTGGGGGCAGATCACTCAGTTATGCAGGCACAGAGCTCCCAAAGCCATGTTAACAAGCACCTATACAAAAGGAGAGGGGCTGTTAAACATTCAGGACTGCAGGGGTCTAGCCTGTGTGGGAGGAGGGCAGGGGGGGAGAGAGAGAGGGAGAAGGTGATGAGTTGGAGGGTGGAAGAAACTAACCTTAAAGAACCATAGATCCCTTGTTAAGAGCCAACCATGAGACGCCGACGTAGGCGATGACTCGGTGAACTGTCAGTACAAAAGGGAAAAGTAGTCGGCTCAACACTTTTTGGTATACAAGAGTTGGAGGCAACCCTTCTTTTTTGTCAGAGCGGAAATGAGTTTACTGACCTCAGAGAGGGGAAAACAATTAGCCTGTATACAGATGTATGCTAATGCCGGCCACTTGGACATTCTTCTGAGCTCAGGCTTTGGCTGACATGACGCATCATCAGGCTCGGCCCGGGCATGTACATGAGCGACATGTTTCAAACAAATGCAAGGCAAGGCGTAAGGTAAGCATGTGGGGCTGACAAAGTGTAAGAGGCCCCCTTCCTGTGAGAGCGTCTGGGCTCCTGGTGGAACCTGCCTATAGTTAGCCGACCGCCGCATACCCGCCCAACGTGAAACTCAAGCAGCTCTCGAAACAAGGGCACTTTTTCTCCCTGGGCAGGTTATTTTGGTCTCATTTGCAAGTCAATAGGGGCTCGGTGGAACAAGAGAGTGTCTTTTCTGCTCCTCGCCCTGCTGCTGTCGCCCTGGAAGACAGGTTATCTGGGTTCCTTTGCGATGCGCACGTTAGGATAACACAACAACATCGTCATTAGAGAGAAAGGAGAAAAAAAGCCTTAAAGACTTAAACAGGAGATAGAAGCGGTGCTCATGACGGAACATGCCTTCTAGTGTATTCCCGCACAAAAGCTCCATTGTTTTGCTGACATGGCGGGCGTTATGATGGGGACGCGTTCGCGAGTCAACCAGACTCTATACTTTGTGGCACAAGGCCATTCATTAGTTCTGGACCAGCTGGGGGGGAGAAAAACAGAAGAATCCACTTCTGCCTACAACCGCTGTAAATCATTCTTGTGTGTCAAGATCTCAAGGTTGGCAGGCTTACGAGTGGATATGCCAGTTGTTAGCATGGCATACGGCAGCCTCCCCTTGTCCTTGGGGCAGGCTCGGGGTTGGCGTGTTAAGCATGGTATGTGTAGGCTAAGGCAGTAGCTATGGGCCTGCGGGACAGTTAATCATTCCCTGATTCCACCAGGACCCCTGGCGTGCATGCCTGTGTCAGGAAGATTCCTCACGGTAGCAAGGGGAACACTGGTTACCACAGGAACATACAGCTGACTGGTGGGTCCATAGTGGGTCTTTGTCTTGTGTACGTGACTTCCACAAAGACATTTTAACAGTTAGTGTCTGCTGGACGGTTGCAGGCCTGTCCATCCACGTCTGTCGGCGCAAACGTGGGCCCCTGTTTTTTATGTGCGACACAGGGCCGGCACACTCCCATAGAGACGTAGAAATGGATGGCATTCCAATATGGGGACAGCAGAGATGTTTAGAGAGGGGGGTTTCTATCACCACCACCACCACCACCATCTCCACGCTGTTGTTCTTCAAAGACTGCAGTCCGGTGCAGTCCGGGTTTTCTCAGCTGTTTCCCCTGCATCCATAGGGGGTCGAACCCAACAAGGGGAGTAGGAGACAGGCTGTTGGGCACTGGCTCAAGGCTCCCCATTTGATCTCAGTCAGAGTCCGGTGACCCATGAGAGATGGCCACAACTGGACACACATTCAGCATGCTCTCCCCACCGTTCCTGGCCGGTGCAGCCGGGTCTCTCAGGCAATGCAGGAAATACATTAAGGATTTCATTAGTAGTTAGGATGGGGACCTGCAGTGATTCATATGGGCCCTTGATGGGGGGGACCTTTAGAATTGGTTTGTGTCTGAACCCTTGAACTCAGCAGTGCATCAGTGGCTCATCCAGCAATGTAAAGGGCAAAAGCCAAATGTGTAAAACTGTATGGCAAATCTGAGTGGGATTATGATAATGCAGAAAGGGTATCAAAATATCAGCTCCCCCTTGTTCCCAGGCCGAAAAGCTCTAATCCTCTTTACTTATCAGATCTAGTCTAGTCTAGTCTAGTGGCTGACTCAGCCACCACCAACATACCTAACCCCTACCCACTCCTTAATGTATCTGAATTCCTTGGGAGTCACTTTGGGCAAATAATGGCTAAATAACTAATCCATCTTAAAGTCAAGCCGACTTCTTTCTGCCACCAGTGGGTCACTGTGATGTCCATTATCCTCAGCATTTGTGCTAATGTGTGTGGTCAGACACACATAGATCACAGGACTCTGTGCCATCCTTTGATCTCTCTGCAGTACCATCCTCCCTGCATTCCCCTGCTGGTCCCCTGCTGAGAATCAGGCGAGCCTGTCCGTTTTCTCTCCCTCCATCCGTCCATCCGTCCATCCGTCCAACCATCCCCTACTGCTCTCCTTCTTTCACCTGTTTGCCATAGCTCCATCCGTCCCAAAGATGAAAGGATGGTCAGATACTAACAGCAGCAGGTTGGAAAACAAACAGTCCAGAAAAAGAGAGAGGGGAGGTGAATAGAGAGAGAGAAAGAGCTTGTGGACATTCCCCATATGGCAGACGTAGCCACAGGGAGGCTGTTTTTGCCCAAGGCCAGCCTGGTGTTTTCACAGACCTCGAGCTCCAATAATCAAGCCATCACCAGAGCCCATGTGCCTGTGGGCCTCTCCTTGGATACAGCCCTGCCTGGCAGGGCAGTGGGAGAAAGAAAATCAAAATAATATGCTCCTTTGGGATGCATGCTGGTGCCTAGTTGAAGTGTGCCAGTGTCTCGTGTCCAGGTGGAAACCAGCGTTGGCAAGGAATGTGCAGTAAACGCATCGTAATCCATCGAGTGTTAATTGGTGTTCGTTTCTGCATTCGCGGTAGTTTCAAATTTATTTGTTTTATTCCTCGCTTAAATGAGCCAGAATGTCACCTCTCGCAGCTTTGGGAATTTCTTAATGACTTTGAAATGGCCCAAAAGCCGCAAGTGGGAAACAATTAAATCAGTGACATGCTACCATTGTGGAAATGGTAGGGTATGGTTCCCTTGATGAGGAGGCCTTTTATATAGGGGATTCATCAGCAGAGGAGGATTAAATAAGGCTTGCTCATATGTTGTAATGGCTCCTTTCTGGGAGCTGGTTTTCGAGCCCACATGAATCAAGGCGGTGGTAGCGAGAGCCGGTTGTAAAAACGTGCCTGGGAAAGAAAATAGCAAACAAACAGATTAGGACGCTGACATCAACCGGGTTGACGTCACCGCGGCTCGTCATGCTGCGGTCCTATCTCTATTTCAATCCTTCCTCCTTTACATTTGTCTTTCTTTCTCTCCGGTTCTCCATCCATTGCTCTATTGTATCTGTGATCACTTTTCTCCTTCTTGGATTCCCTGTTCTCCCACCAGTTCATTGTTCATCATTGAGTCCTCTATCATCCATCTAACGTCCAATTTTCCCCTTCCTTCCTCGCCCACCAGTGAAAGGAGCGTCTGATGAACTCAGAGAGCTCAGCGGTGGCGGGCGGGGGGGCCTACCAGGGCGGAGCCCGCCAGCGAGACCTGATGATGGAGCAGAAAGTCAGCAAGCTGACCTTCGGCTTCCAGCGCAGCTCCACCTCCGACGACGACTCCGGCTGCGCCCTGGAGGAGTACGCCTGGGTGCCGCCCGGACTCAGGCCTGAACAGGTGAGCGTGACCGAGTTAAAGAGGATATCAACACCACGTTGTTCAGCCCTGTGTATCAAGAGGTGGCTCAAGGAGTGTTGGCGTCAGCAAGTCGGGAGAACTTTAAGTCTGCTCACCTTTCTGAGGGTATGACACAGTACTGAGATTCCGAAGAGTACACAGTGTTCTTGACTTTTTTTTTGTCTTTTGTCACGTCATTCGACAGCGTTCACATGCAAGTTTCACTTTTTTTCCCAGAAGCCTCCAGTGATGGGAGACTGGTGAACACTCCCAAAAGAGAATTAAAAACAGCTCTGACCTGATTCAGTCCCCTGATCTCAGTCTTTGTAGCCCAGTTCCCTGGCCCAGTTTAAGGCTGACGTTCCGCACACTCATGAATAACATCCCAGATACGGCCTCTTCTTAGGTTCATATGCCGCTTCTCGGAGACACAATGGTAACCGTAGACATCAGGTCTGTTCTCCCAGGTTTGTTTGTTTGAGACAGACTTGGCAGGCTCTACCCCGCGAGCCACTTACAGGCAGGATGTGTGTATTTTTTATTTACAAACTGTGGTGTGGCCCAGTCTGGTTGTCATTATGGGAGATCTGTTAGCAGATGTTTGCGAGCGGATCAGGCCTAGCGCTGGTGGTGGTGATCAGCCAGAGGGAGAGAAAGAGAGAGAGAGGGAGAGGGGGGTAGCAGCCTTTTAATGGGCCTTCCTCGCCTACATACTCAGGCAGGGCTGTGATGTGTGTGTGTCCGCAGGGCAGTCAGTGTGATCTGGAACCTTCTCCACACGTTTAATCTATTTTTCTCCTCTCACTCTCTCTTTCCATACACAACCGCCACTTTTTCCCTTTTTTTTTTTTGGTGTAAACATACTTGAAAGTAATGATGGGGATGAGGAGGCAAATAAAGGAGGGGTGGGGGGGGTGATGGTTGAGGGGGTATATGGGGGAGGGGTTAGGGGTCGGTGGTGGTCGAATAACAGAGAGAAAACCCTGGGAGCAAATACGCGAGCCTTTTGTGTGGGTCTAAACTGTAATGCCTTTACTGCAGTCGTTGCAGGGCTCAATGGCCCCTGTGCATTAAAGGTGATCATCAAGTTGGAGGAGCGGGTGTGATGACAACCCGCCGTCACCCCCGTAGCCAGGCTGGATGAGGGGGTAATAGCAGCATGAAAACGTGCATAATTTATGGTGGGGGGGGGGGGGTATACTCTGAGCCGATTGTCAAGCTAAATTGCTGTTGTCCCTCAACCACCACCAAAGCCCACCCCCCACTAGACAGCACTAGCAGCAGGGGGTCCGCCATGGAACACATCCAAACTCTTTATCTGCCGGGCAGTAATGATCTCCCCCCCCCCCCCCCCCCCCGTGCCCTACCCTCGTAAAGGATAGCCGCCTCAGTGGACGGCTCCCCCTTCCACCCCCCGACGCTCCAGGGTCAAAGTGCCACTGAGACACTACGGAGACAGCCAGCTTTGTGCTCTCCGTAGAGAGAGGTAGTAGTACATAACCCATCCTCCTCCCTCACACAAAGCCTTCTCTGCTTCTCTGGGATGAATTACACACCGTTTTGTTTATTCATACGGATTTCATCCTGCTGGGTTTCAAAGTTGGATCAAAGGAGAATAACTCATTTAGTTATGACAGTTCCCAGTGAGAGTTTCTGAGTAATGGGCGAATAATGTCTGCTTCAAATACAGCCAATGAGCCAACAGATCATCTAGGGAAGCTCAATCACTAGGATTCCACCGGCCCGGTCCAATATACATGATGAATAGACACGGACAAGACGAGCCTCTGCGCAAATGAACCTACTAGTCATCCGAAAACTTTTCCAAGTTTGGATTTACCCATGAGTGTGGACCCCAGGTTAATACATTACTGTCTCTTCGTGTTATATATTGTTATGTGACCGTGGTCAACTTTAGACACCAAAAAAAACCTGCTAGAAGGAAAGGGAGCTTTTTGTGAAAGTGGAGTCACTTCCGTTCACGTCTCGACTGTACTCGACTGTTGTCGGGGACCCTGGACAAATCATCTGCTGTACCTGTGAGACTCATTAGTCTGGCGGCTAAGCAGTAAAAAACATTTGAGAAACATATGCATACTGTGCATGCATATAATACCCTACCTAGTAGAAAGTAGAGGCAGCATATGTTTCGTAAAGGAGCACCCCCACTGCATCCACTGTGAGCACCATTCATTCCAGAAGAAAAATCGAAGTCTGACAGTGTTGGTGCCACGCTCCATAAACGTAACCAAACTCGCTTTTTGGCAGTTATTAGTCAACGCACACGCTGTTGTTCTTTCTCTCCCACGATAGCGTCCATTTCAGAATATGGAAAAGAAAACACAAGAGCCCTTGGTGCTAGATTGGGAGAACACGATTGTTGATGAGCTTTTGATTGTGAAATCGGATAGTGTAAAAGAGTGATCGGTTGTATAACCTCTGTATTCCCCTCTGTCTTATCCAGGTGCAGCTATACTTCTCCTGTCTGCCTGAGGACAAGGTTCCCTACGTCAACAGTCCAGGAGAGAAGTTGAGAATTAAACAGCTTCTCTACCAGCTTCCCCCACACGATAATGAGGTAGGAAACATCCCATGGGTGGTTTATATTGTTTCTGTACGCCTGTGTTCACATAAAGAAAATATCACTATAGGGGACGTGTGATAAAATCAGTTGATTGCGTATAACAAAAAAATACAGGATTAACTAGCAGAAGTGATTGTGTGTGTGTGTGTGTGTGTGTGTGTGTGTGTGTGTGTGTGTGTGTGTGTGTGTGTGTGTGTGTGTGTGTGTGTGTGTGTGTGTGTGTGTGTGTGTGTGTGTGTGTGTGTGTGTGCGCGCGTCTGTCGGTCTGTCTGGGTGCGACAATCCCCAATTGTATGTGTATGCATAAAATTCAAGTATCATAAAATGCTATCCCAGCAGGCATCCTCAATAAAACATATGGTTACTGGTTAGTGTGAGGGGTCTGCAAGGCTAAGACTCATTTCCCCCCCATTCCATAGCCCCTTTCACTTATGCAGTCTTTCCCTGCAATGCTCAGGAACATTTCCTGCATGGGGTCATTCTTGACTGAGAACACGGATCGATATTCTGTGTAAATCTTAATCATAAGTCTTGCATTACTGCCATCTGCTGGAACGTCCCCCGGTCCATGTATTCCTGGCGCAAGAGGGAAATGTTCCAGAACGTAGCTGCATGAGTGAATGGTGAAAATCGACTGATGCCTGAAAGGTTATCCCAGTAACTTACCAGGAATTGTGCGAGAAAGGCTCATATCTCTCTTTCGACCCCTCCATTTTGACTGCAAAGCGACGAGTACAGCAGCATATCTGCTGTCTGCCGCCAGCCCGAAAACCCACACATCGACCCGCATATCGAAGCCCACCGGCGCCCATGTGAGCAACTTGGCATCCGTTGAACCATCACACTGAGGGTCGTGCGGGGGGGGTGGAATTTCTCTGTTTCACAATCATGTCCCTTTGTAGTGCGGTGTGGGCACAATGCGAGTCCTTACTGGAAGATTTTATGATGTTTGCCGGGAGCCCCTGCCAACCAGATTCCTGTCATAGCACTGGGGTTTTTACGAGGCCGTCCCAGTGGGAGAGAGAGGGCTTTGCTGGTTGAGGGAGGCTTTATGTGATGCCACCGCCACCACCACCACCACCACCACTGTGGCACCACAGGCAGTGCACCACATGGCTCTCGTCTGTGTTTGCCCTTGTCTCCGTGATTCCACTCTAAACACAGCCTCTTGTTTGTGTAAACGCCTGCTTCCCCCCCCCCCCCTGCTTCTCTCTCAGAATTTCAGATATTTTTTTGAGGGACATCAAAAAAAAGGGGGGGGGGGGAGCTGTTATAAAAGACTAGGTTCTCAATGGGAGATTGTGTTTGTGTGTGTGTGTGTGTGTGTGTGTGTGTGTGTGTCAGGGAGGAGGTTAGGAAGGGCATGTGAGGGTCATGAATTGCCTTTGTTCAGCATGCTCCGGTATGCCACTTGGCCCTTTCTCATACTTAACTCACTTTATAACCTCTTTTGAGGACCTGACAGGACAGGCCTGCCATTGGATTTGCGACGAGTCCCCCCCCAAAAAAAAAGAAATCAAGAATGCATAATGTTAAAAAGCTATTCCACTTACAACTCTACAAATATGGGTGAAGGTTCTCAAAAATTCCAAAAATATGCTATTTTGTCATGCAAATTTCACGAGGGAACACACATTTTTTGCCTTCACTGCCTTGTTTCATAAAAACCCTAATACTCCCAATAATAATAAAAGTGTTACCATCACTGGCTATATCACCATGCCAACAACAACAAAAACTAAAACAAATACTAACCATCCCTACCTTTTCCACACTGTACTATTTCGGAGTCACACCAAACAAGCCAGCCAACGTCTCATGTCCTTTTGCTCCCCAGGTGCGGTACTGTCACTCCCTCAGCGAGGAGGAGAAGAAGGAGCTGCTCATGTTCAGCGGTCAGAGGAAGAAGGAGGCGCTGGGGAGAGGAACCCTCAAGCTGCTTCCTCGCAACCTTCAGCACAGCGTCTGCGAGCATGTACGTTCTACCGGCCGCCCGCCCTGTCAAACACACAGCGCTCGCTGGGTGGTTCACAGGACGGTACTGCATGGGATCAGACAGTTTGATACCTTCTTTAAACACTCGGGCAGCGGTGCACGCTCAGTGAGCAAAAAGGAAGGTTTAGGACATTTGAAGGTCAGAGGTCACAAAATATGCAGCCATGGCAATAGCATATGAGTTTGAGGGTTTAGGTATTTGGCAAGTATGCAGAGTTAAGTTTCCAACTCAAAGACCTAAAAGGGCCAGTTAAAGTACAAGGGACCGACTCTACATTCTGTGCATATATTCGCCACTACACAAGTCCCTACGCTGTTTGTATTGCCTCCTGAACGAGATTATTCGACGATATATGACTGGTATATTTTGTCAAACAGTCCGATGGAGGTGCCCCCCTATGAACCTATGTCCTCTCTCTACAACAGAAGGAAAAGTTTCCTTGCGGTCTCCTATGTTTGACAGCTTGTGTGAAATTATTGAATTCAACTGGAAAATGCTAGTGTCCCTGCTTGGCCCACATAGAGCAGGCAGTGAAGAAAACACACCAGTCAGTGTGACTGCTGTTATGAATACCCCCGTGGCCATAATTCATCTTGTCAACAGTTGTCCTCTACTGTACACTGAAATGGTCCCAGACGCATGCACAAGCACACACTAACACACTCACACACACACAAGGACCTCTGATTTATCCCCCTGTGTCAACAAGGTGTGTAAAGACTGTGTGGCCAAATGATCCCAGTTCCTGCAGGCTGTGCAGGCGGTGCATTACATTAACGGAAGGGCATAGCATGAGCCTTAATGTATATATCCATGGTCGTTGTTTAACCAGATGGTGTTACAAACACAAACCCAGGCCTCCACGCTAGGCCTACAATCAATCAAACTCCGTCTCCTCGCATTCTGACGGGGAGTGTTTGTAAATCATCGTGTTGGTAATGAATCACAGGTGTGACATGTTTGTTTGTATATTAATGTATATATTTATATTACAGTGCGGCGAGAACGTTAACGGCGGAGAGATGGCGGTGTTCGTGTCGAGGGCGGGGCCCGGTGCGGCACCGTGCTGGCACCCGGCCTGCTTCTCCTGCTCCACGTGCAGCGAGCTGCTGGTGGACCTCATCTACTTCTACCAGGACGGCAAGGTCCACTGCGGAAGGCACCACGCTGAGCTGCTCAAGCCCCGCTGCTCTGCCTGCGATGAGGTGAGCACCAGGGGGGGAGGAGAAGGCTGAGGGACCCCACGTAGCACTGAACGATTAAAGACCATGTTTCACTGCCTTTGTGAAACGAAACCCTATCTGCTTGTTAAACGCCTGTATTTCCTTTAAAATGCGTACGTCCCAGCAAGATTGTGAGGCACATTTGGGCCTCCCAAATGTGCCTCACAATCTTGCTGATAGGGGTTGCATTTTGCCCAAGGATGCCTACAGATACACTAGTGGTACTGGATATTGGACATGGGTTTGAATGCCGAAACCTTTCAACTGGGAGTCACCCTAGTACCCAATGGACTATCCTGCCCCAACTAGACCACCCTGCCTCCCAAGAGTTGAGGAGGGTGTTCTTCATCTCGTCAAGTGTGTGTTTGTGTCCCTCCTCCAGATCATCTTTGCTGACGAGTGCACCGAGGCGGAAGGTCGCCACTGGCACATGAAGCACTTTGCGTGCTTCGAATGCGAGACGATCCTGGGCGGCCAGCGGTACATCATGAAGGACGGCGGGCCGTACTGCTGCGGGTGCTTCGAGTCGCTCTACGCCGAGTACTGCGAGGCGTGCGGAGAGCACATTGGTAAGGCGGCGCTAATGGAGTTCGGCTAGGTTCTCCTGCTGTAACTCGACCCTGGTACATATGAGCTCATAGATAGGAATTCATTAGTTAAAAAACGAATGTTTCAGACAGGTGCCAGATGTGCACTTATTATTTCCCAAAACAAACATACATTTTAACCATTACTAAAACAATAAAGAATACTAAAAAATACAGCCCGAAGGACCCATAAAGACCTAAAGGTTATGGATGCTGGCCAAAACCCTGCTAATAAGCCTTTTAATTATTCCAGGTGTGGATCACGCTCAAATGACATACGACGGGCTCCACTGGCACGCCACCGAGTCCTGCTTCAGCTGCGCCCAGTGCAAGAGCTCCCTCCTGGGCTGCCCCTTCCTGCCGCGCCAGGGCCAGATCTTCTGCTCCAAGGCCTGCAGCCTGGGCGAGGACATGCACGCCTCCGACTCCTCCGACTCCGCCTTCCAGTCGGCCCGCTCCCGGGAGTCCCGCCGCAGCGTGCGCATGGGCAAGAGCAGCCGCTCGGCCGACCAGTGCCGCCAGTCGCTGCTCTTCTCCCCCTCCGTCAACTACAAGTTCCCGGGCCTGAGCGGCAACGCCGACGACACCCTGACCAAGCTGGCCCACGTGAGCCTCTCGGACGAGCCCTTCTGGAGGGGCCGCGGTGAGGAGGCTGAGGGCCCCGAGGACCGGGAGGAGGAGTGGGCGGAGCACGAGGACTACATGACCCAGCTGCTGCTCAAGTTTGGCGAGCAGGGGGTCTTCACGCAGGCGGACCCCGAGGCCCGGCCCAACGCCGACGGGTGGATAAGCGAGGCCGACGTCAAGGCCAAGCAGGGGTCCTCTCAGGCGGGGGGAAGCGGCGGTGGAGGTGGAGGTGGTGGTGGCGGTGGTGGTGGTGGAGGAAGGGGAAGTCAGAGCCTAGCCAGTAAGAAGTACCAGTCAGACATGTACTGGGCCCAGTCGCAGGACGGGCTAGGGGATTCGGCCTATGGGAGCCATCCGGGCCCGGCCAGTAGCCGGAAGATCCAGGAGCTGGATCTGGATCATGGAGCCGGAGGGGGCTACCAGGAGGAGCAGCAGTGGTATGACGACTCCCTGGAATGTATCACTGATGAGCTGAAGAAGACGGATCAGAGTGTGAGGGACTCCATGGACTCATTGGCTCTCTCTAACATCACCGGTGAGCAGAAGTTACTGCTTTTGAGTCACAGGAATAACAATCGCTACTCTTTCGAACAAAATCCGTACAATGACCATGCTTTAATTCTCGTTCTTCCTTCCTTCCCTTTCTCTTAGGGGCCTCGGTGGATTGCGACGGCAAGGACGGCCCCTTGGTGTACCCGTTCGCAGAGCTGGAGACGGGAGACTGCGACAAAACCAGCAACATGGGGACCCTGAACTCCTCCATGCTGCACAGGAGCGCCGCCTCCCTGAAGAGCCTCGTGTCCGAGCAGGACGAGGCGGAGGACCACAGCCCGGCGGAGGAGGAAGAAGAGGTGGAGGTCCCGCTAGCAGAGGAACGGGCTCAGCTCCCTCACCTGCCTGCCCTGAGGAGGGCCCGCTCCCAGAGCAGGCAGCACCAGGTCAAGTTCTCCGACGACGTGGTGGACAACGGCCCCTACGAGCTGCAAGTCCGCCCGCCTCCAATGAGCGAACGGACCCGACGCAGGGTGTACAACTTTGACGGGCAGGAGCAGGACGCCCAATCAGGCCGCCGCCACCACCACCACCACAGCCACCACAGGAGACGCCGCAGCCAGAAGTCCCGCTCCGACAACGCGCTTAACCTGGTGCCCAAGGAGAGGGCCCTGGTGTACTACAGAGAGGACCACAAAGGCCGTGTCACCCCCGCACAGAGGGGCAGCCAGGACCTGTACGGCCTGCCCCCCAATGGACGGCCCAGTCCCCCGGCGAGGTCAGACTACGGCCTGGCGAAGGGCCCAGCGATGGAGAGGTTCTTGGGGATGTGCAGGGAGGACGACGACTGGTGCTCGACCTGCTCCTCTTCCTCCTCTGATTCCGAGGAAGAGGGCTTCTTCCTGGGTCAACCTATTCCCCAGCCCCGGCCCCTAAGACATTATTACACCGATGACCTGCCCAGCCCGGTGGCCAGCATGCCCTCTCCGCCCTACGGCCCAAGGACTAAATCCAAAAGGAAGGGACACAAGGGCAAGAACTGCATCATTTCATAGACTTGTCGTTAACGCTTCTCATTTGAGGGAGTTCTCCGCCACTTTTCGCCATCTATCGTTGCCACTGATGAATTTGCCTGAACTGCCTGGTTACTTTTTGACTCAGTTAATGCTACATTAATGAACAGCACTCACATTATTGATCCGTTGAATAAAAAGCAAAAAGTGAACATCCACGTTTCTTTCAAGCAAGTTTCCTTTTGAAGCATTACAAAAAACGAGTCATCCGGGTCAAGGTAATTCAGAGCCATGCATATTTATGAGGCATAACTTAGAGGTCAGTCGAGATTGTTATTTAACATTACAGATATGAATGTAAATATTGTAGAGGTAATAAACAAAATGGCTATTTTTTATACCCCCCCCCCCCCCGTTTGAAGACCTGTTTTGTAGTCGAAAGACAAAATTATGAAACAGCTGGCCCATTGCTATTTTTACATCACGGTGTTCAATCCATAAATAAATATGGCCCATGCTCCTAATGTGTTGCTTCTGTAAGAGCTTGTGTATCTTTCCCCCCAGAAAAACTTTGTATGTAATATTAGAGCCTGGCTGTGGGGTGTATTTAAGGGTCATTTGTATTGTAAACAAATCAATGTAATCTGTACAAATGTACAAACTGGAATATAAGGCGAAGATTAATAATTGTAATAAAACTATATATATCATGACCTCAACCACGGTTTCCCATCAATCGAATGTCTGAAAGATGAAAGAAAACATACAAATAAATGTTACACAAATTTATTATCATTTATAACATCAATTGTTTTAACAAAGTTGCATCAAATAGCCCCTATATATAGGAACTATATGAGCTATATCTTAGAATCTTGCCTATACAATTTGAATCTAAGCAATGTCAACAATATTTGCCAAGGCAGAAAATCTGGAATACTTTATGTGTATGCTACGTTTTACACCGGACAGAAGGGGTAAATCGAAAAATAGGAATAGAATAACATACAAATTGGAATGTACATTGGCATAAAAATAAAACTGTTTGGTTTGCTTCACCCAAGACACAGGCGTTGAACATCATTTTTTTGTGCCGCTTACTTTGTACAAAGCAATACAAAATCGAAAAGTGAACGCCACTTTTCGATTTTGTGTCTTTCCTCAACAACCCAAAAATAACAAACATTATTTATGTACTGCAACTAGGGTTGGGCATCGTTTGAATTTGAATGATTCCGGTTCCGATTCCGATTCCTCGTTTCGATTCCGGTTCCTAACGATTCTCGATTCCGATTCTCTTAAGAGGCAGGGTCAAAAAAGTTTACATGTTTTAAATGAGCTAGCTAACCAGAGGTCTTTCTGGATGAAATGGTCTGAACTTCTCCATGAATTTTAATTCTATGAAATTTTTACTTTTTATGAACTTCATTTTGAATTTCGCACAGGGCTGTTTTCAACTAGTATAAAAATATCAAATCTATGAAATGAATATAAATGTTATGAATTCTCTTTTCACAGAGGTACACTTTTCACAAGATTAACGAGTTTAATTTATTTTTGAAAACTTCACATTTAGACATCCTGCAGGTACTTAAACATGTAACTGAGCTCCCACTGATGGGCTAACCTGGTGCAGAATATCGAACAAACAAAGAGGAGCAACTTGTACAACCTAGCCCAGATTAGCAGCAGGTACAGTATAAAATCAGAAACAGTTCTTGTTGAGGAAAATGATCATATCTGCCTTCTCAGGCAGTATGCGTGAGCGTTCTGGACAGATAGTGTCTCCTGCAGTGGAGAACACACGTTCACTGGGTGTAGATGAAGCTTGAACGCATAAATATGAGAAAGCAAGATCTGCCAGCAAAGGATAAGTCTTTCGTTGGTTCCACCACCATGCAGCATGGTCCTCACATAATGGCCGGTGGAATTTCCTGGTATGTCTGCAGCTCTCTCTCCACTATTTTCTTGATGGACATAGAGCTCTGCTGTGAGTCACAGCAGAGCTCCATGTCCATCAAGAAAATAGTGATAGATAATACTTGTTAGCTGCCTCAATGTTGGCATAAAACATATTCGTTACTTACCCGATAGTGCGGTGCTAGGGTGAGAGTCGGATCCGGAGGATGAAGCAACGGAGGAAGGCCGGCGCAGCGCGTCAAAGACGGGGCACGCTGTTATCTCTACACCATGACCCTGGAGATGTTTAATCATGTTGGTTGTACACCCTCCTTTGCACGATATAATCGTTTTGCAAGTGTTGCACCGAGCCGACTTGTCATTTATTTTATTAAAGTTAAGCCACACTTTCGAGCGCCGCCGCACAGTTTCCATGTTTACGCGAGCATAAACAGTTTCGCGTCTTCTCCGGAAGCTTCTTCTTCGTTAGTTTTCGGCGGCTTCTTCTTCCGGTCGGCGGACTGGGCATCGAAACTAGGAATCGAAATTTTAAAATTTTAACGATTCCGGGAGAACCGGAATGTTAGTCCTGGTTCTAATTGATGCTCGATGCCCAACCCTAACTGCAACTGTACATAACAATAGGAAATGGCACCGAATATCAGTCTGTAGTCCCTCCACACTCCCCACTGTACTCTTGCCCTGATACACACGGAATGCACACAGTGTGCATGTTTGTGTGAGTACACCACGGTCCTCAGGCGGTTATCTGCGGAGGTGTGGGCGACCCCGCGGCCCTACTGCCGCTGCTTAGCTGGTCCAGCTCCTTGATGAAGTGCCTGAGGTCGTCCAGGCAGCGCTGCTTGAGCTCCAGGAGGTTGGCCCTCAGCGGGGCCTGCAGCGGCTCCTCCAGGCTGGGCCTCTTCTCCACCAGCAGCTTCACCACCGTGCCAAACGTCTGGCACTCCCGCTCGTAGAGCTGTGGGCAGGACACAGAGCGGGACGCATCACAATCATGGAACTGATGAAGTGCTATTGATGATACAGTAATAATGCATAATAACGCTTTTTTTAGGCACACAAGGCGCACTCAGACCATAATCTAAGAACACCCTGTGTGTGCGAGTGTGTGGGTGATTGTGAGTGTGTGTGCATGTTTGTGTACATTTGTGTGTGTTTGTGCGCGCATGTGTATAAGTGTGTTTGTGTGTGTGAACATGGGAACGATAAGTTCCACAAGCTGTGAACACACCTCTCCAGATGCCTGCTCTCCATTCCAAACGCCTCCTCTGTGAACTTAACGAACCCATTCCAGCCGAGGAGGGTGTTCCACCAAACAGGTGTTTGAATGCGTCGGGGTGTACGTGCGGTTGTGGTTGCGTGTCCGAGCTTGTGGCCGTACACAGCGGCGAGAGCGAGGGTGAGGAGGTGTCAGAGTGGTGCGTTCGCCCCTGTGTTCTCCCTCGCAACATTACACCCAGCTCCCAGGTCCTACTCAGTGCTTCGGGGTCTCTTTCCCCCCCGCTTTTTTTTTCCCGTTTTACTGCCTGAACAAAGTGGCTGTTAACCTCTGTATTATCGGCCCAGGTGCCAGACCACTAAACCTTTTTCACCTGCAGGGAGCACAGGGGGGAGGGGCTATGCTCCAGCCCTGCATTTGATGCTCGCTAGAGGCTAGGGTCAGGCCTGGCTTTCACACCGCCCAATCAGAAGGCCTTAGAGCCAGGGAGCCGTCTGGAAGGGCGGGGTCCTGAAGAGGTCACCTGTACCGTGGCTGAGGCCAGACTTAAAGTCTATATGTGGCAGGGGTGTTTGACGCACAGCCCAAAAGGTACTGGGTTCAAACCCCAATGACCACAGCGCATGTCCGAGCGCAAACGCCCAAAGGCCCCGATATGCGCTGTAAATGAAGTACTCACCATCAACAACAAAATCGGTGTGTTCGAAGTGCTGTTCAACTGACTACGATGTGTGGGCAGTTTGTTTGATGACGCCAGTCACGTTGAGACGAGATGCTAACAATCACGTGGTGTGACTGCGTCAATAGCGGTTTGGTTTTAAGTGTATCGGGTTCTTAACCCCAACCTGCTCAATGATGACATGCATCGGAAAGGATGATGTTTACTGTAAGTGGCAGTTGTAGTAGCTTGGGATAATGTGTATTGACTTACATAATAGTAATAAGCAAGTCGACCAATGAATAATTGCTAAAAGGAGAGAAATATTTTTTTGCCAACTAAAAAACAAATGGTCATATAGTTGTTGCAATTGAAGGACTCAATATTTCTTCACTTGTATCCTCTTTGACATGTCAAAGCTAACCATATAACATTATGACCTATACTTATGGATTAAATGACTAGGCGATAGTATTCCCACTAAATAACCAGGTGGCATTTCTTTCTTGGGACTATAATACAAGCAAACGTTAATACAATCTAAATAAATGCTTGCAAGTAATTCATTTGTATATATTGATCAGAGCTGAATCATTTAAGCTCAACCAACAAGTCCCTCCAATATGTCACAAAAGTGAACGACTCATCCGTCTCAAAAGCAGACAGAAACAGACAGAAAGAAACACACACACAAGGCTCAGGATCTGACCGACGTGTGTGAGGGACCAGCAGAGGACTGGTCTGCTGCGGGCGCTGCCAGGGTCACACAGGGAGCTGAGGTTAACCACGGCCCGGCCTCATTCCCGTCAGGAGGACAGTAAATTTGATGACTGCATGGGTAGAGGAGGTGACTTGCGTGCATCTACCTCCGGACCCAGGCCTAACTCCTTATTATGTGCACTGGTTTCAAGTTCATTGACGGCTTCTGGGTTTGCTTACGCCGGGAAATGGAGTATGAGGGTATGACAGTGTTATATTAAAAGTACAGTCATTGATATTGTATGGTTTGCTTCACTGCCGGGAAGACTCAAGAATCAACGTTGGACTCCTAATTGAAAGGTTCTGAGTTCAAACCCCAGTGTGTGTAAGTGAGGCATCCTGGAACAAGATGCCAATCACCTACGGGTTCATTGGCATGTCTCGACAACAAAATTATGTAAGACGCCTTTGGTGAAAATCACTGCCAAGTGGCTAAAACCAAATCGAAGAACACCCCAAAACGTTAATTGAATTGACTATAATGGCAACCGTAAAACTGTTTGAACCCGCTGACATTCTATGTCTACAGCTGTGCAGATTCGAGGACTAGACACAGGTAGATGAGAATCTGAATAATAACACTACAGTCTGCCATGCTCTCCCAAAGAGGGAGGGGGGGGAATGAGTTGGGCTACATTTCACTGCTCTACATGCCAATTAAATGTCAGAGGAAGTAAAAGAGAGAGAGGGCGAGAGAGACGTGGTCCCTCTGGCCTCCTTGGAAGTCTGAAGCTCTCTTGAATTCCCATCCTAGACCTTCCCTCCCCCTTCCTCCTCTCTCCCCTCTCTCCCGTCCGACTTCCCCAACCAACCCTACAACCCTGATGGCACCCCGGATGAACCAGCTCCAGCATGTTGATCTGTCTGACACACACACACACACACACACACACACACACACACACACCAATCTGTTCCCTCCCGCATCCCTGAATCACCCTGACATTCCGCAGCGCGTCAGTCAGGAGGAGACAGAAGTGCGCCGGTCGAGACAGACAAAGAGACGCATTTATGTATCCAATGTCACGGCTCCTGGGATGAAACTCAAAACGAAACGGGAAAAACCGTGAAACCTGTTTAAGTGAGTAAGGATGCAACACTCTGTCTCCTCTGAGCCAGTCGGAGGCATCCAGCGGCGCTGGTGAAATGGTTGTCTTTGTCTGGAGTTTAAATCACAGTATTGTTACTGATAAAGGCGATTCAAATTTTCGTTTTTTTTTTAACTATTTCTGTATTTACCATTCAGCCTGAATATCACAAATAATTGCCAATGGAAATCGCAGGATAAAAGCCTACATTGACCTTGTGCTTTTGCTTGATTTGTCTGACAAGCAGCCAACCGAAACTGAAGCAAACCACTCATTTTTTTGTAAGAAAACAAAGAAAAAGACGACCCAACATTGGCCTCACAAATACCTGCAAAAGTGATTCACAGGTCAACTAAAACAAAACAAAACCAAAAACGACCGGCAACGCCTTGCTGTTCCTCCTCAAGCCTGGGAGAAGGCGGGACATCGGAGAAACATAACAAAAGCAAAAGCAACACGCGGCGTCCTCGCACTCAGGGGGCGGGGCCGAGAGGGGCGCGAACCCGCCGGGAGGACGCAAATAACCCCGGCGGTGGAAGATGTTTGGGCTGCGCCATCTCCTCCAACGTCTGGAGACGCTGCCGAGCGCGTCCGTGACCTCGCACATAATGACAGTGTTGCGGCGGCGGTGGCGGCGACGACCGCAAAGCTGCTCACGGCCCGTGTGGCCGAGCGAGCCCGGGGCCGGGTTTGTTCCAGCAGCTACGAGCGAGTCGACTGGGAGCTTTTCCCGGTTCAAGTCAGAGTAACGAGGTGTCGTGGAAGAGGGTGTGACTTTCCCTGCTGCGCCCAGTGAGAGTTGGAAGGTTTCGTTTGGACGGAGGATGAGTGTAGCGCGAGGGGAATCTGTAACCGATTGCGAGGGGTTAAACGAGACTAAAGTATGCCGTGTGCATACTGCTACCCACCCGCGCACACAAACGCAAGCCGACAAGCACGCACACGCACACTGAAGCACGTAGCACTGATTGTGTTTGCCATCTTTCAAAACAAAGTCTCTCTGTAGCCTCTCTCAATCCACCGTTGGCACCGGCATTGATTACATTTTCACCTCGTGTGCCCATAAACCGTTTATTTATTCTTTGAAGTCAGAAGGGGAGAGGGGCCTTGTAGCCCTAGGGTTTGGTGAATACCACTCCCATGTCAGTTAAAATACAGAAGAAAAACAAAAACAGGAAGAATGCACTGGGGCTTGGTGTATGCGAGTCCTTGTGCGACTGTTTGTGTGTCCTCTTGTGTGTGTGTGTGTGTCTGTGTGGAATTTGAATGTCCACTACACGCAATTAGACTACGTATATTGTAATTTGCCATTACAGTGGGTGTGTGGGCGTGTGTATGTGTGTGTGTAGGAAAGGCTGTGGGAAGGTTTCGCCCCATGTGACTGCTGATCCATAGGCTGATCCCGGGGCTGATAGTGGGGGCCACACACACGGGCCTGAAGCCCCAGAGATACAGCAACACTGGGGGTCCATGACTGGGGCAACCACCCAGATCGGATGTTTGTGGACTTACTAAATAACGGGGGTACAGACAAGAGATGTGTGTTTGTGAGCTGGGATATGGAGTGGAGCCTGGAGGGGAGGGTCCGATAAAGATTACACACACACACAAACACACACACACTTGAGTTCTGCTCAAATGAGTGGCTATGCAGGCAGGGGTCCGGCCTAACAAGGGAAGTGGGGTAATGAGTGAACGGCTGGTACACATTAGGGGATATTAAAAGAGCCATTTTAATCACTCAAGCTGCAAACCGGACCTCTCGACAGAGAGCGGGCTAATAGCTAAAATGGATCTGTTTCATTTGCGCTGATTGAAATAATGAATGGACTCTGTAAATCACTACCAGGCACTTAGCCAGGGCTGGGATAGCCACAGCCTCTGCAATAGCGTAATCAGCTTGCTTTTGTGTTTCGGTGTACTTCTCTTTCTGCGTACGTTCACTTCCTCCGGCCTGATTTGCCTGGTTCAGGTATCGAGTTTCCCTTCTGTCGGTCAACCTGAACCATCCTTCTCCCCACTGGTACGAATCAGGCCCCTCAGTGTGATTGCAGCCTTCAATACGTATACGTTCCCACTGTTAGGAGAAGATATTCTGATTTTCACATCGCCCTCCAATAGCCCTATGGGACACAAGGGTTGCTCTGGGTCAATGCTGTGTATTTGAGGTTGTGTTTCCTTGTAAAAAAAGAAAAGAAAAAAGAATGAGAATGAAATCCATCCGGTAGCGGACATGTGATGCAGACGTCTGTCCATCTCTCACTCTAGCAATAAGCCACTAAACCTCTCTCGACGCAAGGCTGCCTTCCAGGGATGTGATGGATCAGTGTGTGTGTGTGTGTGTGTGTGTGTGTGTGTGTGTGTGTGTGTGTGTGTGTGTGTGTGTGTGTGTGTGTGTGTGTGTGTGTGTGTGTGTGTGTGTGTGTGTGTGTGTGTGTGTGTGTGTGTGTGTGTCTCTGCGTGTGTGCGTGCGTCTGTGTGGTGTGGCCCTCGCCACACCACAACTGTATTCTGGTTGGGGAACGGCACACTGAGCATAACGCACGCTGGTGCCAAGAGACGTAGGCCCTCGTTGGGTGGCCCCTCATGGGCCCCGCGGGGCCGATTCTTCCCCGCTTTTAACGGGAAGAGATAAGTGGTACTGTAGCGGGCCGCGCTGCAGCTGTAGGGGTCGTCACACAATATAATAGCACCGCCGCGAGGAGGGCATCGCAACCTGTGGTTAATTAAGAGCGTTCTGCCGACTCATCAGCCCTCTCAACGGCAACGATTCCACCGCCCAAATTAGGAGTTTGCATGAGGGAGCAGGCTGCCAGTGACTGCGTTTCATTGGTTTTGAGGCAACCATGTGAAAGGCAGGGGTTGTTGAGGATAAACTCGCTCCTGGCAGATTTAGCATCACATCACGTGTTGTCGCTTTTCTGTTTTGTGTACCATAACGTGTCAAAGGTTGGGAAAGGAAGGTTATTTGGAATCATTATAATAACGACTACCTGATTCTGTAGTACTGATGCATTCAATTGAATACAGGAACGGTCTTTAGAAATAATGATAATAATAACAACAAAATGATTCCTCGCACAGCGCTTAAGAAGTACAAACCGGTAGCACCATGTTCAGGCGAGCATTGAGATTCAGAAGTAAAAGCTTGAATATATTGAAACCTCATTATGTCCTTCTTGCCGTGAAAAAGCCACCACTCTCTCACACTCTCAAACTCGATTCAGCAGGCCCTTCACCGAGCGAACACCCTTACCTCCTCGATCTCCAGAGCCTTTTTGGTGATGGCCTGGGCCCGGCGGGCTTTCAGATCCTCCGTGGGGGCGGGGCTCCCCTCAGGGCTTGCGGACGGAGGAACCTCCGGCGGACCCACCACGGACACGGGGACGCTCTCCTGGCGAGGTCAAAGGTCGAGGGTTAGAGCTCAGGTCACAGGGTTTAGAAAACTGGTTCAGATTTCAAAGTGCCGGGCGAATGTTGTGAGGGAGCCCTGCCTTTGCCCTGTGAGGAGTTTAGTTAAGTTTCCTGTGTTTGCCGTGTGTTGGGATATGTCACACAGCAGCGCGTTGGAGTGTGTTTCGCAGTACTGACCCCCTGATCAAAAGGTTTCCCGGAGGCCAGTGAACGCTCAGGTCACACGAGTGCGCTAATCAGCAGGATTTATAATTGGTGGAGGGGAAAAGTAAAGTTCAATAACTTTAAGTTTTAAAGCCCATTGAAATTGCTTTCATCTCTGCACATTACGCATTCAAAGTAGCACTCGTGTAACTGCTTAAATCGAACTGGTCGATGCATGTTATTTTAGTCCAATAAGCACTTCTAGTTTCATGGACCGCTCGTGTCCCCTTTCCCTGGTGACTCCCATTCTCCTTTCCTTCTGCTGAAACGCTGGTCGTCACGCCCGGTAAATCCCCTTTCCGATGTGACCATCACCCAACACCACAGCCGGGCGGGTGCTGTTAATTCACCTGAACGTCCTGCGGTGGGCAGTAAAACCCAATACATAGAACACAATCATCTGTAGCAAATTGTATTCACCACACCGAGCAAGAAGTGTTTCGGGGAGTTTTAATGGTGTTCCAGACCAATGATTTAAAGGCCCACCGTGTTATTCAGCCCCGGACAACTCCGGAAGACGCAAAGTTTTCCGGTCGGTTAAACCAAAATGGAGGCCGGTTTCATGTTTGCGACCTCCGAGTAGCTCATGTCATAGTGTGCTTGTCTCCCCACCCAACAACCAACCCACCCACCTTGGACACCGCAGAGCCGTGTGATGTTGTGTTGTCGGGCCTGTTGGAATTGTGTCTCGATGAGGCTCTGGACCTTTCTGAGGAAACACAGCCAGCACATACACAGGAAGAAAAACAAAATGGCTCAACAGAAATGTGGAGATAATTCGGAGCAAATGGACGTCGGGGAAATGTTGACAAATGTTCCTGACCGGCATTGTTTAATTTCGGGGCCATAATGGAAACATTATAGGCGGCAGTAATCGAGTTTGTGCGTGAGCCATAGCTGTCAATCACTTGGTTTGGCGCAGCAGGGGCAGAAGGAAGACAAAATGCTACGGGCTGTTGGACAGCTAGAGACCGGTGCTTGCTGCCAAGTCGTGGTCTTAACCAGTGGTTCTCAAATGGGGATGCTCATATCCCGGGGGCGATACTCGGAAAAGAAAAATACAAACAGATTGAAAATATGCAAATCCAAAAGACTACAGTACTCCCATATCAAATATAAATGGAGATGCTGCATCCAACACAACAACTAAAATCAGGCCCATATTTCTCATTAAAAGGCAATTATCGATGTACAAAAGTTGAGTGTTAAATGTCTAGCACACACACACACACATATTTCTATAGACGTTTTAGGAAAAAAAAACAACTTTACTTCGCAATTAAACAATGGATAAAAAACACTCAAACCTGGATTAGCCTACATACACTGAGGAAATTTGCAGCCAGCTGCTCATAACTCACACTGCGATGCATATACAGTCGGTCCATATGTAGAATCCTGGACATGCTGGGTTGTTACTCTACTAGCACTCAGTTATAGAGATGGCTAGCTCCCATTGCATGGACTGTGTTTGTGTTTACAATATGCCAATCTGGGTCCTTTACCTGTCATACTAGCTTAGTCAAGTGAGAGCTGAATGAACACCACCAATAGTAAAGTCAGTCCGTTTATTTGATTTCAGCCATATGGGGTGAGTATAAAAACATTTGGCAGTTCATTGTGACTATTTCATCTTCAGAAAGATAAAACCACCATCATGAAGGGGGGAAATGACTTGTCACTCAACAAACTGAGTGAAAGAGTTATCAAAAGATTTCAAAACATCCTTCTACAGTGAGAAAGATGATATTTCCAATAGCAAGGTAGCTGCCAACAGCCATTAAGAACAGTGGGTGAGAAGTTTTGAAACTGTACTCACCCTCTACTTTAGATATGACATAAGAACATTCTAGAAATAAGACATTCTGACCACATAATGACAAATGAATATCATTATATTTGCATTGGTACTCTGAGTCAAGTTACTATTTTAGTGATACAAACCATTTGGTATTAATACCTATTGTTCACCTGGACAATAAAGCGCATTATTCATCAGCTCCAGAGTATCCAATTGGTTAGTTCTTTGGTGTGTGGTCCACTATCAAAGAGATGTTTTAACCAGAGCTTGGTGTGTATGGTGATGGGTCCCATGTTCAGCGGCCTTTGATGTTTGGCCCTAATTAGTGTTGCAGATGAATGGGTGGAGGTGGAGGGGAGGGACAACTCTTTTGTAGCGCTTTTTTATTGCATCTTCCAAGGGGATGGAGGACATAAACTATTCAGTGTGGTGCTCAGAAGCCTCCACCTGTAACCCTCAGAGTGCAAGCCTTCACGACATCGGCTCGGCATTAACCTAAGACATACTGACCCATCTGCGCCCATGTGTTTCTACGTAGGTCACTGGTTCAAGGGCTTGTGAAAAGACTGAAAACCCCACAAAAATGGGTACAATTACAGGCCTGCACACATGGTTTCAAACCCATCTGTTAAGGCAGGGCACAAACGACTTAGTCACCGAGGTCAACCTGTGGATCTGAAGGCGACACACCTCAATAAAAACCAGAGCTTCTCCTTCTCCCAGTGTAGAACCTCGGTGTGGCGTTTATTAACATCTTAAAAGGGGGCCAAGCACACCTCAGCGCCCTGGCCCCCACCCCACCTCCCAAAACAGATGCTTCATCAGCAGCACCTCCATTCCTACAAGCCTGAGGATCCATGAATGAAGCCATTCAGTCTCCCCGAAACACAGGCGTGCACAGAGTGGGAAAAACGCTCATGCCGGAACCAATAAGTATGAATGTAGGTACCTTCTTTTGCTGAGAGGCTGAGGATATTCGTACTACATGGTAGTACATAAAACATAGAAGATCATAACCCTGGAAACGCAAGGTCACAGCACAATGTCCTCTGTTATATTGGGAGCATAGGAATCTTAATTATTGTGTTGGCATAATGTTTTTTGGTCATTGTTAAGTTATTATTTTGAAACGATTTGACATGATGGGGAGACAATTGTTGCATTTCAAACTGCCACAGCTATTCTCTTGATTCCTCTCAAAATGGTGGATAAGCGCCAACAGAACATGATGCTAACTGACGTACAAACCCTTTTCAGAAACCTAAGATGCCTTCGTATCACATTGTATTACAAGATGAGAGTGTATTAAAAGAAAAAAAACGGTGTAAAATGGATCTGGGATATGTTTAGTATGATAACGAGTTGGAATGTTTGCTTGGGAGCAAAAAAGCCTGTATAGACGCATTCTTAAGTTGGCTGTTTTTAGCCGATACTACCAAAACGCTATAATCTTGGAACAATGGGGGCATGTGTTATGGTAAAAACTAAATCGCTATTTTAAACCACTTAAAAGGCAAGAAGTAGCCCAACACTTCTTTTGTAGTATAATAAGGGTCTTGCCATATAAAACAAGGCATTGATAACTTTGTAAGTGTAAAGATTGTTTATTAAAAAGGATATTTTATACACACAATACCATCAATAGTTCACCCGTCGACGCCATCTTGTTTTTAAGACTCGAGTGGATTGGCAAACACAGAGCTTGCGCGTTGTTGATGGATGTCACAATCTCTGTGTTGGTCAATCTATCAAAATAAGATGGCGTCGACGGGTGAACTGCTGATGGTATTGTGTGCATAAAATGTCCTTTTTAATAAATAATTAAATACATTTTAAGTTATCAATGCCTCGTTTTATATGTTAAGACCCTTATTATACTACCAAAGAAGTTTCGGGCTACTTCTAGCCTTTTAAGTGGTTTAAAATAGCGATTTAGTTTTTACCATAACAGATGCCCCTATCGTTCCAAGTTTATAGCGTTTTGATAGAATCGGCTAAAAACAGCCAACTGAAGAATGTGTCTATATGCACTTTTTGCTCCAAAACGAACATTCCAACTCGTTATCATACCAAACATATCCTAAATCCATTTTACACCGGATTTCTCCTTTGACAACTTACCAGAGGTCCAGTAGTGACCATTGTCTTGTTCTTTCCCTGCAAGAACACAATCACAGTCATTCTCCATCGCACACAACAATAAGGATAGTAAATTTATTAATTATTAATCCCTATAAAGAATAAGTGGGCCGACACACAGTGTAGTCGGTTGTAGAAACCAACCATTTTTTTTACAATATATGTATATAATAAATTACATTTGATGGATGCTTTCATCCAAAACGTGCAATACATGAGTGCAAGCATTCTTAGCGTGGGCAGGAAAGACGGGAACCGAAACATAACTCTGGCAGTGTTTATACCACTGAGCAGTAGTACTAACTAAGCTACACAGGACACACAACAAACTGTGATTTTTTTATTCAAAGGTAGGACCTACTTCTTTGCTGGAGCTGCTGGTAGGTGTAGGAGTTCTCCTGGTCCGGGGAGAAGCTTCTGCCTCGGCCTTCGAACCCTGCGTGTGAGGCAGGCAGGGATGCATGGGGGTCCCTCCTCACAAGCGATCTCCCCCAGAGAGGATGACGCGAGTCCCGTCTCTTGTAGCCGTTATTGTCCTGGCTGGAGGGAAAACCGGAAGGACATGAAGGGGAGCACGGCCCATCTTCCTCTGAGCGGACGACGTACACAGGATGGTGGAATCAAGTAGAAATGGAACAGTTGTGCCGAGATCACAATATACCTGGGTATGATTTACCATTTAGGTTTGTATCTCAAAGACGTGTAGCATACATTTGTTTTAGAATATCAGGATTCTCAGCCTTTCACAGCCATCTTCTGCGGAATAGGTATATTTAGGCTCTAAGCCACATGCAGTATGTGTGCAAGTCATAAGGTATTGCTTTCTATTGCAAGCCCAACTGTTCTTATTGTTTTAGGTATTTGTCAAAAATCCATTTTTTTGTATTATTTAATTAACTGCTGCTTCACTGTTGATACAATTAAGTGAACATTAATGCTTTCAATTTAAATAGAGTGTGCCACTTTATGAACCGTGTGTGTATTTCATGCAGGAAGAGAAAGACATTGCAGAGTGAATAATGGATCCATCTAAAAGGGTCATTCTGCTTTCAAGTGGAACCCCAAATATGTAAAAAGTGGCAGACTTATAGGGCCGGGCTTCCAAGAAAGGAGGTCCAATTTCAAGCATGGAAGGCTAAATAACAAAAAGATCAGACACTGTCTGTTGGGAGCATGAGAATCCACACTTAAAACCAGATACAGGGTTAGATACATTATTATTATTATTATATTTTATTATTAAGAAGCAGTCCTATCTTAACGAGCAACGCTTCCAGTCAGGCTGCAGACATTAGGGTTGTAACGCATTAAATTTCCGTCTGGTCAACCCATCCCACTACCCTCTATTGCATTGTTAAAAATAGTGCATCATAACGTGGTCCAAATAAACGCAACGACGACAAAGGCGGTTAAAAAATGAGTGTGATAATAAATAATCCCCCCAAAAGCAGGACGTACCCCCGGTTGGCGTATAGAAGGGAGGGTAGGACGACCCGAGACCCCCGGCCATGGCGTGGCCCCGTCGGATCGGACGGCCTCCCCCTCGTCTTCCGTCCCAGATCGGGGGAGGTTCTTCCACGGCTCCTGGGTTGGACCGGATCAAACAGACAAATTGTCACTCAGTTCAGTTTAGACACCGCTTTAAACCAGCTACAGGCATGGTAACGGCTATGGACAGCATTAAAAGGAGAACAACAATACATAGAATAATTATGAAACTACTGATCCGACATCAAAGTTGGGTGTTTCAACCTCCGTGTTCACACCATCAGAGAAAGTGTATTGATGTAATGGTCGGTTGTGTGGGCACACAGTTACAGAGAGACTAGAGGGGTACTTTAACTTACAATTCAGCAATCAACGGAGTGGATTCCAACATGCTATTTCAATTTCAAATCATGGAATATGCAAAAAGACAAATCAACAATGGCTGATTATGGTTTGTTGATTACTCAGCTGTAGTCTTAATTGATAAAATATAAAAGTATAGCTTTGAACGTTTTAATGAGACCACTTGCATATTAAATCATTTCCTGTCAAGTCCATTGAACTTTGTGCTTAAGCCCTCGGTTGCGACCTGCTCACGGTTAAATATTCAAACGCTCCAACCCTGTGATACCTCAGCAACAAGCTGGAGAGTAGCAGAGGTATAAATGAACCAGCAGCACCTGGTCCTGCTGACCTACCCCTGAACCTGCGCCACATCCCCAAACAAAGAACAGGCCTAACTAGACCTCAACCTTTTATGACTTATGGCCTGTTTGAAGTAGCCAGCGCTCTGCTCTGCATTTAGCAGGAGAAACTTAATTGCCATTGTTGCATTGCTGCAGCACTCCTGTAAAACCAACACCACAGTGCTATTGACGAAGGAAAACTCAAACAAAAACAGACGTGTCGATATAGGATCAACTAAAGGGTGGTCTTATTCTGAGGAGACCCTTTACACAGTCAGTCCTTAACTTCAGGCAAACTACAGGGTGCTTTCCTTAAGACAACAATTAAAACCGTAAAATACATATTACTTGGTCCAGAACACTTTAAAATCTGAAGCTTAATCTCAAGAAAACCAACCAAAACATTAGGAAACATTCGGTCAGTACCTAATCTCAGTCATACTATTTTGTAGCATAACTATGAAAGAAACTAAAGATACCCAGTGTGCTTCTACCAGTGCCGGCCATACAGGCGGTAGCGTGGATAATTAATTGAGGAGGGCCGGGTTATGAAAACACTTCGCGGGACACAGCTTTGTCTGGCAAAAGGGTTGCTTTGATGGTTCAAAGAGGAACTCCTTGTTGTACTTATGGCAAACCCCCATACACTCATTATCTACCGTTTCTCCTTTAATGTCTGGAACCCCCCCCCAAGAACAAAAAGACACACGTTCTTTTATTAACGAGAGGCTTATGATAGGACACTTTTTTGTGCATTAGTGTGTAGCAGTTGCTCTATTCACACAACCGGAGGGGGGGGGGGTGCACTACGACCAAGAGAGCAGCGTTTTCACGGTCGCTTTCCCGCTAGGACGATGCGTTAACCTTTCGCCGCTGGGCCCTATGAAAAGTCTTGAGTTTCCGTTGGAAACGAGCTGACCTTTGCCGTCCGGACCCTGAGACCGGGGGCCTGGCCGAGGCACGGCGGTGCCGCTCTAAAACGCACCGTGCAGAGGTCAGGTTCGACCAATTGACCGGCCGTAAATCTGGGGGGGCGCTGGCAGACAGAGGAGCATTGGCCGCCTTCAGCCCTGTGACACAGGGCTGTTGAAGAGGTTTAGTTCGGGGGCATAAATGTCTCTCTGAGAAGCGGCCGTCTCCATAAGAATGTAGCACACATTCAGAATGCACCCATTGCTCAGGCTGGTTGTCTTATTGTTTTGTTTGTGTTATTTGCCGTCTTAAACATGCACATGGTGCTAAGCGTGCATCGGTGAAGTGAGGGATAAGGGCATTTTAATAATGGTCAAATAAAGTTTATGAATCCGTTCCTCCAAACTCTCTCTTTTTGCACATCCAATTCAGAATAAAATTCAAAGGATGTATAAGTACTTCCTTAACCGAAGCACACGTCGGATAGGTAAAATCTCTCCGTCAATACCTCAGCGAAGTCACAACTTTTCTCTGTTTTGGGACCTCAGTGGTGAACCGAGCTCCCTACCGATGTCAGGACCGCAGAGTCGCTCACCAGCTTCCGCAAAAGACTCAAAACTCACCTGTTCAAAGTTCATCTCGACTCTGCATAGAAACCAATGCACAGCCAACATTGAATGTTGTACGTCCTGGCACTTGTACATTGCACTTATTCAAGGTACTTAATTGTGTAGCATCAAGAGTAGCTGCTATCGCTGCTTTACACGGGGAATGGGTTAGCCTAGCGATTGTAATACTTGCACTTGGTTCTATGAACATCTTTACTGTACCGACAGCGATATATTGTTTCACTTCTTATGACAAATGTACTTATTGTAACAAATGCACTTATTGTAAGTCGCTTTGGATAAAAGCGTCTGCTAAATGCCCTAAATGTAAATGTAAATGTACCTGGGGGATACTCATCCAACAGCACTAACCAAAAACCATTCACTTGCATAATCTATATCAAAGCTTAAGCAGAGATGGAGGTGACACGCAACGTGGACATTATGGTTCGAACTCAGAATCATTTTGGAAGGGGCTATTCCCCCTTTTTCAGGGGATTGCCATTTAAGTAATCAAACAGAGAGATCTAGCGATAGAAGAGGTAGTTTAAAAGCACAAAAAAGGTTTGGTGGAGATCCTTAGGTGTGTGTGTGTGTGTGTGTGTGTGTGTGTGTGTGTGTGTGTGTGTGTGTGTGTGTGTGTGTGTGTGTGTGTCGGGGGGGGCGGGGGGGTTGGTTCTTTAGCCCAGAGAGTCCGGACAGTGCAGTCCTTTGTGTCCTGTTGGGGCTCCTGGTAGCAGAGTGTGTGTGTGTGGTGGTGGTGGTGGTGTCGGGCGGTGCATGAATTCTTGATCCATGAACTATTGCCACCTCAAACTGTCTGGGGCAAGATGGCCATCTAAGAGGTATGTGTGTTAGGAGACCCCAAATTGAGCTGCCCTGTGTGGGGGGCCACGCCTCGACCAAAACCAAGGACTGCTTTAGTTTAGAGTTTAGAAAAGTTTAACAATGATTGATACTTTCTCATGCCCCTCTCTCCTGACTGAAGCATTTGTATTACCAGAGCAATTATACTGCTGTTTTGGGAGTTTCGAATGAATGTGCAATAACGACATTCCATTGCTTTTCAATAGAGGTTAATACTAATGTGCTCATTCCTCATTACCGAATGTGTTAATAGGATGCTGCTCCTTGTTTTAGTTTTTCAGAACACAGGTCATATCTACCAAAATAATTGTTAAACTCGACCCGGTAAAATACAGTCCTCTACCACCTCCTTGTGGCACGTTTGAATATTACACGCACAGTGTAATAACGTTATATATAATACATACATACATACATACATACATACATACATTGATACATACATACTATTATTACACTTTGCGTATATACAGACACACATATATACAAAACATTTTGAACTCAAAGAAGAATGCAACAACACACACAATAAATACAAATAATCTGTTTAAATTACCTTATCTCAACCTGCCGCCTTAATTGAGTGTCATCTCTGGTTTCACCGCAATAGTAAGCCTGAACAAACATAAAACGATATGTATAAAAGATAAGTTGTGGTATTATGCACCGTTGCTTTAAATGTGACACTCTGGAAACCCATCGATAACAGCAGCATAAAACTGAAGTGCATGATCATATCTTACTTTCTTAAAGGACCCATATTATACCACCAGGTGTGAGTGTAATAAGCCGTTACAAGCCGTTTTGAAAATCTGCCTCTTCTTACATCACAAGTGGGCGTGTCCACCTAGATATGTGCTGGATATATCAGTCTAGCAGACTACCCAGTGGACTGTAGCTAACGTTGTTCATCTATCCGTCATACATCTAGGTGGACCTGCCCACTTGCGATTTCAGAAGAGGCAGATTTTCAAAACGGCTTGTAACGGCCAATCACACTCACACCTGGTCGCACAATATGTCACCTTTAATGTTGTGAACTGCTTCTTGAGCTTTCTAACATTAACAACGGTAAAGTCAAGATGGCCGTACCTCCGGTGGGGATGGGGTGGCTTTCCTGTGGATGCTGAGGAAGCCCTTGTCTTCGTCTGTGTATCGGTCCTTGCTCCAGTCAGGGGCGAAGCTGTCCTGGCTGTAGTCCCCCTCCAGGCGGGACACCGTGGCCCTTCTCTCCACGATGTTTACCACTCTCTGGAATGTCACCTGGAAGCACCGCAGCCATGATGTGAAAGATGACATATTATGGTGTGTTACAGATGCCTCGGACAGCAGCCTCCCAGAGTTGCAAGAGGGAAATCTCCCAGCTTTCTTGAGGCATGTCACGGAGGCAAGGCCCCTTTTGGTCGGTCCCCCTCGGAATTTTGAGAGTATACCGAGTTCAGCGAGGCGACTTGACAAACAAAAATGGCTGCGCCCATAAAGAGATTTATTTTCTTTGTATTTGTACCACGTTGGTCGTTTTATTGTCGATTTTAAATGCTCTGACACACTTGATTACGTTGTTACTTCATTCCGGTCCCCAATTTATGCATTGCATGGTCTTGATGTGCGTGAAATACAATGTAAAGTTGTGTTGTTTGTTTTCGAGCTGGTGTGCTAAAGAGGCGAATGTAGCTAACAATAAACAATGACTAGCCGATGACATGACACAATCACAAAGACGAACGGGATACGGGATAAATGCTACGAGACAAGTTACGCCACAAGTGCAACTCGGAAGGCTGGTGTCCGAGGCATCTGGAACACACATTATACCATCAGGTGTCAGTGTGATTAGCCGTTACAAGCCGTTTTTAGAATCTGCCTCTTCTGACATCACAAATGGGCGTGTCCACCTAGATGTATGTTGGAAAGATGAGCAACGTTTGCTACAGTTCACTGGGTGGTCTGCTAGACTGATGTATCCGGCATACATCTAGGCGGACATGCCCACTTGTTATGTCAGAAGAGGCCAATTTTCAAAATGGCTTGTAATGGCTAATCAAACTCACACCTGGTGGTATAATATGTAAATTACCGTGTTCTTTCAGAAAGTCGCAGAGTCAGGATCGCTTTTAACTCACTTTATTTGGTAAAGGTTTGGTATGATATCTATGAAGCAAAAGGAGGAGAATTGTATAGGCATGCGTCGAGATACGCTTAGCTGGGCATCTGCTGATGCCCTGTCTGGAGGTCCCTTGGGCTATGTGTTGTGACTTTAATAATGGGCAAGCGTGGCCTCCGTAATGTGCTCTGTTTAGCTAAGCATGGTGCTGAGCTCCCGCCTCCTGGATACCCGTATGTGTACTCAGGGCTGGTCCCTTGTGGCTATGTGCGTGGAATTACGCTTTTTTTTGTGGCCTCGAGCGTCTGGGATTCTCAGACACCTGGCCTGCTTGTATCTCTAGAATTGATACGTGAATGAATGGCTCCTCACATGAGCCGGACGCCTCCCTAGTCACCAAGGACAAATCTGGCCTCTTAGTATGCGTCAAACACCTTTAAATAATATAACATTTGAGTATGGGGAATCAAACCCCTTACCATGGTGATTATCATGACATGCTCAACAAGTTGAGCAGGTAGAGCACTGAAGCTGTCTCACTTTACAGCAATAGACAATAGTAACGATGGTATTATGATAACCAAGTCTTGCTCAATAAGAAGTCTCGCTCTGACTATGCAGGAAGAGAATGGTGTTGACGTGAGTGAGAGTTGGAGAGAGGAGTGCCGGCAAGAGTTTTTTGTTTTGGACAACAGAAAGCGTAGCAGAGTGTTAGCTCAACGATTGGGTGAAGGAGGATTGAGGTTTCAAGAATAGGGAGATTTCCTACAACAACTCGATTCTATCGAGAGCTCTCCCCGAGGGACACTCGGTTATGCGCAATAACAAAACAAGTGAAAGATCCCACTTTTTTTTTTATCAATCTGTTGGGATCCTGTCTATTTATAACTGAGCCGATCAGTGGCAAAAATAGGCACGCTGAGCCTGTTTTGCGACTGCTAGCGCTGAAGTGCTCTTGCTCAATTCTGGTCCAATGTCAGAAATTGTTTTTCACATAAGTCAGTGCACAGAAAATAGGTAAGAGGTTTAACATCCCAAGCTTATATTGTGGAACAATCTTCAGAATTTGTATCAAGTCATGCCTCCAAATAAGGCAACTCTTTCTTTAGCAGTGCTGGTTTCGATAAGCAATGTGGACTTCCCTTACCTCTCTTGTATCCGTTTGCATGAAGCATTCATCATAGGCCTCTCTGACAGATTTTTGATCGCGATGATATGCCACTGAAAAATGAATGATTCAACAGGAACAAAGATTCTGATGAGCCAATAACATACTTACAGCAGTTTACTTTGGTTTAATATATATTTGTTTCAAACTTACAACCTAGGTTAGTTCAGCAAAAGTGAAATGGGAGGCATAAATCTGAATAGATATGTTGCAGAGTGGAGGGGTTATAGTCACTCACTTCTTTCTCTGTGCGCTGTAGAGAAATACCAGAGTAGAAGGGTCAAATGAAGGGTCCTATGAAACAAAATACAACCAAAACAATTATAAATCATAATCAAACAGATGGCGGGCTCCATTTAGTCAAATGTGTACAAACACCTTTGAACCCACAACATTGTGAAAAGTTATAAAGAGAGTGGACCTTGTCCGTACAAGGGACACATTTCACCTGGTAACTTTAGGCCTATTTGACGATAATTAAACGAGGAAACAAGTTCACAGTATCATGCACAATAAACACAACAACAGGGTATCTTACCAATCACGTCTCAAGCCTCACGTCATAACCATGGTTGGGGAATGCATTTTACTAGTTATTTTTTTGCAACACTGTAGTTACTGGTTGCTAGAAAACATGTAAATAAAATATAAACAACACACTGCAAACACTCGCATGGATTAACAAGAGTATGTTTTTCTTCGCTGGTCCATTTACCCCACACATTGTGAGATGCCGCCCCCATCTGGCCTCCAACGGGACCACATTCAGTGTGTACCCAGAACTGAAAATGTGGGCGCAGAACTACTTTAAACAACAGTACTGTAAACCTATATGTACAGTAAAAATTACACATAATTGCATTTCTCAAATCAACCTAATCTCAACTGACAGGGCTGTTGCACTGTTGATCTTTTGAGAGGATGATTCTGATAATTACACGGAAGCTCAAGGTAAGATGAGGATAGCAGGGTACAATCTTTATCCATTTCTGGTAGGTTCATCCGTGAAGTAGAGCAGGCAAGTATACCAATTTGAAGTAGTATTTTCATTAATGTGCGCCATGTTTCAATTGATACGGGCTTGGTGTTATATCTTATTTTTTTCAATCAGTCTCTGAAATTCATTTCTGCCTGCCACAATTAGGTATAGGCCGTTTAACCTCAGTTATATTTTCATAAATACGGAGTTTCATCAAGGCAAACACATGAGATATGTATCTTCTAAATGCTTCTCACTTTTCGCTTTTTTGAAATGCTGAAGCTCTGCATCCCTGACATACGGCCGTTGTGATTGTCGTGATTTTACTTAACAGTGATTGGCTAAACCCCTACCACGTGACCGTCCTTCGTCCAGAGTGGACTTTCTACGACAGCTGAGAGCAGCTAGTCGGTTTCATGCACCGTGAGCAATTTTAACTACAATAATACTACTACAAAAAAAAGCATATCATGGGAGACAAAAGGAGTCCCACGAGGTAAGGTGATGTTCTTTTCTTTTTTTCCTTCATAGTAAAAAACCTGACTTGAGGATTTGTACGCAGAGCGCACAGCCAGTGGATGTAACTGTTCCACTCCAGGGTGCATGGCGCCTGCAGACTGGTTCATGGGGCCAGCAAGCCCATTCAAGGCTCATTTTGCATCATGCATTGACTTTGTGAGAGCCAGCAGCCAAGTGGGCGCTGTGTCCTTGTCCTTGTAGTGATTTTTATCGCGGGTGTTCTGCTTGATTTTACTAATAGAACTAGTTTCCACTGTCCGTCTTGTTTTTTTGTTTTGTTTTCTTTGAAGGCCGAAGCGGCAACCCAAGCCCTCCGCCGATGATGGATACTGGGATTGTAGCGTCTGCACGTTTAGGAACACAGCTGAGGCTTTTAAGTGTATGATCTGTGATGTCAGGAAGGGAACGTCAACTCGGTAAGAATGCGCGTATTTTCATTATTAGACGTTTGTTGTGTGTTGTCTGATGGAGCCTGGTGTTCCCCTGTGCAGCCTGTGTTACCTTCGTTTAAACCTGTGTTTTATGTTATACACATGTTTACTGTGGTGTCTTTGTAAACAAGGGGAGGAGGGGACGTCGAGGTCAGAACCATTTCAGTCCACAAGAACAACCCAGGAAAGGTTTTATTTAGTCGATGAAAATGCCTTAACTTTTCTTGTTCACAAGATTTTATATAATGCATTATTTACACAATACAATATAGCCTATACACATTTGGCATTGCAATCTTGAAAGTTTGGAGTAATGGTTTCTTACGAAAGATGCCGGTTTGTATTTAAGACCTCCCCAAATCTTGTTGATCCCCAATGAGACCGTTTTAAAGAGCTCTTGAGTAAAACACACTTTGGTGGTATGCAGACTGTTGGAAAAGCTAGGATAAACTTGAATTGCTGAAATAAAGCATGCAGTCTAGAATGTAATCCCAAATTGCAGTTCCTCTGTTGTTCCAATTCCTTTCCCACTGGGAATGAAATTGGAAGTCAACAAGTCTAGGTGACGAAAGGATGGGGGCAATTTGACTCATGGTACTTTTCCATTGGCAGGTCCATGCTTTACCAACCTCCAACCTAACTGCACCATGTCAAAGCACTTATTCTTATTTAAAGTTGTGTACCTACCAACCACGTTCTGTTTCATGCTCTGTTGTGGGGTGTAAACAAACATTAGGGAATTGATGAGGATCAGATTATCAGTTAAGTCTGAGGTTCCAATACTGTAATGGACTGAATAGTAATGAAATGTCAGTGAATGATTTCTTATTGTATTGTTCAAATACCTCCATTACAAAAAAGCAGCCTATTCTTCTTTGGCATCCAGGGTCTACTCCAGACGTTAAACACGGATCCCTACAAAGGGACTCTGCTCAGACAACATTTAAAATGAACATATTGTTTTTAATTGAAGGTGCTCATCCTAATACCAATATCCAACAAGCCACTTTGCTATCTTTCATCTGACAACTCTGTGTCCTATAGATCTGTTGCAGCTTCTGACCCCTTGGATGGATGTTAGTTTTCAACTTGAAAGCATTAATTCTAGCATATGGGGTTCTAATGTCTAGGATTTAACTAAATGATAAGGTGGCATCAACTATTTGAATCCCAGCCTGTCAGTTATTTCTTGTTTGGACAATGTTTTTGTATCAGTACAAAGGGGTATTGACATATGATCCCACAATAAAATATACAGGCTTCTCAGTGTGGGGACTGACCAGTCATGTGAATCTCTCTTACAGAAAGCCACGGCCTGTTCCCCAACTGGTTACACAACAAGTAAATCCGCAGTTTGCACTACCGTCTCCGCCACCACCACCACCACCACCACCACCACCACCACCACCTACACTACCCAAAAAAGAGAAAAAAGAAAAGGCAGAGAAAGAGAAGAGCGACAAAGAGCCGACGCTTAAAAAGAACAACAATAAAACAATGAGGTAATGGGGAAAGAAATCCTGGCATGCTCTGCACAACGTTCAACACTTCCCCTCCATTTTTGGCCTTCCGTCAATGCTCAAACGGCTGGGGGGAAATGCTGATAGTTTTGATGGCCAGAGATTTGAAAATTGACCCATGATGAAAGTTTGGACACAGCCTCTTCTAAACCTTCTGCCTCTTGTCTTTTTTCCCCATCAGGCCCAGGTTGAAAAATGTGGACCGGAGCAGCGCGCAGCATCTGGAGGTCACCGTCGGAGACCTGACCGTCATCATCACAGACTTTAAGGAGAAGGCCAAGCCTCCTCCGGCCACCGCTACCTCAGCAGACCCTCACAGCCACAGCGGATCCGGCTCGGACAACCCGGAGCGGAAGGGCTCCCGGGCGTCCTCGCCGCGCGGGGAGGGTTCCTCTGTGAACGGGGACGCCCACTGACGCACCACTACAGTCCTCCTCCTCTCGGGATGATCCACATTCCCCAGCTCCCGTGTTCGTTGTAGGACATACGACCAATACAATAATCTTCAGTTATGCACAAAGCCACAAAGGGCTATATCGACTGAACGCTTGGTGGGAGAACTATTGCATTAAGATGAGTGAACTGACCCAAGCCACAGAGTGGATTGGAATCCTGAGTTTTTTTTCTGTGCCATGAGTCAAAGTGGCCAGTGGTTTGATTGTTCAGTTATTGTATTGTTCCTTATACGGGTGGTCAGAGTATTGGGATTCATAGGATGAGTTTATATGCACTGTGTAAAAATGTGAAGCGGTCATCTCTGAACAATAGTTAACACATGTTGTTAGATTGTTTGCACTTGATATGTTGATTAAATCTGTTTTACTTTGACACGATTTTCTTTTCACTTTGGCAACATTTAAGAAGCCCATCCCATCCGATGAATCACTTTGCTGTTGGTGTCTAACCAAGCCGTTGTTGGAACATGGCTACGGATTATTTTGTGAATTGGATAAGGATTTTATAGTAACATTTTACATTGCAAGATAAAAATGAATAAAACAATTAAAGATATATAGATACATAAATAATGTCTATTGAATATAAGTTGCCAGTAGCAAACCTTTTCTGAAATATGGTCTGCTTCGAACTTCATACATGTAGATGATCTGTCAATCAACTGTCAGTGTAAGATGTTTGATTCATTTTATGGTGCAAGTGTTTGCATCACTCGCCTAGAGGAGAACACTATGGAGCCTATGCGACAGGTTGTGATTTAATGATTCTGTTAAAACATGTAAGTGGGTGGATCAGAAGATTAAAAACAACTGTCTTGAGCAATCCACAAGTAGAACCGGTCGGTCTGTGCGTCTGTCAGACCTTCAAGATGCTGCGGCGTTTATTCCAGTGACTTGTCAACCCAAAATGCGATGCTATCTTCATGCACTTCTCATATGCATACTTTTAGCAGTGTTTTCTTCGCTTTATGTGTTGAATCAACTAGCCTCTAGTTTAGACGCGCAGGACGAGAGGACCCTCGGCAAACTGCAAGGCGTACCACAAAGCGGCCGCCATGCCACCGGGTAGGTTGTCAGGAAAGAGCCCGGTGTGGTTAGGCCTTCTGGACGTCAGAGGCCTCGAATACCTGGCCAGTACTTGGACACGGCTTGGGAAAAGTTATCAGTTAAAATCTTTTATTGTAACGACCTAAAAATGGGCATTGCTTTACTGGTTGGAGTCGACTTGCTGCCGTGTGCTGGCAAGCATTGGCTAATAAGGGGCGTTAGCATGGAGCTAGCGGGTTAGCTACGCGTTAAAGCCCGTTGTTTTACTATTGTCGCTAAGGTTAACGCTGTCGTATGTAAATACGCCAACCCATCTTATTGTTAACATGTTTCTGAAACGTAAATGCGTTATGGTACATCCATCATTCCGTCTGTATTTCCGGCCTTTTTCAAAGCCTGAAACCTGGCTATTCTGTTAATCTTAGTGATTATAATGATGCTTAACGTTACGCCTGGATTTAAAGTAACCCCAGCTGCTGATTGAAGGGACACTTTTAATTTGAAGCGTACAAGCACATATGAATTACACATTATTGTGGCTTTTCACACGAGTGTCCAGTTACAGTATCATGACCAGTATTGTGTAATAACTTATTGAACAGCATGTACTTAAGACTTGGAATAAGGTTAGGAGTAGGCAAATACCTTCAACCCTACTAGGGCAGGGTTTGGTGAGGCTTTTCAATAACGTCATTGCATTACGTTCATCAAGCTTTTACATGTTATCCCTGTACTTATTACCTGTGTAATTACACCAATGTAAAGTGTTAACTTACAACAATTAATTTGTTAAAGACCAAACTAGTAGTAGTACCTGTATTGGCTGCACTATTATGTTACACCCTTTCAGTCTAGCAACATGTGACGAGTGTCCACATTGTCACATTATCAACCGATTTTCTCCAATCTAAAGCATACTACTACACACTCATGCATGGCATTCAACTCACCCAGCGAGAGATCCCAAAGATCACATGTTTTCATTCTGTCAGGTGTAATCCATTGCCAGTATCTCACTGGAACCCGTATTGGAGACAGCCTGCTGATGTTTGTGGAGTGAATTGCTTGTTGGAATCGCCACATAGGTACGCCCAGCTTTGCTGTAGCAATGATGCCAGTCTCCTTTCACTTAATCACTGTGACAATCACCAGAGCTTTCTCCTGCAAAAGCACAGGCAAGACGTTACACACTAAAACATCTCCCCTTAGATTCCCCATCTTGACATCAGCTCCTCAGCACCTGTTGCAGACTAACGTGTCACTTCATTGTGTATGTAAACTCCTAGGGAGAGGCTAAACACCAAGACAAGCAAAGATGAGAGGATGCATCTGGCGGTGGTGGCCTGTGGCCCCAGGCTAGAGGAGACACTGGTGATGCTGAAGTCTGCTGTCCTTTTCAGCACAAAGCTTCTTCACTTCCATATCTTTGCAGAGGACCATCTGCACGAGAGCTTCAAAGAGGCTGTGAGTTCATAAGAAAAACATGACAACAATAAACGGCTTAGTATACAGGATTTGGCACTGCATCCTTGTCATGCTGACACCAAGGTTTTTCTTTTTTAATAAATCACACAAATTGGGGGTGGGGGGGCATTTATTTCCTGTCCTTTCTGAGTAGGGATATTAAATCCTATTCCTTCATAGCGACCTAGCTTTCATGTTTCATCTAACATAGGAACCTGGTTAACCTTCATTCAAAAAATCATACAGTGTGTGTGTGTGTTTTGAATAAACGTGCAGCTTACACTTTTTTTTTTAAGCTGGACTCTTGGCCTGCTGAGGTCCAGCCACAGTTCAACACCACCGCCTACCCCATCACCTTTCCCAGGGACAACGCTGCAGAATGGAGGAAGCTCTTCAAGCCCTGTGCCTCTCAGAGGCTTTTCCTACCTGTGAGTTGTATGAAGACCTCGGGACACTGAACCCAAAGCATCCCACATTCCAATGTTAATCAATGAGCCCTTCCACACCGCAGCTAGAGCTGAAGCTCTACAGAGAGTGATGCATTTTTCGAGGTGTGGGGTCTATTTATACCGCCTACGCCTGCTGTTTTCTACGCATTTATGAAGTTTTGAATGCAAAACCTTCAGCGTCTATAGCGCTCTACGCTTGAGCATTTGTGTGTGGTCTGTGGAGTCCTTAATGTTGGGTCCTCTTCTCTTTTAATCAATATTCAGCCACAGGGGACAGGAGAGTCTAGCCGCTGGCTTTCTAAACAATTCAATGATCTATATCTGGATTCACTGTCATTTGCTTTGCATGAAACCATCCGCTGAACAGCAAAACAGTGACACACCCTCTTGTGCACTCTGGTTTCCAGCTGATCCTGAAGGACGTGGACTCAGTACTCTACGTGGACACGGACATCCTCTTCCTGAATCCCGTGGACGAGTTGTGGGCCCTGCTCTCCCGCTTCGACGCCAGCCAGCTGGCCGCTATGGCGCCGGAGCACGAGGAGCCGCGGATTGGCTGGTACAACCGCTTTGCCCGCCACCCTTACTACGGTGCCACAGGGGTCAACTCAGGGGTCATGCTGATGAACATGACCAGAATAAGGGAGAAACGTTTTAAGGTAGTTTTTGACCTTTTTTGTTTTTAGATATAATTATAATTATATAATGTTTATATGTGTGTGTGTGTGTGTGTGTGTGTGTGTGTGTGTGTGTGTGTGTGTGTGTGTGTGTGTGTGTGTGTGTGTGTGTGTGTATATTCAGTGGTATTAGTGTTTATTTTATTCATAATAATTGATAGGAAAGGAAAATTAGTTTGAAGATATTTTGTGCATTCAATATTTACAAAAATCCATTTGGCAAGTTCTGTTTGTCAAAAATAATTTTGGGAAAACCTCAAAAATACATTGTTCAGGTGCTGTACCACCAGAGTTAACCACTAGAGGTCACTGTTGTCCTTCCTCTTTGCCTGCATTTTTGAAGCACCGGCAGAATATTAATGCAAGAAAGTATTATTGAAAGAGCTCATCTTCTACGTGTGTTTCTCCCCTAACAGAACGACATGACATCTGTTCCACTACGGTGGGATGAGATGCTCATGCCCCTCCTCCAGAAGTATAAACTCAACATCACCTGGGGTGACCAGGATCTGCTTAATATCATATTCCACCATAACCCAGGTGGGCAACCCTGGGCCTATTGCACATTGAGTGACAGCTTCAGGCATACAAAGATTGTTTTCTCTCAATAACCATACTTGTCACGTTGGATATGTTTTTTCACTCCCCCCTGTGTTCACTATGTCCTACAGAGAGCCTGTATGTGTTTCCATGCCTGTGGAACTACCGTCCAGATCACTGTATCTATGGCAGCAACTGTCAACCGGCTGAGCAGGAAGGCGTGTTCATTCTCCATGGCAACAGGGGTGTTTACCATGACGACAAGCAGCCGGCGTTCCGAGCTGTCTACGAAGCCATCCAAAAGGTAATGACATCTCAACCTGAGATCTTGACCCAGCCATCGCTGGCTTCCCGTGTGTGTGTGTGTGTGTGTGTGTGTGTGTGTGTGTGCGTGTTCTAAGATCAGGCTGTAAAAACTCTATGTTAACTATGTATTCCATAAAATATGAAATGTGATGCACGCCAATGTGTTGCTCCTGCCAGTTGCAGTATCAACGCAGTGGCCAACCCACAAAAAAACATACCTTCAAGAGAGCATCTTCAGTGACCCCTGTTTAGTCCCGGTTCACGCAGAGGCACATTTGGTTTTCCACGTTAATGGAGTTGGAAGCCGTAGCGCTGCAGAGCCCCGCGGTGCCTCTTTCCATCGTCAAAGTGCACTCTAAGCAAACTACTTGGAGTACCGCCCGTTACGGGCAGGTGGAACCGCTATATCAAACACGTCAATACGTCATTATCACACAGCTTTCCCATCATCCTCCACAATGCCCGCTGTCATTTTCTTCCTCCAGCATCAGAATCCTTTGCAGAGCTCAACGCTACCACCTGGAGAGCTCTCGCTCGCTCTTTCGCTCTCTCTCTCTTTCTCTGTCACTCTCTCTCTCTCTCTCTCTCCCACTTTCTCTGGCTTTCGATCTCTCTCTCTCTCTAACTCTCCCCAATCTCATTCTTTCTCTCTGTCTCGGACGCTGCTCTGCCTGCGACCCACTTTCCACTGGGCTCTCTGAATTCAACTGTTGATTATTGGTATGCAGACGGGCTCACGGGCGACGGCCGGGGGACGGGAGCTTCATTAGGCGCTCTCCATCCATTAGCGCCGTGCGCTCCGGACTGGCCACTATCAGTGGGGGCAATGTTCTCAGCCATTAAGTAAATGAGCAGGCTTCATTACAGTGCCACTCCCCCCCCCCCCCAAACCCCCTCCCCCGTCCCGTCTCACCGCCCCGCCATTCGTCTCCAAGGCAGTGCACGCACACGTTGCCTATGACGCACGCACGCAGGCAGACACACACACACACACACACACACACACACACACACGGCTCAGTCTTGATGTTTCACCTCCCCCCCTTCCCGTCACTCTACTTCCCGCTTCGCTCATCTTCCTCCGTCCCCCCTCTGGGTGTGTCTGCTCTTCCTCATCTTTCATGCCCCTCCTCTTCCTCGTCTTCATGTCTCTCGTCTTCGTCTCTCTCATCTTCCTCTGGCTCTCTCACCTGTTGTCGATCCTCTTCCTCGTCTTTCTGTCTCTCTCCACGTCTTCTGTCGTCTCGCTCCCCTGGTCCAAGAACCTTTTAAAGGTGTGATATCATGCCACCAGGTGTGAGTGCGATTAGCCATTACAAGCCATTTGAAAATCTTTTAGTGACATTACAAATGGGCGTGTCCACCTAGAAGTATGCTGGATAGATCACTCTACCAGCCTACCCAGTGGACTGTAGCAAATGTTGCTTTTCTATCAATTATACATCTAGGTGGATACTCCTACTTGTGATGTAACTAAAATACAGGAAAAGGCTGGCTTGTAATGGTTAATCACACTCACACCTGGTGGAGTGGCATCACCCCTTTAAGAAGAGAATGTTTTTGGTTGGTACAGATGTTATATATATGTCAGATATTGATTCAGGCCATCTCTATGTGGCTGAAAGGCAGCAGTGAGATGTGTCGTTGTGTTTTGCTGTCTTTACTTACTTTGACCATTTTTTGGGCAGCCGGTATCTGTCAATATTTAATGTTTATACCATGAGCACCATTCCACAGAGGCGGTGAAGGTGAGCTAGCTGTTTATTCAAGGAGTAGCCACTGACTCTGCACATGCCCGCAGTAATATTTATATTAAAAACAAAACGGGTATAAAGGTGTGTATGAAACCCTTCTGTGAATGTTGATACATGGAAAAACAGAATTCTTGCCAGCGTTGACAGGTTCTTACACCTGGCTTCATCCACATCCACCTCCTAAATCTCTCCTCTTTTTTTCTTCATAAAAGCAGCCCAAACTCTAGAAGTCCAACGACAGCATCCGCCCCCCCCTCGCCCTTCCGCCCTCCCCAGCCAACGCAGCCCGGATTCAATTTCCAGCCAATTCGGAAGAAAACTCTCATTTCCCGTCCCACCCATATCCTACTAGTCAGCTCATCTCCCTGAGGCGGGCCCGGCCCACCTAGCGGGGCAGGCGTTGGCCATAAAAGACCCCCGGCCATTACCCCACTCGAAGGGCGACCCATAGCAGTTGTAAAATCTTTACTGCTGATGCAACGTGGAGACGGTGTGATGCTCCGTGTGGACAACACCCACCGCTGGCCTCAGCACGAAAATCAATAGGCGGCCTTTTAATGGGGGCCTCATTGCCCTCTATCACACATGGAAGATGATAAAGCCCAGTGTGCTTTTAGTGACCTAATGCACGGGCCAAAGCAGAGTCCGAGGAGACCTCATAAAACTATGATTTATTGCCTTATTTACTATTGAAGTAAAAAGACAGAGATACACTTTTAGAATACCAAAGAGCCCGCTTTGTTATTCTGCCTGGTGATTTAAGAGCTTTGGTCTGTACAATTAAATAGCAGTTGGCTTTCAATTCTGCTTCTGACTTGGTTCATGTCCTGAAGCTGTGCATCCATTCTCCATGCAACCGTTCTTTTGTATTGTGTCTGCACAATACTACTCAATCGTTCATTCATATTCCACGTCAAAATCGAGCGAAAATAACCACAAGGCAGCAGGAGAGAGCCATCCCGCCGTTGTTCGCACAGATTGCCACAAAGTAGTCCCGGCACGATCTAGAAAACGGTTATACTGGAGGTGTTTTATCGCCCATCATCATCATCTTCTTCTTTTTTTTTGGTTTGTTTTTGTTTGTTGTCGTGCCCAGTATCCTTTCGGGGAGAGCATGGCGCGCGAGCTGCTGCTGCCTCTTGAAGCGGCGCTGCAGACCACCACACACACCTACTGCGGCAGGGCCAGCCACCTGTTCACCCAGAGACTCCAGCACAGCGCGCGGCACTCGGCGCACTCACACCGACAGCAGCGGTGAGGGCGACTCGGAGGGTGATGGTGATGATGATGATGGTGGCGATGGCAGTGTTTGATGATGATGGCATCGTCATCCGCTTGGCACATCAGTGCCGCTTCAACGTTAACGACTGATGTCTTTCTTCCCGCCAGACTTCCATGCTATGAATGTTTTAAACGAGGCCCTGGTGGGGATGTGGGGTTCTTTGGGGAGACTCGCAGCTTTCACCCTAATGAGCCCGGCTCAGACACTCCCCAGCCTCCAACGCACAGGCGCGCACACACACACACACACTGGAACACACGCACACACACACACACACACACATAGGAGCATACACGCACACACACAGGCACACAGACACACACACACACACACACACACACACTGTAACCCAAAAACAAAGGGACATACACACACGCACAGGCACACACTCACACACACACAGTAACGCACAGGAGCACAAAGACACACACACACGATCTGTCGCCCACTGCCGCCTGGGCAGTGTGATTATCTCTTAAAAGCTGCCACATGGGGCTGTGTGTCTTTTCATAGTTAGTTTTTTATTTGAGACGGTTAGTGGTATATATGCGTCTAATGGAGGCAAAATCAGGTAAATAATATCCTCTTTTAGTACGGGAAAAGAAGCACTGAAACCACTTTGCCCAGCCAACCTTGTACACAACGTACCGTCTGTATCGCTGGCAATCAGCTGCCACGGCCTCATGGGCAGGGAAACCGACAATCACTTTCACCAATGTCATTACTTCTTAAACAGAAGTACAGTTGGGTACTTTAATGAATTGAATTTCATAGTGAATGATAGGGTAAGACGATCACATTAGACTGATTGATTGCATTATTTTATATTATTATGGTTAGTATAATGGTTATTATAATTATATGTGACTGTGGGTCTTACAGGCAGTGTGTTTATGTGTACTCTAGAAATGGGATTTTTAATCTAATTGAGGCAATGGCCCCAATGTTGCGACTATAACCACACGTAAGTCTGATTAGTTTTACCATTCCATAAACAAATGCGTGCTTTTTCTACATTTCTCCGAAATGGGTTCCTGATCTCCGGGGATATTGAGTTCATGTTCGTCTACTGGGTTTTAGACAGCTTCTTACATCTGCAGGAAAAAGCTTTTCCTACAAACCATACTCTGATAATAATGATGGAAAACACAAATGATTGTACTCCTCTCATGTTTGTTTTCATGTTGGTCAATGTATCAGGATTATTAATTGTGTCTGCATAATCTACTCAGATTTCCTGATACAAATGTGATTAAGATGTCAATAATTTGCACTATTCATTTTTTTGTGTACTTTGCTTGCTGCAACGGTTGTTAATGATCTTTATTTAAGTTTAAATATTGAACATTTCCACTTAAATAAACAGCTTTTATGCCAAAAAAACAACATGGCTGTATATCAATTCTTAATCATGACATGTCATTCATTCTCAAAAAGATACAATTGTAGCAGCCACATAAGCCTTTTAAGCGTTTATTAAGTCAATATTTGGCCCAAAGCACAGAAATAACTACAAGACCCAGTTACCACTGATCGGTCTTAATTATAATTGTACTTATTTGATCATTTATGAACGATAAATATCAAAAGTACGTTGCATCAGTCGGTTCTGTTGTTAGTGAAGCTTGCTGCCACTGAAACGGCTGTTGCTCAGTGGGTTCACAGAAAGCAGAAAGCATGACCAATGAGATTTCTGTAAGCTCAAAATGAGAAATCAATGTGTGTGAAGACTTCAGAAAGACTCGTCGGCTAGCCCGAAAAAAGAGTTGATGTGTTGCGGCCTGTAGCCTCTGGGCCCTCGTTTCACAGGCAGATTGGAAGACGTGCGTCGAATGAGCTGGATGGACTTGGTGAATTTTAAATTCCTAAAGAGACGGGAAGGCTTTTTTTTTCAACATTTCAACATTTTCTTCTAATGCCACCATTCCAAATGTCTTATTATAGCACCAACATTGACATTTTCAAGTACTTGAATGATGGAATAAATTATTGAACATCTAATAAGCTGCATACTTCATTCGTAATCAAAGATGTTTTGATAAAATAGGTTCAACCGATAAGAAAAGCACTGGATAACCAGCGGGCATGATGTACATATTTAGGTTTTCAAGCTTGGCCAACGTTGTACCTTCAACGGTGGGTTCAATGGTTGGTGGAAATACTTGTTATGAATATGGCTGTCGCTCATGTTATTAGTGTTACGAGCAGGACTATAATGAGGATTTTTCTTGTGGCGCTTTCAGGTCAAGTAATAGACTGATGAAGCCACATTCATTGGAATCATTCATTTGGTATAATTTGAATACCAGCCAGCACGTCTCGTAAGATGGATGCTTACAATAAACAATCCCTCTTTTTTTGGGTGAAAAGGCTAATGCTACGGAGTTGCACTGTGAGTGTGATGGTAATTGAGGTCTGATTTCCTTTCTTTCATTTTGACCTGAACTGCCAATGGATTATTCATGCCATTGCTTGCTCGCTTTGCTTCCCCTGATGCTCAGTAGCACTTTAAAGACACAGACATAAATTACATCGGAAGTACTTTAGGAAAAAAAGGAGAAGAAAATGGCAGAAGACAGAGTATAACAGGATGCGTGAGTGAGGGAAAGGTCATGTTGTGTGTAAGTGTCTGTGTTGCTGTACCGCAAGAGGCTGTTGGTTAAGTCTGGTCGCTTGTCTCCTTCGAAATAAACGATGTCGTGTTTGACAGATATTATTATAATATTCTGACTTGGCTACACAGGAACGAAGCAATGATTTGTAATTAATTGTGGAGGATAGGTCAGCCGATTGAACAAAAGATTTAATGATACACACATTTTTGCAACAGATAGCAAGGTCTTTTCCCTTCTCTGTCCAATATTATATTTTTGGTGTTTATGACATTTTAAAAAACAATTTGTTCTGACGTTTGAACGACTGGAACTGAATCTATGATTTCAGGAGGCATCTTGAGCATCAAAACCTATCCTTAATGGTTCAGAGATTCACAGTACTCAGTCAGTGCTCACATTCCTACTTTTCGGTCAAATACACTTTAGTGAAAAAGTTCAGTTGGGGAAACCGTCAGACCTGACTTGGCGGTCCGACCCAATACCGAGTTCTCAAGAACATAATAACCTTGTTTCCTTTTCTTCAGTCAAAGTACTGCTTTCCTGTTAATATTCCACAACAATGACCCGTACGTGAACACTACTACTCGGCTTCCATTTTCTTTCCTTGGAGTTTGGTGTTGGGAGAGAAGCTAAGTTACAGCCATATCTCCATTTTTTTCCCGCCGTTTCCATCATGGCTGCGGGCAGAGTGGAGATAGAGCGTTTGTGGGAGAGAGGGAGAACATTTTCACGAATCCATCTGGCGGGGCTGCTGAGACAGGTAGAATAGTGCTGATAAGTCAAGCTTTAAAACAATGAATATAATTTACTCGTTAGCATTAGCTATGCATGAGCTCTTCTTTATCATGCCGAGCAGCGAATTTGCTACTGTAAGCAGGAGCCGAGGAGGAGATATATAGTATGTACACGTATGGAAATAAAATGGAAATGAAGGGCCAATTCAAGAGAACCAGCGTGGGCCTCGCGGGATCCCAGTGTGAAGTACGCTTACAACCATGCACAGTTAAGCACAAGCTCTTTGCTAAATGGCTGGATTGTTCACCAAACTGTTCAACTTTTAACTCTGAACTGACCAAAAAATAGACGTTTATTGAGCTTTTGTACAACGCCGCTTTTTTAGAACATTCACATTCTCGTACTAAAGAATGATCTAGTTTTGCCATCCAACAGTTTCAATTTTTATATTTAAAATGAAACAAAGGCCAGTATCCCGTACTGCTACATGGATCAACGTTTAACAAATCCATAGACAGGCAAACCCTGGGAGCAGCAGTCATCATTCCCACCCCAGAACCATAAACTGCCACTGATTCACAGTCTCAGCCCCCCCCCCCCCGCAGCTCCTTATATGGGCATCCCAGAAAAGTCTGCCGTGGCGGCAGAATGTTTTATAGCAACGCCGCCCTCCGCACGAACACAAAATAACGACGTTATCACTCGGACCTACTCTCACATTCGCCCTTTTGCCAGGCGCGGCGGCAGCAAAAGTCAGCTTGATTCATGGTCTGAACTCCTCAAGTAATACTATCAGTAATACTATGCGTATAAAAGGATATCAATCTCTTCAATTGACGTTTTTTTTCTTCTTTTCTTTCTCTCCCTCCTGATAAAGCGTTGTCGTTAATGAGCCGCGTCTCGATGCCCCCAGGCCACTGGGGCCGCGGGTCGGAATCAATGGCTCGCCAAGTGTTGTGAGTGAACAAAATGCCCTCCGATTCAAAGGCGCTCACTTGATTGTTTTCGCGGGCCGCAGCAGAGAAGGCGCATCCATGGACACGCGAACGTGAACCCACGCAATGATTTCCTCGACGATTACAAGGCTCTCGTTAGTTGATAAAGATTGCTGCTTAAGCGGATTACATACGTTACACACTTTGCTCGGATGGTTTTCACAGGATGTGTGGGCTGTGTTCCTGCATGCCTAAACGCATGTTTATTTGTACGTACAGTGAGCTTGGATAATGTAGACTGATGACTTCTATCAATGGCCCACATGCACTTTGTTTCCTTAAGAATATAGTAAGGTACCAAGCAGTGTAGTTAGGTGCAGTGGCCATAGGGTGTCTGACTGCCAGCCAAAGGTGCTGGGTTTCGACGCCCAGTGTTCGCAGTCTGTCTGCAGGCATGCTCCAGCAAGAGGCCTAACCTCTACCTGCTCAGTAGTAACTTGGAACTGAAAGAATATAAGCACTAGTAAATGTCAGGCATGTGGCTACTTGAGCTGCAGGTTCAATCCTATCTGTGCAGAGCTTTGTGGCCCATCCTAGCGTGGCACACATGGGTGTCGAGTGACACCACACGACTCTACGCAACGTTAAATCCCATCCTCTGTTTTTCCGTTGTGACCTCACTTCTCTCAAAGTTTTAAATGATTGAAAATGATCGATTTCACAGGCATCGAACCGAACCCCTTCCTCTTTTGTTTGTGTATCTCTTGTCGTAACTGTTGGTCATTTTGGTCATCTTTTTGTTTCCACCCATCTGTCTTCCGTCTAATTTTCCTGATCAATCCTCCATTGCTTCGGGCTGCCCAGTGCGCGGTTTCCTCGCGGACTACTAGAGTGCCTCCATCCGTGCGTGGCAGGGAGCCTTTCATAGCGTCTCCCCCCCCCCCCCCCCCCTCGAGCATGACAGCTGACGAAACATGATGGATAGGCCTGGTAGCACTCATCTCTGACACGGAAGGAACCGTCACTGATCAAACGGAGAATATGTATATGAATAAGTCAGTGCACACAGGGGCATGGGAATATGGAGTAAGTAAATGTGTATATTAAATGTCTTCATGTATTTCTTTCATAGGCGCCAACTGTGGCGTGTTATATGCCAAGGGAAGTGGGGTGGAATAGAAAGTAGGAACACCGTTTAGTTTGAGGCCCATTATAAAGGATGGTACTGGATCCGCCTTCCTAAGAGCCGGTAGATCGGTCTAATCAGACGAATGACTTCGGAAACACAACTCGACGAGTGCAAGGGCTACAAAATATACATTTGTTAAAGTGCTCAACCAGAACTAGTGAACAAATTGCCTCCAGACTGCCTTATTCAAATGTCCTTGTTATATTTCAAGGACACATTGCTACTTGAAAACCAAAATGTAATTATAATTTAATTATCATTACTTACGCGTGCTCAACGGTCTGAAGAACCCAACACTCTCAGATATGATTGATCCGAGGTGAGTGCAGATGACAGGAAGGGCGTCCGTTTTATCAAACAAGTCTCGATTAAACACAATATTCTCTCTTTCAGAAAGCCATCACTCATTCTTCTGCTTCTTCATAATCTTCTTATAATTTGCAGGAGTAGGAGTCACTGTTATCAATAGTCTTGTTATTAAACCAGGCACAATGTTCTGACAAATGTACCTTTTGTAAGTCACATTGCATAAAAGCGTCTGCTAAATGCCCTAAATGTAAATGTAATGTCCATTCCTATTTAGACAACAGGTAATCTGAGGTCCAGCAGTCTTGCTATGTTAGCAAAACTTTTGGGGGGAGATAGTAGTAGATAGGCCTTGTTTCCTGTTCCTGTATCGGTAGATATTCAACCGACGAGAACTCGGATGAAGCTTCCAGAAAGGTATTTTAATATGTGTATTTCTACAGTGGCAAGCCAACCACTGGATGGATGACATCTTAATGTACACTTTTTATTTTACAGCTTCCTAATCCTGGGCAAATTTTTGTTTGCCAATTACACACTTACATTTCTACAGACCTAAATGAGGCAAAAGACTGTGAAACGCCCCAGTCCCCGAGATTCAAGCTTGTCTGCCATCAGACTTTAGATTTGGGGAGACTAGACGACCGGTGAAACTGAGTTATGTTTCATATAATATTACACCCTAATCATGCATCATGTATTATTTGGCGCAATACAGAACACTTTATTTTTCAGCTTTATAAATAACCACTTTATGATTTCCTCCATCCCAGAACAGCCAATCCTAGACAGCAAACACAGGTTATTCCAGCCAATCCCATTATCTCAGAACTGCCACAGAACCAATGATGAACCATTGATGCCAAATTGGCTCACATACTAAACAGGATCATGATCACTAAGGCATAGTGAAAAACAACTAAAAACTGATTAAAATAAAAATGGCACACAGAGCCATCTACTTCCTTTCGGCAACAGAATGGAAAAGATTGATTCCCTTTGCAAATCAGTGCTTTTGTCATTACCTCAGATACCCACATTCTCTCAAGGTTGTGGATTAGGTTTCAGTTTCACGTCACCATTTGGAAAATCCCACACAGCATTAGTATTTAAACTTTAAAACGTTTATCTAATTAATTTGTCAATGCTCTGAATTCATTATTTGGCCCAACCAACCGAAATATGTGAAAACCCAACTATCTTAAATAAGTATACAAAACCTAATGTGATTTATGCAATTGAAAGACAATTGACCAGCCTAAAGGCATAAATGTACTTTTCCTATACAAACTTATCGACAGGGATATTACCTGTTTAATAAAGGATTTCTGCAGGTTTTAGCACAAAGGAATTCCATAGTGCTTTCCCATTATGTTTAATTGAAATTCCTTCAAGAAATCTATAGGTCGAAGGTATTGAATACCAATTGGCTACAGGGGATGGAAAAGGAAGTCTGTGTACGGCGAGAGAGAGAGCGACGGATAAGGAAAGAGGCGTGAAGAGAGACCCTGCAGGCTCCTATGAGTGATGTGTTATCCAATCCCGTGAGAATTCAGATTTTCCTTTAATTGAAAGTGTTGTTTCCGTGGTCTTGTTGGAACACAGAGCATTCAACGCTGAGGAAGCCAACCCCCCCTCCCCTCCCCTCCCCCCTTCTTGCCACTAATTCCGTTATCTATGAATCAAGTCATTGTGCAACTTCAAACTGATAGAACCCCCGGAGACACTGTTTGCGTTTACTTCCTGATTGTTCTGAAAGACGTCTGGCCGTCCCCGATCGCAGGAGTAAACAGAGTGAGCGTGCGTTATTGAGAGATTACAGATGATTGGCGAAACGTTTCTTCCTTGTTTCATTTGGAAATGGGAAAGCCAAGGGTCTCAGGAGAATGAAGCGGCACATAAATCAGAAAGATAGAGAAGAATGGAGAGATGCACCTGTGATCCATACATAAAATGTCAAAACTGCCTTTGGAAATACATTTGCATTTCATGCTTGGTACCTATGAAACGTTGACTTAATGTCTGTGGCTAGCAAACCGTCCATGGGTAAGAAAGTTGGAGCGATGATATGAGGAAGAAAACAGACAGAGTCATAACGGTTAATCAGAGACGGTTTGAGATCAGAGAACAAGGGTTTATTTAATGTTTTCAGTTCTGCTTTGTTTTTCCAACTATTATTTCCATGTCATTTTCTGCAGCAGAAGAAAGATAGACTGAGGAGGTTTGCGAAGATATTCAGTTTCAGGACAAATCCTTTTTGTGTTATAAAGATCCCCAAATGTCACTGAATTTGGGGTGAGAAATCAATTCAATCACCTACGTAGAGAATCACTTATTCAAAGGCAGGCACCTTTGGCAGCTATTCACCCATGAAGGGAAGTGGTACCTTTTTGTAAATACCTTTTATACAACGTTGCTTCAAGATGCATCGATCAGTCGGAATGTTAGTGTTAACCACTGATAAAAAGTACATGTGACACAACGTGACCTCATTGGAGCATCTGTGTCATGTGATCCCAATTTTATAGCTGGGGCCAGACCTCTTTCTCTGAGAATGCAGTGAAAAGGATCACTTGACTCTGGCCACTCAGAACGTTCCCTAAAGAATACCCAGCCTAGTGGTGAGGAGGAAGGCCAGTGTTGGCCCAAGGTCAGCCCACTAGCAGGGGAGCCAGCGGGGTGCACAGAACCCGAGGCCAGATGGAGTCATGACCTTCTCTCCACAGGGTGTAGATCAAGTACAAACTAACCCCTTGTAGTGCAGGGAAAGGCTGGGGAGAGGGGTTGGGGCTTGTATTGGAGTTATTAGTGAGATTTTCCATTTTATTTTGTTTGACAGTGCAACACTATTCTTTTCCCCATTGTAATTATTTAAAATGAGCAGTGAAGAAGGCATGGATGGAGCAGAGGTGGGGATGGTGTCGGCAGGGTTCCAGACAGCCTGAGATGCATACTGAATAGATAAGAGCTGTTTGGCAAGGGACAGTGTAGGATTGGTATGGAATATTCAAGTTAAGAATGATTTGATTGACTGTTAAATTTGTTAGAAATATATTGTTACAATCGTTTGTCTTTAAGACATTTTCAAACACAAGGCCATGAGTTTAACATAGGTAGGAATCACATTAACACGTAATCATTTCAAGGACAATCATTAAAAAAAGAAATCGAAAATTAAAGTACAAGATGGTTAAAGAACCTAAATACCGAAAGAAATGCTTAAAAGCTGATGTCTCAGCACTAAGGAGAGTGAATGAATGCAATTGAACTTAATAAGTCAGAAGGTTGTCAGTGGATGTCAGTGGGATTCCCAGTATGATGAGAGAGTAGGCCATATACATTTCTTGTGACTATTCCACAAGCCTCCTCAACCCTTCGGGGTTCAACCCTCCATTGATCATGTGATCTGTTAAAAGAAAATCACCCAATCCTTTCTCCTCAGCAGCACAGCACTCGATCTCTAGCATAAATTTCTTGTTCCTTTTAGAACAAAAGTCTTGTTAAGGAGAGCGAGCCAAACTGAAAGGAGTCTGCGAAAAGAAATAGCCAAGATAGAGAGGGCACGGGTTTAGTGGAAAGAGTCGGGGCCCCTCAGAAGGGAAACACAAGCACCTGTTGAAAGTGGCTTTGTGAGTGCAGTGCCCTTGATGGCTTTTGTCACAGCCAAACCAATCCTCAGAGAGACCTTTCTGTTGATCCCTTTCATCTCATTGCTGCTTGGCAGAGAAACAGAGAAATAGAGACACACACTGAGATGGGGTTTTGAAACAGGCGGAAATTGCATCCTCGTCATTAGTTTATGCACTGCTGACTTTTACCCATCTAGCCTCAAAGAGCAGGATTCAGAGATCTGGATTGAAATGTTACCACTGAGCCTGAGAAGGCTAGAGTTATTGTTTACACAGTGGTATTTGAAAGAATACAACTGATACAAACTGAATTAACTACACTTTGTTAAAGCTGGAGTAGGCCGCTTTGGAGATACCAACAAGAGCGCACTGGCAGAGTGCGTGCAGGTGTCTAGAAAGACAGGTAGGCTAGCAAATCAAATCATTCTGCCCAAATTAAGGGCTTATTACCGGCCTGTGACATCCACATCCAATCGTCCTTTGATTTAAGGATTGCTGACGGAAATGTAAAGAGAATTTCAAAACATATTTAAGCAGTTTTAAATGCACAAGGTTGAATTGGTGACAGTTGGTGAAAACACTGTGTAAAGCACTGATGCAGCATTCAATATTTATAGTGTGTGTGACTAAGGACAGAGAGATCAGGCCTTCAAGGTACCACTGTGTCAGTACAAACATATGCTGTGAATGCGTCCAAAGCCATTTAAAAACATGCCACATAATAGTCTATAGCAAATGTGGCAATGATGTACTATAACTGTTGTTTAAAAGAGCTTGTCATTAATGAGTGACCAATACTGATTCACCAATACTATCCTACCCCTAACTAGCTTAGAAAATTTAAAAATAAATAGTGATAAATGATGTAGTGCATATTGCTCAGGGGCTTTGTGAACAGCAAGGTAATCGAATACCAGAATCAAGTGTATGTGGCATATTTGCATGCCAGACACTCCATGTGTTTGCGATGGCGTGTTTAAATGATGGCATATTCAACGATCACACCCCAGGCCTTTTATATGAGCCGAACATTTTTGGGTAGGGGAGGGAAGAATCATAAAAGCATCGTTTGGCTTTATGCTACCAGTTTGAGCAACCTTTTTGCCTCTGCTCTACCCCCTAATTTCATTAGAAAGCGTGCAATGCACCAATATGCAAATTGCCCCAGTCTAGCAGAGCCATCTACGCATTCCTGTTGAATGTAATCAAGTTGAATTCAGCCCTCTTTAGCCGCAGACATAGGGCTGACTCAAACATTCATCTCTTTTCTGGTTTAATCCAAATTTCCAACTCAATTAACATTTAAGGAGAGATGCCTGCTTCTCATTATGATTATATATAGCATGGCATTTATATGGCCGGTCAGAGAGAGAGAGAGTGAGAGAGAGAGCAACGCACCGTTTAATCTTCCAAAGCATGCACTACCGGCTTATCCCTTGACTTCGAATGTCCTGATAGAGCTTCTAATAAGTTCACATAAAACGCATATCTGATTAAAAAATGAATGTAATCGACCATGGATTGTAGGAGCGTGAACAGAAAGTACAATGAGAGAGGAACGTAGAGAGACTACGGTTTTAACATGAGTGATTTGCTTTTAGAACGGATGAGGGTTGAGGTCTGGAATGAGAATCCAGACCAGATCATGCAAGTCAAAGGACCCTGTGAAACCGTGGAAACGGATGACATCCTCTGTGTTAGGGATGGTTTAATAGTCATCCTCATGATGTGATCGGGGAGTCGGATAGTCAGTGGATAAGAGTGGTACTGGGTTCGATCCCCCATGGCCACAGCCTTTAGGGAGCCTTGAGCACGTTTACTAACCACCCTTACCTCCTCCTAGACATGTATCTGTATTCCCTGAGGCCGCTGGGGACAACATCGTCTACTATTAAACAGTCAAATGTAAGTCAAGGTAAATGGTGACATTCAGGCTAACCGCATTCCCTAGTAGTGGGAGGGTCCAGAGTCCCTCCTACTATGTAAGTTTTAAATCAGAACTATTTAAGTTTTCCCATTAGCAGCTTAAATTGTAGCTATAGTTATAGCTTCATCATTTTCAGACAACAGTAGGCGAAAATTGTCTTGATGGATTGGCTCACGGGTGGGCACATTTTAATCCTAAAAAATATTGAGTTATTATTTTAATTTGATATTTTGTTTTAACTTGGTTAATAGCTCTAGTAGACAGGTAACATAGTGCATGGTTAATGCATGATAACACTGAAAAGCAATGGAGCCTAAGAGAGCTACATAAAGCCACACAGTGGCGTTTCTTTCCAGCTTTTCTCCTTTCATAGGAGCAGGCCGTCCAGCTTATATACCAACATTATAGAGCTGTGTGTCTGTGGGGAGTCATGGTTATCTTAGAATAAAGAACACTACTCTTGTTTGTTTCTTTCTTGGTTGTTACGTCAGCAGGGCTGTTCTCTCTTCCCCAGGGAATTCCTCCTCTTTCAGGTTTCAGTCAGAAAGAATAGCAAATGCCTGTGGTGCTGAATCACGATAGAAAGAGAGATAAGGGGGAGATTAATATTAGGTTTCTGATGATGATGATGACAAAGATAAATTATTTATTTGTTAACAGTCACCTTTTTATTAAGATTGAATTAAGTGAGTCTCCGATAACCATACCTTGATTAGTACATTCATATATATATATATATATATATATATATATATATATATATATATATATATATATATATATATATATATATATATATATATATATATATATATCGACAAGGCTTTGGGAATACAACATTGAATGGCAATAAACCCCTGTGTGCATATAACTATTAATTCATAAATTGAATTGCCATGAACAAAAGATTTTATCTATTTTCATTGTTTTAACAGCAAGTTCATTCAACCTCAGCAAAGGAGTCGAAAAAACCCTCAATATTACTCCATTGTGGGTCACAAATTAACATGGTAAATTAATGTTTTTTGTTAAGTTTAAAGACAGAAGGAACGTGAAATATATCCCCGGGGAAAGTGTATAAAATAACAATGCATCCTGTAAGATCCAATATATAACGCAGAGCTTGATTGTAATAGTCCTCACGGGAGCACTTCATGCAATAGTCTTTCCTTAGCTTTTGACAGCCTATATTAGAAACTATCATTACTAATATTCCTAGTGTGAAATAGAACGACCATTTGCAAGAAACCACAGGCTTTGAGTTCTACAACGTCAACAACTGGTGTTACGATTTGCTTCTGTCTGCCGTTGCAACTGAATGCCGAAAGCTAGGGCTACGTTTCATGCAATCTCAGAAACCATCAACTATCGTCTGATGACGATTGACCACTGTGACAATGGGGAATATTTTAGAGATCCAGGGATCCGATGTTTCTCGACAGAATACGCAAAACATAGATATTTTGGTGGTGTTTCAGGTCTGACATTTCGGCAAATGAACAGATGCCATGAACAGATGTCAAAGGTAATAAAAAATGTTTTGCTCTACACAAGGACTGTTTACCTCAATGCAAGGAGGTAAACATTGCCCGCATGATTGGTTAATACTGCTCTACAAACTACAAACAAAAACACGTGTCATGTAACGTGACTTCCATTATTAAACCTACTAAGACGTTCATTAGTTAATTTCCTCTTCCCACAGACAACCATCTTAACGGTTATCTGGCGCCTTCTCAAATGCAGCAGACCATATCCCGTGTTTCTCACAGCGAGGCTGATTAGCAGTGCAGTGTGATGTAAATCAGGCAGATCAGACATCATTCACAGCAGACTGGTAGCTGCAGAACAGGCTACAGCGTGCACAGAGGAACAGCAACTTTGTCTCTTCTTTCTGCTCCTGCTGGAAGCTACAGCAGTTGGAATTGGCACTGGGTTCTGGAGGGAAACCTACTCCCCTCGGTTCCTCTGAACCATCAGTGGTTGTTTACGCTGAACTTCTCCTTCGAACCTCGAAAAAACAAGCTTTTAAACATTTACTGCTAACGAGATGTAGCCTGCCAAGATTTTGAGTGAGGTTGTCTAGACAAGAAATGTGTTATCTGCAACGAGACATTGCTAAGCTCTTTTACTTTTAGACTATTTTATTTATTGTTTTCTTTACATATTTGTAAAGTGACAGCCTATCAGACTATCTGTGATCAAATAAGTGATTTGAACCTGAATCTGAACACCACATTTAGGTGCATTTTAAGGACAGAAGGGACAGGAAATATCCAGGGAGAGACGTGTATACAATTAAGAAATATGAAAGAGAATACAGAGCTTGATTATAATAGTCAAGATAGGACCGATTCGTATATAATTTATCGCCACCTTATTAAAATTGTTGTATACATTTGTTTTTCTCTTCATAGGAGTAATGAGTTTTATGGTGCATGGAAGATCACAATATTTCTACCAGGGAAAAATAAAAAAACATATTTGACTATATTTTTCCAGGACTACATTTCAATAATTTACTAAATATGCAATTTGCATCTTAATAAATGATTCTACATGGAATCTGGGAAGAAGATTAGAGACATTTTGCAATCCGAGCACTAGAAACTGGGTCATGTTGTTGACCCAGTGCGTGGAATATGTGGAGCGTTTCTCCGCGCTCAATTTAATTTTGTTTTGAGCAGATTGATTAATAGGAATCCACACCAGTCCTGCACTGGCTTTCAATTAAAATGTAATGTATAGGATAAAGGATTAGAAAAGTACACAAATCAATTGTTGGATATTATTATGTTTTTACCTCAGTCTTTATTTAGAGAAATGATTGGGTTGTGTAGATGTTATGGTATTACTGCAGAATTGGTTACACCCCGTTGTACACCCGCCTCTGACTAGATAATAACAATTGAATGTGTTTTGTTTTTGTTGGGCTTGTTTCCCCACCAAGCATGGATTTATTTTTACAAACAAATATTTACCCTTTTATCTAAAATGTCAATAAGTTCATCATAACACTGCAGTGATAGATGGAATGCAGTCTCCACAAATTAAAGACGTAATTACACATATTTTCTCATTTGGTTTTCTTAGCCATAATGGAATTAAAACACAACAGAGGTCACACAGGGTTACGGTCTTGTATTGATTGGAAAAAGTAATTAAATACTGCAGTCCAAGTCTCACAGATTGCTAGAACAAACATGCAAATGAAAAATAAGTTTTGTCTTTATAATTTATTGGACAGTAACATTGTTATTTTTTGAGTACATAAGAAGAGGCACCTGTCCATGCGCAATTTCAAACAACATATCCAACTGTGCGGCCATGTTCTTCTTCTCCTTTAAGGATGATCTTTCTCAAAGTCTCTGATCCTCAGGCTCAGAGATCCATCTCACTGGCATGGCCTCCTGTTGTCTTTCATCCGGTTGCAACACTTATCCTATGTCTCCTACGTCCTCAGCAACACCAGCTTTTCCAATTCCCCAGGACAGCAACAACATTTTACAGCAGGGCACTTTGAGAGGGAGGTCAGCCTTTCATCTCAGCTGGCTGCCCTGCATTATCCCTGACACTCTCCCCAGCTCCTCCACCTCTGCCACCTCTATCTGAATTCTCATCTTGGAGCTTTTTCTGGGTTTTGTTTGTGTCTATTTAACTTTTATTCACAGTCCAAGGAAACCTTTGGAGTTTTTGTAAACCACCCTTACCTCCTGGATTCTCATGTTCTTGTAAACAATCTTGGTTGTAATATGGTTCATGAAGAGCTTATTTATTCATGCATAGTAATAGTAATAACAATCATCATCAGCGTCAGGAATAGAAGTAGTATTAGTAGCACTTAAACTGCTTCCAATATTTCATAATTTCAGTCAGCAAAAGTGTCATTCAAAGACACATTTAAATAGCATAGAGCTCAATCTGCTCTCATATCCTCTGAAGTAAAAAGCTGTCAATCAGTTAAAAAAGCACATAGTATCAACTGGCCCTGAGCTCAAACAAATGTAAGACATTTTGAACTATCTTTACGTTCAAGTACTAATTAATCTTATAAAGACTGAGTGAGACTCATCATACAGTGTCTTCATATGCAAGTACTCTTCTCCCATTCAACATTGTCTATGACTTTGGGATTGTGGATTACAATCCAAGTCATGACCTTATTTGACCTTCCCTGATGGGGGGGGGGGGGGTGGTATTAAAGTATTCAAAAGAAACCTAGCCGTCAAAAGAAGACATATTTTATGTTGGACAGGTTGGCTTCACAATTCGTGCCTGAGATGGGGGCGCGGCTCCCTTTATTAGAAGTATTGACGATAGAAGGATCTGCAATCAGGTAGAGTGGAAGAGCCCATTCATTATCATTAGTTCGCTGTATAGCTGTGTGTGTAGGCTGTGATGTTCACTGCAGAACTGAAGAGGCCTATATCGGTCTGGGTGATCAAACCATTGTCACCGTCTCTCCTGGTTTCACCGACATATCGGTTACCAACTTCTTTTTTTTACTTGTCAAGACACTTTGACTAAGAGCATAAAGCGCAAGCGCGAATAGAATGGCACTTCTTGATAAGACGTTGTTGTGTAAACTTCTGGTAAGGCTGTTCACTGTTTTCTTTCTGCCCACAAACTTTCACAAATTCCCAGCTGACGTGACCCACATTGACTCCGAAAGAGAAAAAGCTGCTCCTGTTGTTTACATTCAAAGCGAGGGTGCACTCAGTCTAAATGCTGTTTGTCAGAATCGGCAAAACAAAGTCCTTTTGACGAACAAGACTGGCAACGGATGTTTTAGGGGAGACGCCAGGAGAGACGCTGACAATAGTTTGATCACCCTATCATACCAATGCCTATCCAAAGCTCCGCCCCCCCCCCCCCCCCCCCCCCCCGTCCTTATTTTCATTTGATGGTATCCCGACGATAGCATCGCTGTTATCTAGACCACTGGTATTACCACATCATATTATGTCAAGAACTAAATGAAATATTGCACCACACCATTAGATACGAATTGTTTAGACCGTGAGCCTTATTGCATACGGTATCTACCTCATTACATTGCCAATATCAAAGTCATTTAGCGGGGAGGGCATGTGAAATGGACTTTTTCTAACGGCGCACAAAAGGGTCCCTGTGTATTGTTCTGCATACGTATGTGGTGCGCTCGTCCAGGGCCCGGAGAATATACGAATAGACAGGTTGAATGAAAAGATGATATCTCTGAAGGAAGCCCAGTCTAAAGGGCTGACTGAGGCTGACAACACATTATATCCCCCCCCCCCCCCCCTTCACACCATTCACACCATTCATTCGGGGCAATTTCAATATGGAGTTTCTCCTCTTCGCAGCCTCCCTATACTTTGCATCAAATGAATATTGTGGCTGGAGGTGACAGTCTCTTAAAGGTGCTTTTAATATTCTCTTCGTCATTCATGGTGGACAGATCCAATTCCCGGCCGGGTTATTAATAGTTTTGCGTGGCTGTGACGGACCACGTTGAGCAAGAGACAAGGCGAGAGAGAGAGAGAGAGAGAAAGAGAGAGAGAGAGAGAGAGAGAGAGAGAGCTATGGTGGAAGCGAAATGTTTTTTTTTCATTTCAATATACCTGGCATCTTTTAGGAATAAATACTGGTTATTTGTAGCATCTGTTTATTCGTGAGGCAATGCCATTGCTTGCTATCTACAACTTGCTTTCTCATATTCTCCATGTCTGAATTTCAATATCAACTATATCATATTACGGTAATGAGATTTAGTGCTATGTCTTTAATCATCAAGCAGCTCATTTGATTGATGTGACAATGGGAACATAACACAGAACTGGGTGTGCTGGGTTGCCTATTTTTCATCCAACACATGATGAAATACATACACAGTAGGACGGCGTATTTCATTACCAGATGACGGCGTATTCCTTGCCTGGTACCCCAGGAAAAAGAAAGTTCAATTTAGTCAGAGGCCATTAAAGAAACAGCCATGGGAAGCATTTAAAATTGATTGTTTAGTACCACTGACATCTTGGTTAACAAAACAACAGGTAATTATAATCGAACGACAGGTGATGTAAATCAATACACAAGCGTGGCAAATGAGCTGTGGAATAGCGCCAAATTTGGTGGGCATTAGGATATCATGTGATGAATTGAAATATGGCCAAATGATTATTTGATTCCAAAGTGCCCGTGAGTTTGATTGATTTGAGTCCAAAGTTCTTCCCAAGCTCTTTTCATTTCAAACTTGTAACATTCCTATGGGCAAAATCCCATGTGAATTGATGTTCTCCATGCTGAACATTTTCAGTACCCTAGCTATAAGTAGATATTTGGTTTGTTTTCTATGTATGGTTTTGTAGCATTATATTATATTCTAAGTGGTAACTGTAAGAGTTCTGTATCAGCTGTTTTAAAGCACCTGCTGCCCCCAACTAATACTTTTTCTACTTCTTCTCCTGCTAGTTTACTGCTACTTACTTCAATATAAGTGTATTATGCTATTTCGCTCAGTTTTATACACTCCAAGTCTTTACAAATTGTATTAATAATACAAATATTTCATTGCATAAATATGACATTTTGAGCGTATGTGTCCGTGTATGTGTCTGTAGTTATGCATGCGTGTGGGTGCTTATGCATGTGTGTGCGTGTGTGTGTGCTTAGGCGTGCGTGTGTGCGCGCGAGTGTGTGTGAAGTCCGGCAGCCAGCTTGAAGCAGAACCCCCACCACACCTCACAGTGGAACGGTGAGGAATGGAAGGGGGTTAGGGATCGGTTGGTTCGACAGCCACGGTGGGAATCGGACCAGGACACCGGGGGTTTGCACCCCTACTCTTATGACCAGTGACCCCAGGGAGTCAGGACCTCGGTTTAATGTCTCATCCCAAAGACGGGGTGTACAGGACAGGGTACCTGTTGTGCCGCCTGTGCCTCCAGCCTGGTACACCGGGGACATTACATAGACCATCGTAGGCAGGGTAATGGCCTACGATTTCTAGGACTTCAATGATTCCTACCTGTCTCTTATTCCAACAGACAGGCAATAAGAAAATCGGTATATTAGACAGCTAGAGAACCCCCGTAGAGCGAACTGTCGCCTGAGTGACTCCTTATACAATCTGTGCCGTCATCTTAGAGCCTCAGGGATTCTAGGGATCGGGTGAGGACACAAGGGGGTAGGATCTAGGAAGTAGGACACGCAATGAGGGAGGGAAATCAGCTTAGAAGTTACCCCCCAAGGCCCTCTGTAGGTGTCTGCACATAATGCGATGTTAGATACAACACATCCACGTGTGCGTGTGCTTGCGTGCGCGCACACACACGTGCATATTTCAACACCTACACGCATTCAACACATACACATGTATGCACACACCTACCCACATTCACTCACACACACACACATGCACACACAAACCCAAACAGAGCCAACCACACACACACCCAGGTACACGCACATGCAGACGTAGCCACACGTGCACACACTCGCGCACCCACAAAGGTAAAACACAGCCGCTGAAGTGAATGACAGAGGCGGTATTTGGCAGCAGGAAGACACTAGTTCTTAATGCAAATCCTCCCGTCTCATGGCAAAATGAGAAGTCTCCTCTTCAGGGAAATTCCCGGGCAGAACTTCCTTCCTGTGCGGCTTAACCGGCGCACTGCACAGGAAGGAGCAGTCAAGAAGAATCAAAGGGCTGCGGTTGAGCTCCGTCGCCGTGACATTTCTGCTCGGCGCGATTAATAATGAAGGGGGGATTAGAGGCGCCGCGGTGGGGACACGCCGATCAGACAACAACCAGAGGAAGCGTGAGCAGGCCGCCAAGCCGCGCCAAACAATAACCGGGCGTCACACACAGCTGTGGCTGAAATTAATATTTCATAGCCTTCCGTCACAGGAGCGCGAGGAGATGGGCGTCCTCAGCTCTGAAGCAGGGGGGGTCTGCGTGGGCCGTTCATTCTCACCTCATAACAAAAGTCTGACAGCCCCCCCACACGAAGCGGGAGACCCCCGCCCATACCTAGAGCTTGACACTGACAGAGGGGGTTAAAGTGGCCTAATGATTATATTTAGCTTGCACCTACCGGCTTTGTTGTTCGAAATCAGGCAGACAACAATTGTTTCGCTAGTGCAACTTTGCCCTAATTGACAGCAAACGGGTACAAACGTTGGACAACTTTGCTGCCGTCTTTTGTTGGAGGAAGTATAGAAGTAGAGGGGGGGTGAGTGAGGGGGGGGGAGTGGGGGATCTGCCTGGGGTACTACCTGACCTGTCTTCATTGCCTCTGCTCGTCAACACAAGGTGGTGTGTTTTGTTTTTCGACCGCTCCCGGGGGACATGGCAATGTGTGACATACCAGTGGTACATTCACGGCCTGGGGATAGGGTGGAGATGGAGGGGGGCTGTGGAGCCATTTCGGTTGATAATGCAATTCCTTGTGACAAGTTATTTGTATAAACAGCCCATTATAGCACCGGTGGGGAGTCAGACCGTGGAACCTCTGGAGATGGCTTCCTGATGCATAGTTATGTCAGAGAGCCATCTCCGGGTGTGGTCGGCTGTCACCCGGCCCGGCCAAGAGTGTTCATCAGCGGGCGTGTTGTTCACAGTGCTGCCCTGGGGAATGGGATTCATCACCGCCGTTATCTCCTCCCCCCTCATGCATTTCATTAGGGCCACGCTACAAAGAGCATACGGCGATCTGAGAGAGCCGTACAACACTGCTGATAGGACGCCCTCGTATTGAGGACAGTTTAACAGCGCTATGGCACAGTGCGAGAAAACGACAAACAGTGTGTCGGAAATGTCTCCTGTCACGTGGATGCTTATTCTGCATCAACTCCCACAACCATGCCCATATATAACAAGACAACCAGACTTCTACCATCATGAGGAGTTCCCTAACCCACAACATGATCAGGCAGTAATACATACGTTCCAGTCATTTCTATATGCCTCATTTTGGTAACACTTTATAATAAGGTGCTGTAATAAATAGCAAACTTGTCATAACCTAACCCTTTGTTAATATTTGTTAATTGTTACTAAAATATCTATTTAGCACAAGTCAATAGTTTTTTCATCATTAATTAAATATTAGTTGTTTGCATAACCCTCACCCAACCCTAACACACGTCAATAACCCTAACCCCAACCCTTACACACGGCCCTAACCCTAACACACAGCCCTAACCCTGCACGACCCTAACCCTAACCCTAACCAGCGACACTCTGTGGTCAGTGAAAAAAAAAAATTAACTTGTGCCAAATAGATATTTTAGTAACAATTAACAAATATTAACAAAGGGTTAGGTAATGACTAGTTTGCTATTTATTATGGCACCTTATTATAAAGTGTTACCCTCATTTTTATTCGAATCATCTAGATTTATGGTAAATAGTAGTAGTACTCCTACTGTAAAAGGGGCTGCATCAGGGACTGTACAATACAAGGAAGTCAAGCAGTCTTGTTTACATATGCTTCAGTAGCACAGCGGGCTCAGTTACATAATACATGTTTTAATGCCCCACAGGCTTTATCGCTGTCCTGATCTGTTTAATTATTTTCTATTGTTTTTAATTATTTAATCACCCGTGGTGCACTCATTTACATACAACTGTCTTTCCATGCATTTTCCCGAGCTAGATTTAGATTCCATGGGGAAACTCCTCTCAATTGATCGCATATCTCAACCCCTGTTTGGCGTGGCACATACTGATCCGGTTGAACTGTGTTCTCGAAGCAGTAATAATGCAATGAATCACGTTTATTTTCTTCTCCATGTTGGCAGGAAACATGAATTTGCGCGCAACAAGAGGGAAATGGGAACGGCGAGGATTTCAACCGCTACTTTCCCCATCATGCTGGCGGATCTGTCCACGGTGCTGAAAAACACCCAAAACAACCTCCTCTTCAAAAGAGTTTCTGAGCACTGGATGAGCTCCAAAATGCCCACTCACAAACAGTGGAGCACAGGATGTTACGCTTGTCAGCCTTTTCCAGAGCCTGTCAGCCTTTTCCTCTCTCCTCAGGAGGTCTCTTTGAAAACATTTTGTAAAATACCGCATCTGTCTGTCTGGAATCAGTGCTGGCTTCACCTGTTTACTCTCTTCTACCTGAAGAACAGACAGACGTCACGTTCAGCAGGTTTAGGTTGGGATGTTTAGTACTCATGTGATGTGATGTTTAGTAATGTGAAAAAAGTTTCTCAAGGTTAAGACGAGGTCAAGAGGTTGGACAGAGATATCAGACCGGGAGCTTCGATTATTGTAGAACCTTATTTAAGATCGATGACTCAACATTAATTAACTTCTTGGAGGGAACTAGTACTTCAATATTGTAATAAGTGTATACTAAAAATAAAATAATAAAAATAAGTTTTAGATTTTCGTACCGCACATCAATATTCCAAAAGCCCATATAACCAAAATATTATTCATCAGAATCATTATCCTCATTATCAAATGAATTCTATGGTTCCTTCAATTTACCAGGGAGGACGTTTTGCCAACAAGGTGTAGTCGAGCAAAATGCTCAATTTATCTGTGTACATTTTCCTCACAAAGAACGAATCTGCTGTCCTGTATATCTCTACGTATTAAAATAAATATTGACCTTTCTTTTCAAGCTTCCATTGTTCCGTGGAATTAAATTTTTTCCATGTGCCCACTGGCCCCCCGATTTAATTTAGGGAACGCCAGGCACATGTGAGAGAGCGAGATAGAGAACATTGTGGAAACCAGATAAGAAAGGACACCGAAGAGGGGGCTGCTATTCATGTGCAGTGTGACAATACAGCGGGCATATTACCTTCAATAATAGGTTGTTGAATGGAGAACAAAGCAAATGGCTGTCATAAAAGCTTGAATAGTGAGCCAACTACTCTTTTGTCCAGTTAGCTGCAAATATTCTAATGTGTGGTGGGCTCTACTGACCAGACCAGCGTTCATTCTCTCTTTAAGCCTTAAGCAATATGAAATGATCGCCGCCACATTGAGTTCCTCTACATACAGTGGTTGAGACAATACGTGATGTTTTAATTAACGGCTATGGCAATTCAAGGTAAACGGACTGTGAGTGACTAGGTAGTGAATGCTGAAAGATTGTTTGGATTGAACTGCAGTTCTCCAGACAGTGCTCAATTAAAATTGTGAGTTTAAACATTTTATTGTGATATTACAATATAACGTTAAGTACTTCTATGAGGCATCTAAGTAGTTATGCGTGGTTGTAAAAATCGGATCATTAATAATGACTTCTCTTCAAGAACATATGACTGAACACAGTGTCAGCCAGAACAAATGTGTTGTAAATTGGTTTCCTTTTGTCATGTTGTCCAATAACTGGAGTGCTGCTTTCCATTGGAGCTACCCATTCGGAATTCCTACTTTAAAAAAACGCCTGCATTCCACTGGATATGTTTGGGAAAACATGGCAGGTAGAGTCCCCTAGGGGGGAAGTTCTCTTTATAATACCCTTCCAAGGCCTCCTCCTGATCTCCCTGCTCCTCCTCCTTCTCCACTTCAAGTCATGCCTTCTTTTATTCTTGTTTGTTTTCTTCACGTTGTACTCCTGGTCTTCTCCTCCTCCTCTCTTTAAAGTTCTCCTCTTCCTCTGTATAATATACATCTGCTATCACCCTGCTATTCTAGTTTATTTTTCTCTTTCTTACCTCTGCTTATAATCTCATCAGAAAAACGCTTCCCTCCTCCTCCTCCTAATTGTATTACTTCCTCCTAGTCTTTTTCAGCCTTTTCTTCTGGCCCCTCGTTGGGCTTTCCCTGTTCGTTTTCCTTTTCCTCCTATTTTTCCTCCTTCTCCTCATCCTTCTATTCATCCTTCTCCTCTTCATGTAGGACTTTCCCCTCCTCTTTATAATATCGCACCTGTCTTCAGAATAGGTTGGCGGTCTGTCCTGCTCCATACCCACTTTGTTATAATATGAGTCTACATATATTTGAGAATATTATACTAGTTAAAAAAAAAAAAAAACTTCACATATTGCGGATTGCCACCATTGCTACTGTGCTGGCCAAGTTTGTGTGGCCAATAACGCGCTTACAAATCCCCACCCTGTGACAAAAATGAAGAGCAGGAAAGTGAAACGCCCCCTTCACCCAGATTTGATCTCGTCTGCCATCCGATTGGTGGGACGAGAATTAGATTGATGTGATCCATTGACACGGATAACTGTCAAGCAGACAACCCCCCTCTCCTGCACAGCCTTAAAACTACCTGCAAGCCCTGGCAGACAGCTCCTCTCAAACTACCTGAACAACCAAACCCTTAAGTGATGCTACCCCCACTTGTCTTTAAATGCCACTATGATGAGAAGCATTCGGAGAGAGCATTGAAGCAACAATCCGAACGGTGGGGTATGAAAAGGTCCCATCACGGTGGTGTTGTGTGTTGTGTAAGACACAAGCCACAAACAGGTAAGACACACACATGTCGATTGTCAGATGGTTTCATCACCAGTGTCAAAGGTCAAACTTTAAAGGCGCTTTCACATGTCGGAGATCGATTTCAAAACCTATGATGGCATTGCCTGCAAATTTATCTGGCCTAGGACATGACAAACCACGTTGCAACAGTAGAGCAGTGTCAGGTGAAATTGCAATAAAGCTCGGAATTATTCTTGCAATTATTCTTGTGTCACGCAGAGCAGAACTGCATGTATTGATCAGATACAGTTAAGTTAACAATGCACCTTTCGTTTCTTTAGTAACAAACAAACGAAATATCGTCTCTACAAGTCAAATTAACCAAGCACATAAACGTAGAGAACATAAAGAGAGCATTTTCATAAATGTATTGTATTCTGGGACAAAATTTCTCTCAGCAGGTACCAATGAGGTACGGTGAAGGTAAGATTCACGTAAGATGTGCAGGTAATATTGGATAGTAAGCAGTAAGATGCGGTAAAATAGTCAGGTTACTGTTATTTCGTCTAATTACCAGTTCCAACATTAGCATATAAGGTAATAGTAATAATTGTGGGAACTACACAGCACAACAGAAGGAGTAAGGTGCGTGGGTGTGTGGCGGGGGAGGGTAGGTTTACGTTTCTTTGAGAAACCTGCTCAGAGCGACATCAAAGCATCTTTCCGTCCTTTTCTGTCCTTTGACACAGTGACAGTCAAGACAATCAAGGCGCACTGCGCAGAGCACACCAGGGGGAGGAAGTCTTTGATGCTTCGCCATGCTGACTGCTATTTATTCTACCGTGGCTATGGCCTTTCTGCTTTGTCAGGGGCCGAAGTAGCCAGCTCCATTCCCATTCGATTGGGGGTTTCAAAAACGTGTCCAACCATTTTTAGCTTTAACAAGATTAGAGCGTTTCCTAATTAAAAAATCAATGCCAACAAAATAGTGATTTGATAAATTTGCCGCATTTAAACGAAAGGTTGTGTGCCGGGGAAGCAAAATCCTGAAAAGGAAGCCAATCAATTGAAACTGAAGGAGAAACTTTATGCACTTGCTTTCCCGGTACGCTACGGTACGCTAGAAATGTCACCCATGGCTCATCCCCCATCTGTGGCTCATAACCTTTGCTCAGTGATGATGCCGTACCAAAGTCTCATCCCCACCCTGCTGACACACAAAGGAAGGCATCTGGCCTTTCCCAGATGTTGCCAGACGTTGATAATAAAACCGTCTACAAGGAAATCAGTTGCACTTAAGCTAATGGCAGTAATCCAATGCGGTCGTCTTGGTTTAGCCTATAGATCGACCTCATGAGTAATGTTGCCGTCAGATAGGGTTTTTTAAATAAATGGGATTAAGGAGGAAGAGCTGCGATTAGATGCTCATGGTTTTCCATACATTAGCAGTTATTTCTATGCATGTGTCCTCTGGTGCATTGCGAGATCAGGTATGGTCCGTCTTAGTGGTTTGAGGCTTGAGGGCAATTCAGCTAATAATAAACCACTACAAAACCACTGAGAATAAACAAGGAATTCACTGTCCAAACAGATACATCTTTTTATCCGCTGGGCTTACTCATGGCTCCGAACAAAGCCTCACTTTAAGATTCTATAAACAAACCACAAAACTTCTCTTCCATCTTTACACAAGCAGAAGTCGGTTATCTTTCGCAGCAGTGCGGAATTAGCATAGCAGTGGCGTGTTGATCCTATGTAGCGTTGAGAAGTAGTCTTTCAGTCAGGTATTGTCACACGGAACCAAACGCAATAACTGGTGCTAATCGTTGCTGATCAATACCTTCTCACAATTGCAGCAATATACAGAAGAGTCAGACCAACAGATCAACCCTTGCCTATGCGACGGCAAGGTAAGGTTTTGAACCATGGATATTCAGACTGGAACAGGCAAGGGAGCCTTGACAGTGATTTACGGCCTTGCTATCGCAATCTTGGGTTACTTTCCCGGTGTATGTCTCTCTCCATACATATTTAATAAAAAACAAATATAATTGAGTGTTCTCGTGGCATTGACTAGTAGCTACTATGAGCTATTGCTTCATATTTCAAGCAAGCCATCAGCGGTGTATAAACAGCTCCTGGACTCTGACCTTCCTTTGAATTATTTGAATATATGTTGAAAGTGTGTGAGAGTGTGTGTGTGTGTGTGTGTGTGTGTGTGTGTGTGAGTGTGTGAGTGTGTGTGTGTGTGTGTGTGTGTGTGTGTGTGTGTGTGTGTGTGTGTGTGTGTGTATGTTTAACCTGTAGGCCGTATGTATGTAGGGCATGAGTATGTGCATTTGTATTCTAAGACTTGTGCACTCCGACACACACACACACACACACACATACACATACAGACACACACACACACACACACACACCGATGGGTATTTGTATTGAGAGGTTTGTATTTTTGAACAAGGAAAAGCTATTTGACATATTCGATTTCCAACGCCAAGGTCATTGAAAACGAGAGATCTACAATATACTGTCATAGCCTGCCTCTCGCTCACAAAGTTCTCTCAGGTGACAAAACTCAGCCTTGTCAAATGGTCTGCAAATCTTAATGCAATCTATAGCCAAGACCCCCATAATACTTTTACAGTCTGCTTGTAACTTACCCTAATAAAGAGTAACGTTGCATCTCCCTACCAAGGTCATCCTCGGAGGAGATGTGCAGTGGAGTGAATTAGCCTTGCTCTTACATTCATTTGAGCACTCTCATGTCAGTTGCTGGCCTCTTAAGTGCAGGCTCGTCTTCCTCAGCCTTGCTTCAAAGGGCCGGGCAAAATGTCTTCTTCCAAAGTTGAACGACAGCCTTTTTCTTGTGGTTCTCTAAATAACACTTCAAAGAAGACCAAATAAGCGTGAGAGAGAATGTTGTTGACATGCAGAGGTTATTTCAGTATTTGGCTGGCACAGATATTTATTTAGTTTATATATTCCGTTTCCTATATGTTCTCTTCGACAGCAATCCACAATTTCTTGATGTTTACAGCATCAAAACACCACAACAGACATTATTGTCAATCCGCTGATGATTGATTATATAAGAAATGAACAGCATGCTGCCTTTGAAATCAACTGACTACAGTTAAATAGAAACCACCGTCATTTGAATACTGTATCTGGATGAATACCATTGCCATTCCCCCCCCTGTAAGTTCTTCCATTACCTAGTCCAGGCGGGGCACTAGGTCGTATCCCATTAGCCACCTCTCGGCTGGGCATGAGGTCCCAGGCTATTAGCCTGCTCTCTGCTGGGGCTCCCTGCTGGGGCTTTCTGGAACATGCTCCAGTAGTTCTTAGTATTCCGTCGGAAAGAACAAAAAGTTGCAAAGTTATGGTGGGGAAGAAAAAGTGCTGAGCTTTCGTTGGCCTGACCTCCTGGCAGTCTTCTCATTACTTCCAGTGCAGGTGTGTTGGCTGGTCCTCCTGGGAACTCCAAACTGTGTTCTCTGACTCTGCCCCACGAGGGAACTGGAGGGGTAGAAAATAGAAGGAGGAAGTACAGGAGGTTCACAGAGCCACCGTACCTCTCATGGTAACCACATCGCCTGTGGAGCTCTGGCAGCACAGCGTGGCATCATGCTGGACCTTAATGTAACAACAGAGGGAGGGAGCGTTGCCATGGGGAGAGGAAAAGACAAGACATGTACATAGTGTTGCCTGTAAGGCTTCAAAAGGTCGTCTTGAAGTTACAAGATTTATAGAGAAAGAATGGAGCGACGTCAGATGGTACACTCTGTATAAAAACTGTGCATTTTTACAAGAACAATAATCCCCACTATCTCATTACATGAAGCTATCCCTCAGCCAATCAAAACATCACTAGCCCCCGTGCGGGAATAAAGCCTTCTTCACTTCATAGTTTACGTGTTGCTAGTCATGAGATAAAGTGATTGATTAAACTGGAGTGGCTAATGAAAAAAGGCTCCTTCCCACTATAATACCACAACAACGGCATACACCATCATAAGGAGAGAGGGGGGGGATGCTGTTTAAATGGTGTAATAAACGCACAACAGACATATACAATGACTTGTCAGCAAACATTTATTAACTCTGGAGCCTAGCCAGGCGGATCGCTGCAGATGCCATCGGTTATTTCAGTCATATTTATTGGACACAGAGCGAGGGGTTTCACGGCTCATGAATAAGGAAAACACAACTCTTTTTCTTCTTTGCATGAATGTCAGCAGGCGCCGGCCAGCCGAAGAGCTAATGCGGCTACATTTGTAAACAGCGCTGGTTTAGCCACGGTTGACCACACACGCCACTCCTTCTCACCTTGGGCAGGGTATTAAAGTCGGGTTTATTTGGTAGAGGAGAGAGAGAGAGAGAGAGAGAGAGAGAGAGAGAGAGAGAGAGAGAGAGAGAGAGAGAGAGAGAGAGAGAGAGAGAGAGGAGAGAGAGAGAGAGAGAGAGAGAGAGAGAGAGAGAGAGAGAGAGAGAGAGAGAGTGAGAGGTAAAGACATACAGAAGGGATAAAGATAAAGACATACAGAAGGGAAAGAGATAAAGAAAAAGGGCAAACATCAAAGTTGGGTCACTTTGGTAAAGGAGAGAGAAAGAGAGAGAGAGCAGAAGAAAGAGATAGAGTATTTGTAGTTAACTACTCCTCGATTGCCTTCATTATCATCATCAACTTTCATCTTGGGCATGTTAATCTAGTTCTGTAAGAGATAAAGGTCACCTGCTTGAGGCCTAACATTCATGATGAGCTTCAGCTAGCGGCCTAGCAGACTTAGACTCAGACCTAAACATAAAGTGAATTATAGAGACACACACCCGAGCAGTACTTTGGACATTGGTTAGAATTTTCCTATATTAGCTTCTGGCATTGGATTACTTTAGTCTATTGAGTAGTTAAAAAATGGAACACAGTTGACTTTGACATACTTTTCAGTGACTTTGGTGGCAAGAAATTGAATAGAACAATGTTATCACACACATCTTAGATTACATTACATACACTGCCTATGTGCCAAGGTTGTAAAATAAGAATTGCCTTTATAAATATTTAGATGGCTATTAAAAGTTTAGTGGTTCAAAACAGAAGGCGAGATGGGAGTGCATTACATGGGGAAGTTGAGCCAAATGTCCCTCTAAGATATTCATTAGATGGTTTCACATTATCAATAATGAATAATATATATAACATCTTGGTCTCAAATATTTTAATGTCCTTTTTTCTTTTTTTGCCCATTATAACATTATAATTATACATATCGTCACCCTCAATATAAGGGATACTTGATAATGTGACTATGTCGTGCATATTAAAGCATGAGGTTAGCCCATTTTATGAATAATGAATTATAATTAGCGTTCCAATTAGAATGTGAAATATTCACAGGTTTTCCGTAATTGGCCTCTTAATGGATTTGGTAATGGTGGGATAGAAACAACACGACGCATAAAGCAGCGGGAGAGGAATGGGAGGAAAGACCAGATCTTGGAGTTGGGGAGCAATAGAAAGCTCCCTGCCAATAATAACGACACACAAACATTTCCAGAAGAGATTCGCAGAACATTTCCAGCCCAGATTCGAAACACAACTAAACTGCATGCGCTGAAAATTAATCAGAGGCAAAAGGGCTATTCGACTGCTCCCTGATTACCTGATGACAGCTGGTTCAACGCGTAGATCTGATTAGAGGAGCGAACACAGAACGAGAACGGGAAATAATGCGTTTGGCTTTCACAGGAGATGCTCCTATGTTTGTTTGTGTTGGAGGATTTTTAATAATTTGATTCTGCTCTTGCCCCTGTTTCCGAAGCTCTGTGGAAATGGTGCAATAGCAACAACAGGTCTGCGGGCGGGCTCTGTCTGTTATAACTCATCACTGACACACAGAACCCACAAGAATCCACCACACTATGAAATAAATGTACACTTCATCTTCCATTCAAGGCAAAGCCAGAAGCACGTATGATAAATGCATTGCTTGCTTTCAAAAACCTCGTTCTCTAATAGTACCAGACATACTTTGATGATGCAGAGTGACTAAATTGATTCTTGGCAAACCGGTCCCTTATGTATGCCTCTGTGCGTTCACTCGGCTATATAAGCTTGATTATGGCTAAGAGCGTTGGTCTCAGCCGTAGCTGGGGCTGTTGATAGCATCCACCGTCACCGTCGCTAAGAACTAGCACGTTAGGGCCAATCACCGGCATATTGCCGTGATGATATCAAAGATCAAAGCCTCCGTCGACTTCTGAAGCTGAATCAAGAGGCACCTCCTTCGAGGCAATTACCGAATGTATAACATGCATCAGAGCCGAGGAGAGTATGGTAGAGAGAGAGAGAGAGAGAGAGAGAGAGAGAGAGAGAGAGAGATAGAGAGAGAGAGAGAGAGAGAGAGAGGATGGAAGAGGAAGGTGAAGGTGACGCAGGAGAGAAGATTGCATCGAAGACACTACAGAGAGGAGTGCACTGTCACATATTGAATGTGCTGCACCTCAGGAAGTTGGCTTCTCCTCCATGAATAATGATAGTGTGGGGGCTGGGCTGGTATGGCGGCTGTCGTTTTTCGTCGTTTTTTTTAGGGATTCATAAAGGTTACCCGCACATTCATAACAGCAGCATTGGATGTGCACACGCGAGCAAAGAGCCTATAGCATGGGGGGCCACTGCTAGGAGCCTATCTGTCTGACATTTTCTCTCAGTGCTGGTATTTGAACTAGCGTCTGGCACTGACAAATGCCATGGCTGTCGCAGGCACCATTTTAATTACACCTGACCTGCTCTTTGAGGGGGCTTCTGGGATGAACTTAATTAGTTAGGGTGGGGGCGACATAGCCAGCGCTCCTAACCCTCTCCATTGGTATTTTAATGGCCTCTCTCCACACTATGCGAATTAACAAATGAGAAGAGGACCAATTAGTGGCAGGTTGGGTTGGGTGTGTTTCCTCAGTGGTTGTGGGGATGCTAATGTTTCCTCTTTGTGTGTGAACTGCAATTCTTTGAGTGCCATGGAGATGGATCCTAGCCAGGGGGGAATTTGTCTGACTTCACTGCAAATGCGTTGTGCTATCCACTTTCTAAATCTAGATGAGCCTTTAGCATTCGGTTCATGTAGGCGTACAAAATGCAGCTTAGAAAGCAGGGTGGGGCCGTGATCTGTATAACTTTCTCTATGGCTGCAAGGGCCACTTCTTCATCGGCCATTAGAAAGGTGTGAGGTATTAGGTCTTGTAAAAATGTTTTTTAACGGAAATGTTTCAATTAGGTATGAATCAGAGCAGCCCACAACACAGTCAAGGTAACATGTTAGACATTTCCAATTTCCGCCATAAAGCAATAATTGCTTAAGATAAAACAGGAAGCAAAAAGTTTTCCACAACCTACCTCACACGCCGGACCTGGATCATGAAGTTGATAAATTGGTCGGTCAATTCCAATGAACGGAAACTGGTTACAAGTGCAATGTGATTAAATTCCTCCTCCCCCCTCTTCGATCTGGTTCATGGCCCAAAATATCACAAATACTCGTGGAGCAGGTTGGTGTTTGAATATATCCAACGAGTCTGTATAGCCAAAGACCGAACTTCAGCCATATGGGAACTGAACTTTATGCTATCGCTGTCTTATATCAACAATTTGATTGATTGTTTTACAATGTTATGGTCAGCATATTTCCTCTTCCTTCGGATTTCATTGAGAAACAAAACAACAAAAACAATGCTTTTTGAATAGAAAAACAATGTCTCATGGGAGGTTTTATTTCAAAAAACAATAATTTATTATCATTTATTTTCATTGAGCACAATTATCACATGTTTTACCTGGCTACAAATGCGCCAACTACATATTACTTGAAATTAGAATATTGGACATTGACTTAAACAAATACAAGAGTCGGGGTTGAAATCGAAACAATTCTTTACAACATTCCAGTAAAATAATTAGGCCTTTTGGAAATGACATTGCTGTACATGTAACCAAACCGGAAATGTCTGTTGATGAATTGTGAACTTTTTAAGACAAAATGGAAAGCGTTGCTGTGCTCTGAGCTGAGTGGCTCAGTAGGATTCATCAAAACATGTTAAATGTTAACATAAATGATGGCGAACACTTTTCATTCAAAATGAATTCCATATCAGAGATTAACTTCTAAAAATAAAAATGATGTAAAAAACAAACAAAGAAAAACGGGGAAAATAATGCTCCTATCATTGTGTTGAACAATGCATTTTTTTTATGAAATACTGCAACAGAAATCCGGTTTCCACTTCAAACGTTACATTAGTTCAGTTTCAACTGTTAAGGCTATGCTGAGTAAAGTTGTCAAATATGGAGAGTAAAAAAATATGTAAAAATACTGATATGTAAAAAGGTTATGAGAAGGTCCTTTGTTACGGAGTATAAAATATATTTAGATTAAATGCCATGAAACAAAAAGAGATTCATACCTGGAAAAAGTTGCAGTACTCTATTGTCAGAAATCCATGGAGTTCTGTGCCATCATGATATGTCTTTTGGACTTAGAGGTGAGATTTTTGTAACGCGGTCAATGCAGTTTAAGGTGTTAACATCCAAATAACGGTTCATGTTTAACTGTAGCAATCCTGGAGTGAGATGTTGCCTTACCCACAACCTGCTCCCTTAATGAACTGTATCTGGGTTCACTGTAAGTCGCTGTAGTAAAAGCAAAATAAGTAAGTAGTAAACCGACCTGGTCTTCCATTCACAGAGAGTTGATCAGCAGCAGAACCTGTGTCTTCGACAGTACTCAGAAGTCTTAGCGGTCATTTGGGGGTAAAACCATTTTGTCGCTTAAAAATCTGTAGAACTGAATCGTACAAGATAATCGTAAAAATGTATGAAGAGTATCATTGTAAAGAGAGATAACCGCTTTTTTTCTTCATAGAAATGTCCCAACTACTTGAAAATATTTGGTGTCTGGTTTGTAAGAATTGTATGAAAAGTTTTGAACAAGAACAGATACAGTACAGTGATACAGTTGGCAGTATTAAAGTGAAACACTTATATGAAAAACAAATCATGTTCTGTTTGATTCCTACCGTTTGCAGTGGGATCTTCTGTGGTGGTAGACTGATACTCTTTCAATATTTTCTGCGCAAACTCCTTGTGGCTGCTTCACTCCGTGATGTGGTTTACAGTGCATGAATACACTCGTTATTACCGTATTAGTACGGGGATCCAAATAGACATGTCACACCATGTAACAGTTGATCCAAAAGCCACTCATAAATAACAAGTGTGGCATCTTTTAAATAAAATGGGAAAAGCAGAAGAATAACCATTTTACAAGTTGAACTAATGATATGGACTTTATATTTTCCTTCCTGATTACAGCACTGCAGTGATGCAATGTAAACCCTTTGAATGTCATCGAGTCAAATAAACAGAATCGTCTATCGCAAGATTAAGTAAAACAGTCATATAGGGTCACAAGCAAACCGAATGGACGCATGATTGGCTGGTTTCGTTTGCACTTAAAGACATTTAAGGGACTGTTTGCGGATTTAAACGTAATAAATCAACCAATAGCCAAAAGGGTACCATACACAGATTAAACTAAGAAAATTGATTACAGTACCATAATTTCATAGAAAAACGATTTCTGGAAGAGCAACATGAACAAAATACAACAATGCCTGGAGAACCCAAAGAATATACCATGACACCATTGAGAATTTGCTTACAAAATGATCTATGGGTTACAAAGTGTGAAAAATATTCCTATGGTCCTCATAAAAACGCCACATTGAACGAGGCAAGTATAATCATACCGCATGGGGTAGACTGAGTGGATTTCTCTGTCGCGTACGTCTGTGTGTGTGTGTGTGTGTGTGTGTGTGTGTGTGTGTGTGTGTTTGTCTATCCTTTATACAGTAGTGACCGAGAGGAAGGCGTTGTGCACCTGGGCTCCCTCAGGCGCCTTGGTGCCGTGGATCATCAGCTCCTGTATGGTCATCCAGTTGTCCAGGATCTTCTTGTTGCGCTTCTTCATCATCTTCTTGTGGCTGAGCTCGATGATGCTCACCTCCTTGCTGCGTCCCTCCCCGCTGCTCTGAGGGTTCTCCTTCAGGCTCTCCAAGCGGCTCCTCTGCATGAACTCCCGCCTCCGCCTCTGCTCCTTGGCCCGCACCAGGTGCTGCTTGCGCTCCTCCTTGCTCCAGTACCTCCCCATCTTCATCTCGCTCATGGCGTCGTCGTCCGTGGTCATCCCGCCGCTGCGCTCCTCCTTGATCTTCAGCGCTCGCTCCCGCAGGATCTTGTCCCGCACGGGCCTCTTGGTGATGTAGCGCGTGCCGTCGCTGCGGATCTTCACCTTCCACTCCATCTGCGGCGCGTCGCTGGGCCGCTGGGGCTCCTTGCACACGCTGAGCAGGCTGAGCTGGCTCTGGGCGTACTCCACGGCCGAGCGCTGCTGGATCAGCTGCATGTAGCTCTGGTAGTGGCGCGCGTGCGCCGGGATCACCGCCTGCCTCTGCTGCGAGCTGTGGGACGGCGAGAAGTACGGGATCTGCGAGCCGCTGGCCTTGGCCTGGCCCCGCCTCTCGTCCTCCGCCTGGGTGGTGTGGTCCGACTCGGAGGGGTTGCTGTGGTCGGGGCTGCTGCTCTTGGCCGGCGGCCCCGCCGCCCGGGGGTAGAAGGGCCCGGGGCTGGGGCTGGGCCCGGGGCTGGGGCTGAGGGAGCTGCCCGCCGCCAGGCTGCTGCTGCCGCGCAGGTTCCTCTGGTTGGTCAGGCTGACCATCCGCTGCAGCGAGTGCTCCGGGGAGCGGTCCATGGCCAGAGGGGTGCTCCTGGAGCTCTCCGCCGTGTTGTAGGCGCTGGAGCTGTCCTTGTCCGACTTCTCCAGCCGGCCGCCCAGCCCGCCCGCCACCTTGCCCTTGGTGTGGGCGTGGCCGCGGCGCAGGCTGTGCTCCTTGTTGTTGTGGTTGAGCGGGGAGCCGCCCTCGGAGCGCGTGCCCCCCTGCGGGCCCTGCCGGAGCTTGTGCGCCTGCATGATGTTCTGGCACTCCAGCTCGATGCTGCGCAGCTCGTCGTTGAGCATGCGCAGCTCGCGCTGGACCCCGCCCTGCTCCGCCAGGCTGACCTCGATGGTGCTGCGGCGGCTGTAGAACAGGTCGTACTCGCCGCTGTTGCGGATCTGGCACTTGAGCTCCAGCAGCTGCTGGAAGCGGTCTCCCTCCCGGCTGTCCTCCACGAGCGGCTCCTGCTGCTCGCCGTGGCTGTCGTCGGCGCCGCGGTTGTCCCTCAGGCACTGGGACAGCCGCCGCTGGATGTGAGCCAGCACGTCGTGCTCCGAGCTCTCGCCGGGGGTCCGCTTGAGGCGCGCCCCGCCCGCCTTTTCGCCGGGGAGGGTGGAGCCGCTGGCCAGGTCGTCGTCCGCCTCCTACACGACCGCGGCAGCGCGGAGGGGACACAGATCACAGGGTTGGGGAAATGCTTCTTCTGGAGGAAGTTTCATCTCATTTGCATGTTTGGATTTTTTGAGGTCCGATTTTTGTTCCAAAGTGAAGGATGGGGGATTATGTAAAAATATTGATATTTAAAATGGTTATCAGAAGGTGTGCTTCTGCAGAGTATGAAATATGTTAAGAGGAAATGAGAAACAGGCCTGGGAATTGCAGATGTACTTACTGAATAGATTTAAATATGGTTGTTATACCAATGTTTTTCAGTCAATTCGGTTGCATTCGAAAGTATAAACTAGACTAAAATATAGATGATTATTCTACTTCGTTTAAGAATGCTTGATTCTGATTGGCTGGGAGGAGGGCATTGCTGACTTGTCGGTTGTACTTGCTGCTGACCGAGCACAGCTTCAAATAGTAGATCAATAAACATGAGGTCCATTGTAAAAATAAACCTTGTTTAAAAAAGTTTCTAAAATGTATCAGAAATCTATGAGTCAGTCGATGCATAGTTTCGCAAGTGATCAGATGCAGCCTTGTGTGGTTGCTATAGAAACGAATTAGCTACAGCTGAGCTAACGTTATTTACCATAGTTCTAAACATTGCAGCGTTTTTAAAAATGGACGAATTCATTGTCAATTTTAATGTATTTGGAGTAGGGAAGACAATTGAGGGCTGGTTAAAGAGCGACGAGGACAACGGAATGACAAAAGCAAAAGGCAAGGCCCAGGGTACCCACTTCATTTAACCGTTTACCATTTTGTTTGATCGATAGTAATAAAAGGGGACTACTTTTTGAGGGAGATGAACTCAAACAGAGTATACATTTAATAAGCATGCAATACGAATAAGATAAAAAATAAAATTATTAAAGTATCTGAATTGTTTTATTATGAGGGCAAGCAAGAAGAAGAATAAATGGCAGTTTGATATGCCCGGTTCGTGGAAGGTAGGCCGTCCACTAACCGGGCATATCAAAGTGTTTATTGCCCTGCCTTGAGGTGATTATCCCTTACTTAGACTTGACTGAGGACTTGATCGTGCCATGTAGGATATTAGGTGATTCAGTAAATAACCTCGAAGTGTCTGCTTCTCAGACAGAGACGATACCAAATGCAATGCAATACGAGTTGGGCCTGGGCATGACAGCAGGTGGTTCGATTTGGCCCTTTTTCCATGCAATTTAACGTGGTGCAATCCAGTATGATGCAAATCAATGCCCTGCAGAAAGTTCAATTTGTGAGAAACTGGTTGCAAGAAAAACTAGTAGGTATAAATCCCAGAGCGTGTCTCAAGAGAGCGAGACAGAGACTGAGAGAGATGTACAGAGAGAAAGAGAGGGCAAAATGTAGTTTGCATTTAAATGGGCTTTTTTCATATTTGATCACTGCGATAACATTGTATTTCGAATCCCATTTGTTCTAATGTATATGTTGGCACTTCATATTGGCCTTGAAGCAAAGTAATTCAAACAGTATAATTCCCAATTCCTCCACTAATTTAAACTAGTTTCTCGATATTTTCTTACCATAAAAACCCAAACTATTTCAATACGCTGTTGTAGACATCATATATCGGTGCGCCTGAGGTAAATCTGTTTTCGTCCTATTTCAACCGTAGAAATAGACATCTATAGAAAATACAGATTTACACACTGAACGCGGGTTCTGCTTTGGCTTTGAGGAGAAGCCTCCTAACCCCAAGGGGCCGGGCCCGTACAGTAGACTGAGACGGAGGCAGGCACGCCTCTAGTGATTCAGGTTTAATTCTGTTTTTATCCTCGCCGAAGCTCAGCACTCCCATTCAAACCAGAGAATACGCAGCACAGTTTTTTTTTACGGCTCACATCAGCCACTCCCTCCTCCGCCGTCGGCCCGAGTGCTTTACAGTCGTGTCGGGACATCAACTCGACAGTTATTTACACTGGCACGTCCACCCCAGGCGCACACACACGTTCACTTAAGAGACGACAGCGTCGGTGATGCAAGGTAACAACCCTGAAAGGTAACAACCCGACAGAGGCATTTAGGAGTTTGGATGGCCTTGCTCAAGGGCACCTTGATGCTTTTGCAATAACAGGGGGAACATCGAGAAGAAGATCAAAACCAAAAAAACACACAAAAAAAAAAAGTTTTGTTGCTGGAAAACTTTTTGTTTGTTTATTTATTTCGCTCGGTGCTTCTGAAGTGTGTGCTTCTGGTTTTCCAAATGAGGACACAGCACATCACACGCTGTTTGTGAGTTCAGCCCCATTCCGGCTGCTCCTGCAGGGATCCCGAGCGCTCTTGTGTACCGCTCTGGGAAGGAGCTCTGGGAACATCAGGGGATATCGTCTCCCTCCCGCTCAAACTTTTCGTTTGAACACACATTTACATGGACTTTACATTATGGTAATTTCAACAACAAAAAAACGAATTTGAATCACGATTAGCAATGTTTTGGATTTTCAATGGAACCGTGAATCTCGATGCATTAATATTTATACGGGGTTATGGAAAGAGTTTACTCCCCCGGTTTGACAGCAGTCTGAATGAGATTGATTTAAGGGAAAGGAATTCTGTTCATCATCATTCAAATGAATGCAATGGATGATTACAAGCAACATATTTATTTGTTCACATGGAGGAATCCGGTCGAATGTCTCAAAAAGTAAAGTTTGTGGAATTGGAATTGGGATGAGTAGGGGAAGGGGTGGGGGGGCGGTGTGCAGGACAGGGCAGTGGCCATGGTGTTGACCTGTGTCTGAATTCACTGTAAGTCTCTTTTGTTAATAGCATCTAGCAAATAGTAAGTAGATAATGTGTAGATCATGCCAAAGGGGTTGTTTTCACACTATAAAATGTGAATAGTGTCTGAGACACCCGCTGGACATTCTCCTCCACATCTGTCTGGGTCGAAGGAG
>NC_136942.1:6946183-6951183 GCF_949987615.1 Pollachius pollachius
CTCTCCCAAGACTGTACCCTACTGTCTGGCTCCTCCCCCCGAATGCATTGTGCTGAGCTCATTAAAAACATATTTACCGCCTGCCAGGGACAATAGTCTGCATCCCGACCCCCTCTTCCTTTACGCTAATTTCAACCTACCAAGGAGAATCACTGGTTCATAGCGCCCAGACTGGGTTCCCACCCCACCACCCACCACTGAGGAAGCTGCTGTGGCTGAACTGGTGTCTCCTTCAAAGGGTGGATTGGTGGGTGTTGGTCAAGGGTGGCGGTGGCTGTGGGGGTGGGCAGCCCTTTTAGGCTCCTGACCCACAGATATAGCCTGGGGGGCCCAAAGCAAGACGGAGCCTCTTTACCTTCCCATGCGGGACAGCCAGCGAGCCTCAGCACAGAACCTCTCTTAGCCAGGGAAACGGCACCATTGGTGCTGAGTCGGTAACTAAAACAGCCGGGGGGATGGCTGTTCCGCCCCCCAGTCTAAGAGACACACTGGGGGCAGGTTCCCCACTTTAATGTGCAGCCATTAAAAATGAATGGGATTCGGCATTAGGAGAGAATCTGTAACAAAATAAAGAAAGGGTTTTTTGGACTGAATCCAATTAGATCCTGCCTGTGGAGTGAGACACACACTGTGTGTGCTTGCGAGAGAGAGAGAGAGAGAGAGAGAGAGAGAGAGCGAGAGAGAGAGAGAGAGAGATATGGGGAGAGAGAGATGGAGAGAGAGAGATGGAGAGAGAGAGAGATGGTGAGAGAGAGAGAGATATGGGGAGAGAGAGAGATGGGGAGAGAGAGAGAGAGTGAATTGTACCTGTAATATGCGGTCCCCTTCACGGATCCGTCCGTCCCTGGCGGCGATGCTGTTGGGACCGATCTGTGTGTGAGGGGGAGAGGGCTCAGAATGCATCTGTGCTGGTTCCACTCAATACTTTCCTTTAGGTTTCCCCATCTTGTAATCCATCATCGCACTAGAATTACAGACTTCTAGGAACATATTGGAGCCTGACAACCAAGACGTTCAATGTTTTCTAGTACATTAGAATCAGAGATAGTATCTACATGCTTAACTCAACATGGCATTATACTAATGACAATATACAAGTATGGATAGTTCATATGACACACTTCATTTAACACATTCATTAATTAATTCTTACAGTTTTGCTTGAATGAGCAGACATTAGTAAGGCATATGCTTAGCCTCCTCCCAATATCTCCAGTAAAGCATACAAAGTCATACCGTCAATCAAAAGAAGATGAAACACTTTTTGCCTGACAACGCAACCCTCTGCAAAATAATGTTAGTGAAGGCATGGACAAGGTGCTCCGTCATCAGCCAATCAGCGTGCGTGTCCAGGCGTTTAACTCTGACCAATCAGGGGATATGTGTGGGACATGGGCTGCTCATTTAACAGGAAGTAAAGTCACCAGACAGGACCGAGAAAAAACGTTGTTTCAGAGGAGGAAAAAAAAAAAAGGCCTGGCTTATGGTCCATGTTACCGCCTCAAACATCAGAACAGGAAATCAGAAAACACCAAATTCCGAATATTTATGACCTTGAGATAATTAGCCAGCCCGACAACTTAGGCAAGACCCCAGCACACAAAAAATCCCTCCTCTGACACAGCCTGTACACGGTGACATTTGCATGGCTCATCTGAATTCCACTCGCTCCTCTCGGCCATAGTTTTTTCATGAAGCTAGCGCTGGAGGAAGCTGCAAGGAGCCACAGACCCTGGCGCTCTGTATTCCTCTCAGGTCTGAGGAAGCAGACACCTTGCGGGAACAGGGCCGACTTCAAAGGAAGAAAAAGGGAGGAAATCGAAAGTTGACTATAATGGCAAATATTATCTCTGTCTATCCACTGGTGGGAGGAAAAACACAGGAAGAAATCTTGTCTCTTTGCACAGACAGAAGGTCTCCCAGCGGCTGACAGACCTGTACACCGCAGCCGCGTTTGGGAGCTCATGACCAAAGTGTGACCGGGATGAGAGCATTGCGTTTGTCTTCTCCGTCTAAGACGCTCCACAGAGACAGACAAGGACGTTGTAGACTTTGTAATCATATGCATTTGGAGCAATGCTAAAATATTTAGCGATCCCTGGCACTATTGAAGAAGGGCTTCGATTTGGGAATTAAAATTCTCGGCAGAGGAATGCAGAGATGCTCGTGTAAATCACTGAAAACCATTCAAGCCAAAAAATGTTAAGCACCGCCACAGCAGAATATTAAATGTCACAATTGATTTAGGACGTCCATTCCGGCTCCTGGAATTGTCGCAGCATTTTTACCAAACCGCTGTAATATAGTTATAATGTATTCTGGCTCTGCAAGTATGCTATAAGATGTAAATGAGGTACTTCAAGTTCCATACGTGATCAGAGTACGCCTGACACTTGTTTATCCCGAAGAGCATTTAGGAATTATTTTATTCAATCGCTGGTCCACATCTCTTCATGATGTTGAAAAAATTGAATATTCACAGAGAATTCAAGGAGTCAAAATCTTCTGCAGTCCCTCTGGATTTAACAATACAGGATTTGAACGTGTAAACAGATTAAATATTGGATGTGTCAAAGAAAAGTCCTTATCCAAATCCTCAGGGGACAACTTACAGAGTGAGGGTCATAAATTGAACACATTTATCTAGAGCTTTTCTAACCTGGGCCACTTCATATTTAATTTAATTGGTGGCTTACAGTCACCCATTCACACATCGGCGGCAGAGCATGCAAGGGAACAGCCAGCGGAAGCAGTAAGGGTTAGGTGTCTTGCTCAGGAACACCTCTGGACACTTTGCTAGGAGGAGGCAGGGATTGAACCAGCAACCTTCTGATTCCCAGATGACCGTCTCCAACACTTGAGCTGCTGCTGTTGACGCTCATACAGTTTCACATCTCACTGAAGGTCTAGGCTAGCCTGACATCACCAGACCACTTCCCAACTGCCTATTAGACTGGAACCTGTCAGTTCATTTTCAATTTTCCAAGAGGCGAAACCAACCGGCGCCGACCAAAATGCCTCAGGATACAATTGGAGAGACATACAACCAAGAAGAGCAATGAAACGTGTGACGCATCAGCAGCAGACGTCTTGGTTGTTTATAAAAAAGTAGCACTTAATTAAACTGTGAAATCTGTCGCAAATGCCTCTGGTACCCAGGCTAGGTCGGGTGGGCTAGTATCTTTAAAACAATGAATATAAACAGTTTTCTTACGTCGGAACCACTGAGAGACAGGTATAGGGACTCACCTCGCTGACGTAGATGGCCACATCCTCCTCCTCGTCAGTCCTATAGCACAGAGTCAAGCCCAGCTTCTCCTGGCTGTTCAGTCGGCACAGCTCCACCTCCTGTAAAGACAGCGACATCAAGGTGAGGATGGACGATCAATGGACGAGGACTGAAATCATCATTATTATCATTATTAGCAGTAGTATTAGTAGTTGTGTAACGAGAATGATGGTGGTTGTGGTAGTACTAGTGTTGATGGTTGGAGTAGGGGTTGTGGTAGTAATGGTGGTAATGGCAATGGTAGTGGTATACTATACTACAATGCTTGTTGTCGTTTACAATGTTTCAATTTATTCATTCAAGTTCGAACAGAGGCCATATTCAGACTAAAGGCAACACGATATACAACTCAACAATGCATTCATTTTCACGTTTTGTTCCAAATTCAAGCAGGTCAGGATAGGTCAGGTACAAAACCCTGTTTTGATCAATAATGTTGACCTTATTACCAACACGTGTCAACGCATTGTGTTCCCATTCTGCTGTTCACCTCGAATAAATTACAAAACCCCAGATGGAGGTTTTGTTTTCTAGATGCTGACATGAAGCTGTAAACAATGATTACATCTAGTTCTGTTTGAGGTAACATCAAATAAAAATAATAAAAAAATAGTTTCAAAATGTTCAACTACAAATATCAAAATTCTTTTGAGGTTGCTTATTCACTTTCCCCGAGGTCCTTCCTGAGCGGGGTAGGGCTCCAGAGGTTTTCCAGGCATGTGATGATGGAAAGTATTTTTGGCTTCAACAGCCCCGCGTTGCCTTCATAAATGTCAGAGAGGACCTGAAGTGGTTTACCTGGTGAGTGGTTGCCAGGTTGGGGGACATTAGACTGAAGTTCACAGGAAATTATGCTTACTTCAGCTAATAAACATAATCTGCCGCAGCCCCATTCATCTATTCCTTGTCTACTCGGTTGATGGAAGGCGGCTGCCTTGACAAATATAGGGGGAGGGATCACGTTTCCATTTCCAACCAATGAGAATAGTGCAGAGAAGCCAGCCTATTTGCATCAAAGAATGACTTGGATCCCTCGTTTGAAAACACAGCTTTTAAACTAAAATCTGAGATAGCAACCGCCACTAGAATGGACTCCTGTGACTCTATGCTACATCATGTCAACCCTTAAATATTGTATGTGAACACATTTGGAGCAAAACTCAGTGTGTGTACTAGTTTTGTTGACATGTAAAGGCAAACCCCCCCCCCCCCCCCTGTTTGAGATAGTCCCTGCTCAGTGCATTGTTAAAAATGCATGCAGCGACTTCAAGTAGACACTTTGTTTTTTTCATTTTGGGGGCGGGGTTTAATGCTTTTCAGGCTTTCTGTCTACAGGGAGGTGAGGGGGGAGTTGTAGCCTGTTGAATGTTTGATCGACCTACCTGGTAACCCAAAAACGACCATAACAGTTAATGCAATGGTATGCATTTAATACATTGAGGGCAATTTGAGTCCATTTAGACATCTTACGATTTTAGTACATTTATGTCAGCTTCAACCCTTAGCACTGCTAACCACACAGCATTTGAATCTAGAACAAGCTGCTTTAGGGTTTGGATTTCCAGTAACCCATGAACAATATGAGGCTAATAATATAATAATAATAATGCCCACTAAAGTACTCCCTGAGGACGGAGGTGCACCACAACGACCCACCAACACAAAGCTCCATCCACGCTGTGCATCGGTTACACTGACCCACGGAAGCCAA
>NC_136942.1:6956183-7013683 GCF_949987615.1 Pollachius pollachius
GGCAGGCATCCAAGTCTTCAGGATATTACTCAGGGACGGAGGAGGTGGGGGATGTAGCTTCGCACCCATCACATCAGCACGCTGGGGATCGCTTGCTATTGATTGGCATATATTGGGGATTGTGTGAGCGTGATTGTGTCTGTGTGTGTGTTTGTGTGTTCCCAAGTCGGTTCACACAATCGCAGTTTCCACAGGAAGTGCTCATGTTATTCCACTTGGATTCCAATTACAACACTGTAAGGTTGTGCATTGTGGATCCAATTGCAGGCAGAGTATTTACTCAGTGGGAGAATCCAGGATTAAAACAAAACAAAGAATACTAGAAGAACGACTTGTCCAAGAACACTGCCCAACCAGCCAGAGCTCAACTCCATTAGTCACAACCAAAGAATGAGGAACTATGCTCCTTAACACCAGTGGGTTTTTATCACAAAGGAAAGGACTAAACACGTCAGCACACAGTTCAGTTGGATCGGCCAGCGAGAGCTGTGGTGAAGACAGATAGAAATGGTTCAGGTTCTTTGTTATGTGGCGCACTGCTGCCATTGGTTCCTAACACAGTGTGAATGAGAAGGTATGAGAGTTATGATGGGAGCGGGTGTGATGATCATTATAGCTTATATGCAGTTGTATAACACTTGCCCCCCCCATATCTTTCCCCATCAGATTTGTTCAAGCAGCACCCTGCTGTCATGCTATATGTGCATGCTGATGCGTGTGTGTGTATGAAAGGTGAATGTAGGTATTTCTGTACCCACATCTCACTCTGAACCTGTACATTTACAATCGCATGACCTTGTGTGGCGGGAGTTTAGAATGTAGTGTTCGTCTGAGGTATAATGGGGTGTCAATGGACCCCATTAGGGTAGGGTCAGCGTGAAGCATGAAGCATGGTAGAGTAAGCGTCAGTGCTAGGGATAGCTTTTTTGGGGTTAGAATTGCGGCGGGTGATAGAGCTTGGCTGTGGTTTTGGTTTTACCTCATACTCAAACTCCTCTGTCCTCTCTCCGTCGGCTGGAAGGGGGGAGAGGTAGTCTGTGCCTTCATAGTATTCTTGGTCCATCGCGTGGAGCGAATGACAGCTGACAGGGGGAAAGAGGACACGAGAGAGGGAGAGAGAAGGGGATGAAGAGAGAGCGAGAAATGGCGACAGAGAGTGAGGGAGAAAGTTTTAAATACAAAACACATTTTTGTGACAGCTCAACTTTCCTATTTGCAAGCTGCTCAAACTTATTCCTGTTATGCTAGTCCAGTTGAAAAAGAGTTATCCATCTTTGCTTCAACAAAATGCATTATAATAGTACCATTGTTTGTTGACTGTGTCCAGGTTGTCCATCTTTCCATAGTACTTATGTCGCATTTTTAAACCCCCCCCCCAAAAAAAAATAGCATAACTTTCACTTCCAACAGTTTGAGAGAGAAAGAAAGAGAAAGATGGTTTAGGATATAGAACGGAGACAGAGCTCTGCCAATCTTTCTCACATGATGAGTACCTTGAAATGTCAGTATTTCGCTTGCCTTTGTCCTCTGCATATTCCGAAGCATAAAGCATTGTGTCAGCTTATTGTGATTTCAATGGCTGTGCAGTGTGTGTGTGTGTGTGTGATAAAAGCAGGCTCCTTTGTGAATCACTGTACTGTATATATCCTCTTCAGTTGCTCCCGTCCTATTGACAGACCATCACAGACCCCCCCCAACCCACCCGCCCACCCACACACACACACACACACACACACACACACATTGCGTGGAGTAAATCTATTATTTTACACTCACTCACAAGACAAAAAAACATAATTGCCCACGCCTCCCGTGACAATGGGCTTTAATGCCCCACACGATCATGTGAGCGCTAATAAATAAATAATTCCATTCAGTTGGAGTGCGATGACAGACGTCCTCAGCCCCCTATCTGACACGCTGATCAGTCGACCGAATTCGGCCGCTTCTTTCTCAAAACAGTTTTCCACAAAGAACAATACCGGTGACTGGTAAATGTCAAAGCTATATATAAGCCGTATAAATTGTAATGTGTTTGATATCACACGTCGTAACATCTTTGGCAGAAGAGAATATGATTTCAAAAGGTTTATAGTGGCGTCACAAAAGATGACAGCCCGCAAACATTTGTTATATCTATAAAATGTACGGTTACTTTGCGGTTACACACCTGATCTCTGAGGCAGGGAGGGAAATGTGTGTGTGTGTGTGTGTTTTATGGCACACATTGATTACATTTGGGGCATGGCCTGAGGGCGGGCGGGCAAGAGAGAGAGAGAGAGAGAGAGAGAGAGAGAGAGAGAGAGAGAGAGAGAGAAACCCCCGAGTGTGTGTCTCAGTGTGTGTGTGTGATACACTGTGTTGCCTACTTATTTTATTAGCCCATTTGCTTTAATCACCTAGTAAACCTACCATGAGACAAAATGGATACAGCAGCAAGCAGCTCACATTATTAAACGTTGGCTCTGTGGGGAATTCTCCCGCGAGTTATGAACCAGAAGGATGATGAGGTTAAGGTAGAAGAGGTCAGAGGGTAACCCACAGGCTTAGAGAGATGCACAGTGACCGCGTAATGACCAGCGCAAACACATCTCATTGTCGTAACATCGAGCAATACCATGTTCTTTAATAATTACGAACATTCATTGTGAAGGAGCAATATCTGTAAAATTACAAATACAATATATTCTAAAATCTATTTAGAAAGTCTGCTGGATATTGATTTAAGAGGAGAAATCTTCATTTATTTGTCTCGGTTTTGGCAAGAAGCTCCTCTGCTCCTCTCTGGAACTCATTATGGTTTCCTTCATATGCCTTGTTCTCTGTGGCACACAAAAAAATCACTAAATAAGAAACCCTAATACTCCTCACAGATGACTTTTCCTCCTTCACAATATCAAACTCCGCAGAGATGAAAAGCATTAAGAGCAAAGGAGTCAAAAATGGGAAACTAATGAACTGGGTTTGGTTTTCTGTTGTTTTTCCAAACAAACAAAGTCCCTCCGGGGATTCTGGAAGCTCAGTAAAGTGGGATCAGCCTTCATTTCAAGGACTTAGAGATTTTGAAGCACAGGTTTTTGTTTTTCTGTGTCGCGCAAAGCCTTTGATATATACCTCTTATTAAATATGGAATTATATACCATACTCTTAGGTTTGAAGCGACAATTACATTTTCTTATGGGTCGGCGTCGACACCAAACACATTATACACATTATAATATCATATTTATTCTTGGTTTTCTGTCCTTACGCTTTCTTTTGCAGCGAGGGCCGTTTCCTTAGTGCCAATCAAACCCGGGTAAACCCAGGGGTATAGTGTGCTTTCAGATTTAACGCACCAGAGGAAATGGGAATATAATATTTAATAGGACTGCAGTTGGTTACCTCCAAACAACAATAATGTGGGGAGAGGAATGATATAGGAGGAAGGATTTACTCAACACAAAGAGAACGCATAACATTCAGAGCGGGAGTCACAGCAGGAGCAATATTAATATTGAGGAGGCAAGGCGTCCTCAATCCATTCTGAAGTGTGATGGAGGGCGCTGTGGATTGTTTATGCATCGCTGTACCGACACCAAAACACAACGGCAGAACATACATCCAGCGCACTTTTTCATATCCTCTTTCAATTTGAACAATCTCCGCTTTCAGAGTCACTGCTCATCTTTAAGGCTGTACTTTAGTTTTCTATCACTTTTATAGGAACTTGCTGAGCTGTTTTCTAGTATTCCTTTTTTTTTAAATAATTTAGTTGTATTTAGTTGCTTTTTGAATGACACAGGTTGAATAATATTAAGGTTGAATCATTTTGAACCAACACTACCTTCCCTTTACAAATGTATTGTATCGGGCTCGCACGTTGCGACGTCACATCGCAACGAACGTCTCCATTTTTTGAAGCAACGGAGCCTCGGCGACATCGCCCCAACATATAATCCCATGATGCATTGTGATGAACACACCCTATTTTAAATGTATTACCAGTGGGACAAAGGCATGATTCTGTCCTTCAAGCTGGGGATGGAACCTCTTCACTGAGGAGTCATCGTAGGACAACCACAGGTGTCGCTCATAACACTAATTATGGCTCTTCACATTTGACGACCAGGGAACATGTTTAAGGTTAAACCAGCCAAGATAGCTCTGCTACCTGAGCCTGATACAAAAAACAGAGCAGACCCATAATAAGTATTGTGAACGACTCTTGTGCCTGTCCTCCGACGAGAACTCAGTCTGAAGGGGTCTATTGAGAAGCCCTGTGGGTAAACGCCGGCCCTCAAGAGGGAAAACCCTGAGGAAATCCCTGAGAGAGTCCATCCTCCAACAGTGAGGATGGACAGTAACGACACAAGGTCAGTTCCATTAACATTAACATTTAAATCTACATTCAGGCTTTGCTTTTATCCAAAGCGACTTGCATAAGTATATTTGCCAGAAGAAAGATAAACACCATATCACTGTCGGTACAGTAAGGATGTTCATAGAACCAAGTGCCAAGCACTTACAATTACGAGGTTAACCCGTTCCCCGTATACAACAAAGCTAGCTATGATAAGACGCTTCCCAATGCGTCCTATATCTGAAGCTCAGTACCTGTCCGAGAGCAGGAAGGGACAGATGTCAGGCACGGGAGGGGTCGTAGGTCGCAGCTTGGCCAGCGCCATGATGTGCTCGAAGGTGATGTCGGTCTGAGTGCAGACGTCCACCACGTGGATTTCCTGAGGGAGGCCGTGGGGGCAGCCGCCAGGGCTCCGGCGGATGACCTGCACCACCATGGGCTCCTTGGCACTGCAGAAGGCCTCCACCGGGCCCTCATGGCACGACTTAGAGAGCTCCTTGCCGTTAACCTGCAAGGGGAGGAGGAGGAGGTGGTGAAGGAGATGGAGGTGGAGGAGGAGGAGGAGCAGGAGGAGCAGGAGGAGGAGGAGGAGGAGGAGGTGGTGGAGGAGATGGAGGAGGAGGAGGAGGAGGAGGAGGAGGAGGAGGAGGAGCAGGAGGGGGTGAAGGAGGAGGAGGTGGTGGAGGAGGAGGAGGAGGTGTTGGAGCAGAAGTTGGAGGAGGAGGTGGAGGAGGAGGAGGAGGTGTTGGAGCAGAAGGAGGTGGAGGAGGAGGAGGAGGAGGAGGAGGAGGAGGAGGTGGAAGAGAAAGACAAGAGGCAAAAATAAACATCCATCTCAGGGTACATTTTTCTTGTGTTTCTAGTTTTATTTCCAGTCTTTGCACAGGGTCTCCCCTTGGACAGACCGGCAAGAAATAAATGCGATTTAAGAGTGACCAGTTTTGTAGAAAGGGATTTCTTTCCTTTGCACTGCAAACCCTGTATCTTTCGGTATGGAGTGCATCCTGGCCTTTTTAGCTAGTTTTATAGAGGTTAAACACAACGTTCAAGGTATACTATCGACTTTAGGGTGGATAGGGCCTGACCCTGCTCATTACTTTTGAATGTTTCTCAAGAGGACATTCATGAAAAATACATGTGATGGCATTACCTTCTTTTACATATGAAACTATTTTAAATATGAATATATACATATAACTGTATACATTTGTTCTCATCATGACTGTCAAAGAAACTTTTCAATCCTGAGCGACTTAATCTCTTTCCACATCACAAAGTTCGAAGGAAAATGTATATATATATATATGTACTACATTGGATGTAACATTGGTTTATCATTGGTTCATTCTGAATTAATAGCAGAAAATAAGCCTTCAGGCAGGGCTCCACACATAGTGCTCGCTGGAAGAGTGAAAACCATTTGCAGCGTGGCTCCCCGATACATTAACAAGAATCACTGCTTCGTTTAGACAGAGTAATTGCTCTGGAAAAGAGAAAGAACTATAGCCCTCGCACACCTTCGAGAATCTGCTTTGGGTTCAATTATGAAGGTCGAGATTACAATTTAGATAGGCACAGAAAAAATTGCAGACACAGCGCAATCACTTCTGGACTCGTATTTAAAAGTGATATGTTGGGAGGGAGGGAAATTTGTTAACAGTGCATGTTGGATGAAAATAATCAAATAATGAAAATAAACACTGTCTGCCGTGGCAAATATATACCAAGGCCGTGAAACTCAAAAAAGGAGTAGCATTTCCAAACTGGAACTGTGAATCCTGTTTAAAATGCAGAAGTTATATCGAGTGAAATGAAAACCGGTAGCCCACTTTGGGGATTGGCAAAGTGGGCCGATTTTTTTGTGATCTGCTGAAGTACCTCTGGCAGGGTGAATGGGACTCTTGTTAATGCACTTTAGAAATGCCCTGGCTAACCGTGGGCTTCGATAGAGACGGGTTATTTAGTTTTCATAACTGAGTGTATGGAGCTTGTATTCAACTAATATTTCAATAGCCACACATTCACAACATAATATGCCATTCAGTCTGGAAGATGGAGCTGAACTGTGATGAACTAGCAATGCAACTGACTTTAATATGAATAGGTAAAAAACGAATATAAACAAGTTTATCCAAATTACTGCATTTACCTCGGAAGAAAGATTTCCTAGCTTTCCCTATGTACGTTTCTTTACACAACATACTTTCCAAACAGCAGTTAATAAGAATTTATGTTATATTTTTCACCCTTAAGGTCAGAATCACTGAACAACGCACAAGATAAATAGCACAAGATTCCCCCAGAAAAAAAACCTGTGAAAATAAAAAAATGATAAACAAAACGTGTAGAGTTTGGTCTCCTAACAATCTCTAAGCTCAGAGGGGATTCAGTAAAAGGGCAGTAGTCGGCCACCTTAACGTATTTCCTGGCTTTTTCCCCGGTAGTGCATGTTGACTACCCCCGACCTCCACAAGGTAATGGGCTCCCAGCGCCGGGCTCCCGGCCATTACCCGGGCCTCCCCACCGTGCGGTGCTCTGCTCCCCGGCCTTCCCGGTGTGTGACCCTCTGCTGGGCGCCCAGCGAGCATTAATCACCCGGGAGAAGAAGATAAACTGGGTCAACAGCCCCTCGCACACCCACGCCTTGGGGGCAATTTGGAGGGAAAAATACGACGCCATGCCGCCTGTCGTTTCTCTCCCCCTTCCTCTTCCTTTTCCTCTCCCCGACCTGCCTCCTTTCCCCATTATTTCACTGGCGGCCAATTTTTTTATATTTTGCGCACTCAGCATTTGTTAAATGCTGCTGTGTGAGCATTGTATTAAAGCACTGTCTTCAAAGAAAAGTAATAATTAGCTAATATCGTTGCTTTGGTCAAGGCTATTTCTCTCTCTCTCTTTCTTTATATATTCGTCCCTCTCTCTCTCTCTCTTGCTAGCCTGGTGGAAACAAAGGACCGGGACTAGACAAATGAGGCTGCCTATGGTGTATGACAGTCCTGGGGAAAAATGATCAAATTCCCCGGCAATCCCTCTGGTGCATACTGTGCTCGGCTGTCCTCCTCCTCCTCCAAGACTTGCTGTTCGCTAGCTACGCATGTGGTAACACATGGAACAAGGAGGCACAGCCATCAGCAAGAGAAGGCAGGAAGGGAGGGAGGAAGGGAAGGAGGAAGGGAGGGAGGAAGGGAAGATTCTTTTTTTTTCTTTCTTTCTTTTTTTTGTAAGTCTCTATATCGTTTAGCTTCACAAGAGCCAGATGGAACAATTAATTCCCAATCAACAGAGGAATAACAAGTAGCCCCACTCAAGCACGTGAGCTGGAGAATTGGAGCTGTCTCAGTTATTTTCAGGTGTTGGCAGATCTATCCATTTAAACCCACCGGGCCAAATAGAAGCTCTGTGTGTACTTCTGTGTGTACGCTACATTCAATATGGACAGATGGGAAGGGCTTTCCGGGAGTCACTAGGAGGTTGGCTTAATATGCCATGGAGCAGATGAGACGTACTTAACATTTGACGCATTGTGGTGGGTCCATGTTTTGCCACCGCCTCACTCCCCATTAATATAGACATTAGTCAGAAAACGATGGAGTGGAGTAGAGTGTGAATTTTTGCATCTCGTATCCAAGCCAAGAGTTCAATCTGTAAAGAAAAAGGGGAAAAAAAGGCATTCTACAAAATGCACAGACCGCCGAAGATGAAGATGAAACCGTTTCAGAAGCCAACTATCCGGTTCAGTGTGTGTACACACTGAATGGCCCGCAAATCCAAATTGATTCACTCAACACACGCACGGAAAACAAAATCTGTTCCCGACTCATTATTTAGAAGCAATATTGTTCACTCACTCGAGGTTTGTGACTGCTTCACATTTCCTAAATCTCGCTCAACCTTTGCATTATGTGTCCACAGAGATTATCCCTTTTCCCGGAGCCAATTCGTCAAAGGCGATGGAGATTTACCAAATGGTTATGGTTCTACCTTACAGCCGCCATTCTGAGATAGCAGGGTGCTGTGGAGGTCATTACTGGTCGTGTACGGCATTGACTTTGCCTTGGGTCAGGCGTTTTCATTCCCAAAGGGGCTCCTAGTGCTAAGAATGTTATCGCGAGACACTTTGGATAAAAGCATAGACCAAATGGCATGTATTCATGTATTCATGAATTTATAGACTGAGGGATATCAGAGCAGTTGGATGCGAACAGGCCTCTGGGAAGCCATGGTGATTCTGGACTGAGCCACATCTGGTGTCTGCTTGCTCACGGATCCACGACAGCTCGCCAGAGCAATGTGTTCCCAGTGAATCTCCACCCCGGAGACCGGAGAAAGCCTTTCGCACAACACACTGGTGTAGTGGAGTGAAACTGAGGGAAGAGGAGAAAGACGCCTTCCTCCTCTCTGTTTCTCTGTGACTGAGGCACATATTGACCAAATAAATCCAATCTTGTATACTGTTGGATTCCTCTGCTAGGAACACAAAATCTCCCCCACAGTTGTCAAAGGGCCTCTTTTTCTGCATCGGTTGTTTCGGAGGTGCGGTCTCAGGAAAAAAGGAAAGCAAAAGCAAACCCAACTACCTTGTTAGCTTAACACTTATAAAAATAAGCCACAATATCGCCATGGCGATCAGAGTCACAGATGGCAGAGGAAAGCCATCCCCCTCAATGCCTGATCTTATTTGCGGACCACAAGGCAAAAGGAAGGCTGGCAGCATGATAAAAAGTAAAGGGGTACAAAATAAGGTAGCTCAAGATTAGCGCGACTGCTACGTTTGTGCTTTTCTGTCTTATCGACCTCCCCCCGAGCACAGCACACTTCCATATCTCTGTGGACCAAGGGCACGATGTAGTGACTATGGTAGTGAAGTGAGGGAATAGTTTATCTGCCCAGATGTCAACCTCACACCCTGGGCCCAAGCCGGGCCAGCTGGGAATGGAGGGCTTCTCTCCCTGGCAGGAAGTGTGCACTACAGCGTTGCCCTCCAGCAGATAGAGGTGATGGATGGGCTTCTTCCTCTGTGAAGGAGGAGGGAAGAAAGTGCACTGCTCCGGGCACAACTGTTAATATGCCATAAGCTCTTATGCTCGCTCTTCTTAGGCTTTCAAATTAACCACATACGCCATTTTAATGGCGTCCACGGTTGTGTCATTCACACACACATACATACACACTAACAGACACACACATGCTTGCGTGTGCGCAGGCTGCATTTTAATGAAATGTGTTTTACGCTTGAGTAGTCGCAAAGGTATTTGTCTTTGTAAAAGCGATCTGCACGTGCATGTTTAGCCCCGTCGAAGGCCACAGAGCAAGGGGATTTTATTCACTCGGCAAGGGGAGTGGAAAAAGGCTTTCAGTGCGGAAAAAGCATTAGAAAGAGCATCAGAGTCTGGTACTTACCGACGCACATTTATAACCTTGAATTCTGTGTGTGCCGCACTTCACTCCCGCCATCACTCAGAGCCTTTATCTCCTGTGTGCCTTCCCGCTGCTTTGAGTGGCAGGCTTGTCAGGTGTTAAGTATTGAGGCAAGACAGCGAGAGGAGTCTTAGCATGTAGGTCAACCGGTCTCAGGAGCACGCTGCTAATACAAGCTTCCAGGTAAAGACAGCGCCGCCGGACAGGGTCTCGCTAGCCCCGTAGCGTGTAACCTTTTTGGACAATGAGAAGAGGGAGCGAGCGGAATGGGAAGCGACCTGCGGTGAGACATCGGCAATATAGATGGAGGCAGATAGGGGAGGCGAGGGGAAGGAATGCCTGGCTGCAACAGCTGTGCCCTGCAGATAGGAGCCGGCTCACTGTTAACTGGTCCACCTGGATAATAGAGTGTGGCTTTCAAGGAACAGATTCGGATTTCCCCCATAAAGAGGTACCTTATGGGAACCCCTTCAGGACGGAAGCCGACAGCATTGTTATTTTCACAGAAAGCGTTTCTGCATGGCTTTGACATGCATGCGTGCTTATTCTTTCCCCTCCCGCTCATTACAGAACGCAGACATCAGTACATCGCTGCAGGACAATATGGCATGGAGAAGGGGGCTGCCTGTTGAGAAGACAGGCAGAGCATGGTTGAAGCGACGAGATGCAAGATTGTCTATTTCAAGCTGGCCTCGACTAAACTTCGAACAACCTCGCTCCTCGCTGTTGTGTTTTAAAGTACACTCCGAACCAAAAATGTTTTGCATATTGCAGCTTTAATATCTCGATAAAAAAACCTGCAATCGCAGTGTTTAAAAATAATAGCTTGGCTACTGTAGTCAAAACACACCAGTACCCAACTCCCTGTTATGAATGCACAGGGAAATGAATTAGCAGTTACAATCTCTGACACCAATCCACAAAGGCAGGTACACGGAGAGTAAAGTCGCGACATTTAACACTTCCAGAGGGGAGACGAAAATCGCTCAAGGCCCGGAATGTGTTCTGAACCGTCTCTTCCCCGGATTAGAAAATGAAGGTCTGGGGCTGATTCCTCTCCGGCTTCCCCCCCCCCCACCCCCACACACAGAAATGTCTCATTTCAATAAGTGTCAGAATAAAATACAGATTGCGGTCGAACCACACGATGTGAGACCCTTACGACTACATAAATCAACCCTGACAGCCTGCTTCCCAGTTGAGGCAACTCCACACACTTCTCCAATGAAACGGAACTTGAAGAAGAAAAAGAGGGAGCGAGAGAGCCACTGGGGAAATCTGACATGCTCACCCCCCTCCTACATGAACCAAACTTAACAGGCTTCCATTAACCCCTTCAACCACATAAAACACACCCTTCCCGCAAAGGCCCTGCGGCGATCATTCACATTAAAGGGAGAAGCGAGCCGCTTCTTTCAAGGTGTAATACTGCCACAACATTTGATGAACTCGGGCGCCGTTTCCCTCCTCCTCCGAACGACCGACCGCCTGAGCTCATTTTGTTCTTGCATAACGCACAGCCGGTTGGTCCCTGCCTTTTCATTTTTAGACTGCAATTCATTGCAACGGTTGCAAAACGCTTCATTAGGAAGATTATGGCTCAGCACAAGGGCAACTGAGAAGGAGAAAACCAAGGCGAGGGATCCAGCGGTCACCGCTGGAATATAATCTGCCTTCAGGGTGTTCCAGGGGAATGACGCCGGGTTGAGACTCCATTGTCCGCCGTCTAGCGGTAGCTATCCCCCCAGCAAGATGCCCTGCTGCATCTTCCAACTCGGTGTAATTCACAACTGGATGGAAACGACTCCGAAATGACTGAATGGTAAATGTGTTGGTAGCCGATAGATTGTGAGGAGGTAATGCTCGTAGCTATCTTCAACCGGCCAGCAGTACTGTGTCGGCTGTGTGGGTGGGCGATGTGGGCTGGGAGTGTGGTAGGGGATTGGGGGGGGGCCCCTCTACTGGTCATGGCTGCATTATCTGGGCTTAATGTCCTGGCTCGAATCAAATCTGCTCCTCCAGGTCGGGGGAGATAGGCAGCCCTCCGTGATCCTCTCTGCGCTGGGACCGAAATAGGTGCAGGTGTTCACACACAAACACACTCACCTAGTCACGCAGTCTCACTTCCGCACACACACACACACACACGCACACACACACACACACACACACACACACACACACACACACACACACACACACACACCTAGTCACACAGTCTCACTTCCACATACACAAACACACACACATACACACATACACACACACACACACACACCTATTCACACCTCAGTTCCACACAAACACAAATGCACACACACACAACTATTCACACAGTCTCACTTCCACAAACACACACAGACACAACCACACATGTCGGTAAAATAAACAGAAAGAATAACACTGAGCAAGATAAAACAAATTTAAAACCAAACAAGAGAGTGCGAATGGGCATCGAACACATGCGCACACACATAGACGCATGCATGCAGACGCACACACAGGTGCCCAAAAGCTGAGCCCACAGTTCTGCATCAGACGGGCTGTTTGGTAAACATATCATCCGGTCGGTCTGCTTATTGTGCCTAACCATAGCGCCTTCTGATCTGCTCCATAATGACAATCTCAAGATCCCGACTGCACTCGGAATGCTTCTGCATGAAATTACATCAGCGCCACGCTTCGTCGTGATCACCCCCAGATTACAGCTGAACGCCAGATAACCACGCCCTCCCTACACTCCTGTAAATCGAACCCCTCCGATTCCACAGTAAGATTTAGTGTGTGGATGACGGGGAGCGATCTGTGCATTTTAAAGGTAATGGTACATGCTGTGGTAAGTGTTGCGCAGAGATTTATCGCTTGCGTATTTCCTCACTACTCCAGATCCGCATCTGGCCGTGACCTGGGATGTAAAACCATACCGCTGTAGGATCGGAGGAGGTTCAAGGTAGCCAGAATGAATTAGGGTCGGGTGAATAACAAGGGGTGTATCTGGTGCGAAGGGGTGGGAGTGGGTGTTGAGGCGGTGGTGGGGGTGTTAGTGGTTAGGTGTTTAGTGGGGTGTCGGTGGTGGTGGTTGTGATGGTGGGGAAGGCAGTGGTGTTGGGTTCGTCATTGAGAGGGTGGTGGGGTGAATGCTGTTGGGGATTAAGTCTATGCTGCTGTGCAGATCTCTCTCTTCCCAAAAAAGCCAGAGAGAGAGTGATAAGTGGAAGGGTAGAGTGTGGGGTGCCATCCATATGCCGACTCGATGAAGTCAACCACAGTATCACCCTATTACATGTGCTAAGAGGTGAAAAAAGCAGGGGGGCAGAATGAATAAGTACAGCTGCCAGGCGGAATTTCAAATTCCATCAAGACGGACAATGGAAACATGTTGCGGTTTCTAAAGCAAATAGCCGTCCTTTAGACTGTATTTCAGCGCAACTGGACTCCAGTGTACAATTCAGACATGGCACCTGCGAATGGCGAACGAATGCCAGCCAAATGGACGCCATTGAGTGTATGGCTGTCCTCTCCCTCCCTCCCTCCCTCCCTCCCACTCTCTCTCTCTCTCCCTCTCTCTCTGTCTCTCCCTCTCTCCCTCTCTCTCCCGTGTGGTTAAGATAAGTTGCAGCAAGTACCAGACAAGACACCTGCCGCCGGGCGGACGATGCCAGCGGTCCGTCTCATTTAACTGCCGTGGGGGGAGGGGGAAGCCATCTCCAAAGTGAATACGGTCTTCCTCGGAGACCAGACAATTAACTCAGAACACAGCGGCCATTTCCATAATCCCAGACATGGCGGAGAGAACAGCAGTAAAATAAAAAATGGTGAAGTGTGTGACCATTTCTCCCCAACACTGGCTCCCCCCTCCCCTCCCCTGCCTCCCCCTTCCCAGTGTTGAGACACAACATGGCCGCTGCCACTGCCCTCATTACAGCGGAAAAGCAATGACACTCAGGGTCAGGAGGCGCCGCCACAAGTGTTGCGATCTAACAGAAATAAGCCCAGCGAGCAGCAGGTCAATCAGGACCCCCCCACGGTTGGCCATCGATCTGCCTGTTAGGATGTTAATTGCAGAGCTGGGGATGCATGGGGGGCGAACCAGAGGGGACAAACAGAAAGTGCAGAACGAAAGAAAGAATGAAATAATGAAAGAAAAAATGAACAAAAGAAACAAAGATGTGTTCATATTGAGATTCTGTGCACAAGGCCACTGTCTTGATATGATCTTCAAAACCAAAAAAGGATTTGCAATTTGAAATCACAAACGTAATTTCCTCAAAATTGTGTTCTTGTCGTCTTCGTGGCCATATTTCCATACCAATACTTAAAGACAATTGAATGGTCCCCAGTGATATCTTAGGTCGATAACACCCTACCCCGAATTCCACAAGGTTGGGTTTGAATGGAGTCACAAGACTCCCAAGTGTGTTAGTTATAAATGAGTGACTCCTGAACACTTCTGAACACCCCAGGGATGGACGTTTACGCACAGACGAAAAAAAACATCCTGAGAATCCCCTATGGTGTCTACAATTAACTTAAGCCTAGCCGCTAACGAATGACATCTGTGCTCATTAGGTCATCCAAGTGTAGTCTTTAATGAAGAACGGAGCGGGAACGAGACGTCGGCGTGCAATGTGAGCAGAGGGCCGCCCGAATTAAAAAACACCGAATGTCACTACGACAGACGGAAGCCCAGCAGCAGACGGGATCAAGCGAGAATAAGGGAAGAAACTTTGGAAGCGGGAATGTCGACTCTGGCTTGGCTGTGTGTGTGTGTGTGTGTCTTTGGGGGGGGGCTTTACAATGAGACAGTGATGGAGTCTCCCCCGACAATCCTATCCATGTAAAAACAGCGGCCGCACAAGTGCTGATTAAAAGAGGGACGTTATCTGGGCTGGAGTGATCACCAGTGTAATCAATCTACTTCACAAGGGAGGTGTGAAGGTGTCAGGGGGGGGTTAGGAGAGACACAGCACACACCAACCCCCCCCCCCGGCACCCTAGCTCTGCACCCTCCACCACCCTCATGTCTCATTCCTCGCCTCTGAGTGGAACAGACGAGAGGGAATTGAAGGAAAATTGGATTCAATTCAGTGTCTCCCTCTGGGTCTTCATTAGGCCTAATTCCTACTTGGTTGCCAGCCATTTCGTTGTCGTTCTACAAACAGTGCGTTGTCACCCAGCAACAAGGCCCACCTATTGCACCAGACTCCAGGCTAGTTCTATGGTGACAACAGACACCGTTATCTGAAACCAGCTTCTTAATAGTGTTTTCAGCTCAGAAACAATCAAAGTAAACAGTTTGGAGACCGTCGAGAGGCTTTCTCAGTCTCTCGACAGTCGGTTGGTTGTCTTGAGCTTAAACCAACACAAGAATCCCGTCGTTATATTAAACGGAGAAACCACAGACACAGTAGCCATCCGACACTTGTGTGATTCAGGTTCAGCCTCACCGAATCCGAAGCAAACAATGTGAAGATGTAATGGAGTGCCTGTCAAACGCAATTTATACGACCCAAAGCGCCGCACTGCAAATGAGCTGTGGCATCAGCCCCGGGATCGGCAAAGAATACATTAACGGAAATAAAGTGCACCTGGTAATCCGAACGCACACACGGACGGAAAAAGCCCCCAAAACAAACAAATGTTGATTGAGAGCACCTGGCAGCCGTGTTTGAAGAGTACACTCTGGGACGCCTGACATCTCTGAGAGGCTACACCCGGCACACATGAATGATTTATGGCACCAACGTTTCGCTGGATGGAAGATGTTGTTGTTGAGGAACACAGCAGGGCCCTTGTGGGACACGGATGCAAAGCTATTCGCTCGCTTTAAACGGGCGTCTCCGACATCAGCTGTATGGAAGGAATGTGTCACGGAGACTGGTGGGATGATGATGCTAGCGAAAGCAAAGTGATAGCAGCTAATCTCTGATCAGAGCTAACTCAGGGAATGAATTGAGTTTTCCGCCTTCATGTGGGCTGTTTCAGCCTGCTCAACAAGATAATATGATGTCCAACATGTGTGAGGAAATATTGCGTACAGCGTTGTCATTTGATCCTTCGATTATTTTGCTTACTTTCATTATTTTATCCAACCTTTTTTTAACCGGGTTAGCCTCAATGAGATGAAACTACTTTACAAGAGAGAAATGGTCATTATAGTGCGTCAAGATCTTAGAAAATCATGGCATCCATGCATTACTCGTTTCTTATTTCTTAGTTTCAATATTTAGGCTCCTTCACTTTGTGTTGCACCCAAACTGCTACGGCAAAGCATTATCGGTGCTAGGGTTAGCATTTAGCACCCCACTGCCCCCCCCTCCCATGCTAAAAATTTATTCACTCACACTACCGTTAGGCGCTTCGGATAAAAATGTCAACCAAATGGAATACATTATACTATATTATCATATATTATTCAGGGTTTTCAGGTGGATGCAAATAATTTTTCTCACTTTTTCTTTTTTATGTTAGTTTAGCAGGGAAAAGTTCCGCAGCTGTAACTTCTCCACACATACTGCCCCCATCACTTCATCACAGCAGCAAGCCAGCAGCGTGGGACCGCGACTCCATTGTTGTTTTGGGTCGCTGGTATAAAATGCAAATGGCGCAGGCAGTCGTTGTACGCAGCAGCACAGTCTGAACACGCCCTTTGCTTCTTGGGGGCTAATGTGCGTGATAAAGGATTGTTCACGCCAGCCTCCCCGGGTTCATTTATTCTAATTTCTGAGACTGCGTTCCAGGCAGCGATCACTCTCCACTCACTGCTTCATTTACTACAGATTCATGGCCTTATTTGTTCATGGACGCGCCCATGTGCATGGATTCACACGCATATCTGAAAGTGTGTGTGTGTGTGTGTGTGTGTTTGTGTCTTTGTCTGTGTACGTGACACAAATTACAACCCTGTGTAAAGTTTGGACGCCGGTCACATGACAAGATGGCACTGATGTCATTTGCAGTCCGCTTCCAAGCCATTCCCTGGCTCAAGCTGGCCCTCAAACTCAATTAAAACAAAGATCAGGAAATCCTCTCTTTGGCCCCCCCCCGAGGGCCGGGGCTGTGGCCCGCGCTGGTTGAGCGACAGAAACAGGTCATCGTGGACAGGGATCGGGCAGAGAGGAGGAGAGGACCTCCAGCCAGACCAGACATGACAGCTGCTCTGCCTGCTTCCAGCCAAGGGTGCACAGTGTGGGGGTAATGAAGGAGGCAGGTGAGGCGTCTGGACCACGGAGGTTAACGGGCCCCGGTGAAGCCCATGCCGTGACACCGGCAGGACGCTCCTTCTGTTCGCCACCTCGGCCCTTATGTGGCGGGCCCTTCTGTGTCAGGGCCCTTATGTGTCTCTATGCACGTCTGCCTTCCCCCGCCGCCGCTCCAGTCCCTGCTTTGGTTGTCCCCCAAACAAAGGACGTCAGCGAACGACGCAGATACACCGACCGCGGAGCCCTCATTAAAGAGCATCCCACGCAGCGGTCCATGGTGAAACCCCCCATGTGCTTCGTTTTTCCTGCACGGGGGGGGGGGGGGGGGGGGGGGGGGGGGTAGGAGCAGGCTCCTCCACCACTGTTCTGGAGCCCGAGCTCCAGAACAGTTCCATGTAGAGGCAGTAGAACGAGGCCAAATGGCCGGCGATATCAGGGCGGTGGTGGGAGGGTTTGGGGGAGGAGGGGGTGTTGAATGTGTCGGAAGAGGGGGCATCTGCTCTATATTTTTCCCGGCGCTTTATAATTAGATGAGCGCACACTGCTCGGGAGCAGAGCGTCTGTTTCGTCCGAGATTTCCCGCCGACAATTCCTCTGCTTGGAAACAGGTGGAGGGAGTGGGGAGAATGGGGCAATTAGCCGGGCTAATACAAATACGGGCCATATTGTGAGGGGAAAAGAAAGCTGTGTTCAAAATATTCCGACAAGTCGTCGGGGCGGAACTTGGCCGTGACGAATGCTAATTAGTCCCAAACAGCAGCGGAGGGAACCTGCGAACGCCTTCAGGCCCCTCACACGTTTTGCTTCCTTTGTTTCACACTACAAGTGTTTGGCAAAAGAGCTCTACACCAAGGAAAAGAGAACGAAAATATAGACATTATAGCTGCGATAGGAATCAAGGAAAATCCGTCGAGCCCTTGTCCCGGGAGAAAGCGACTGCACCAGCGCTATGCCAAAACCTCGACCAAAGTGACCCTTCAGTCCTGTTATTGCCGAAAGCAATAGTCCCCCCCCCCCCCCCCCCCCCCCCCCCCCCGCAATAAAACAAAGATGTTTCTAGGCTCTGGGATTCCTGAAATACATTGCAGAGCTAAAAGAGCCCATGATGAACTGCTTTATACTGGCCTACAGACACACCTGCCCCCAGCGTACACACACAGTAACAGACACTCACAAGCTCACATGTTAACAAACACACACACACGCAGAAAGCCCGGAAGCATCTCTGCCATTTGCAAGCTCCCCCATGCATTGAGGCCCTCGGGTGGAGGCAATGTATCAGCCCATCCTCGCCCTCTCTCTCTGTCTCCCTCTCTACCTCTCTCTCTCTCCCTCTCTCTCTCTCTCTCTCTCTCTCTCTCTCTCCCTCTGTCTCTGCCTCTTTCTCTCTCTCTCCCTCCTCCTCTCTCTCTCTCCCCCTCTCTCCACCTCTCTCTCTCCCTCTCTCTCTCCCTCTCCCCCTCTCTCTCTCCCTCTCCCCCTCTCTCTCTCCCCCGCTCCCTCTCTTTCTCTCACGCCTTCTATAAAAACAGAATTCTGATATTGATTAGTTCACACACAAACTAAAAATCGCACAGGGTCATAAAAACAGACGGCCTTTCATTGATCCATCCTCACGCATTTCCCCGAGGCTAATCCGATGCCAAAACTCAAGAGTGTGTATTCCGATCCGAATACACATACTCGTTACAACGCCGGCTCGACCAAACACTGACAGGCAGTAGGAGAATATCTACAAAAAACAAAAACTCTCAATCGTATTTTGGAAAGCACAGGTTATTTATACTTTTCTTACATTATTCTGGTTTATCTTTTTTTCAGGAATTTATTCATGTATTATCTCTAAATAAACATACTTGAAAATGTGACAGATTGTTAGATTTTTCTAGTAGTTTATCAATATACACACTATATATTGTATAGGGTAGGGTGGGGTGGGATGGTGGAAGGCAAATGTGCCTTTCTTAAAATACTTTGAATCCTTCTTCTGAATACAGATAAACATAACATAAAATGACCACTACAATAGATCATGATGGGGACAATGACAGAGAAACAGAGTTGAGATCAAGGATTTTGAAATCAAATCCAACCAGTCTCCAAAGTGGGGGATTTTTAGAAGGGGGGCGGGGGTTTGTGGGAGATTCGTAGGATTTGGTGTCATCATGGCAACCAACTGACAATGTGACAGGAAGGAAGCAGCAGCGACCGGGGAAGGAGTGACATGGGCGATGACACTGCGGGTGTTAGGGACATGTTCATGACACTAATGGACTTCCACTCCTCATTCTCATGACACTGTACACACTCACTGTGTCTTCCATTCGTCTGCTACCCATTCTCCACAGCTCTCGTATTCCTTGTCTGTGTCCTTCTCATTCCCGATGGTATTTTAAATCGTTCTCCATCACACAACAGCCCAGAAAAAAGATGCATATACAACCACACACACATACACAAATCAACTGAAAAAGCGGATTTCCTTTTCACAGATGGCTAACCCCGGATCCTAACCCTAACTCTGGACCCCTTACCAGCCAGACTGCACTCAACCCACAACCTCAGAAAGGAACACAAATTGACATTCAAACTGCACCGTGAAAGGGGCATTAGCCCGGCAAGCTAGCATCTTGAAGGATGAGAGCGGGGCGACACTTGGCATAAAAGTACCCGCTAAATTACTCAATAGTAAATACAGCAACCGGTGCAAATATTTGGACTACAAGAAGGAGAGAGAGAGAGAGACAGAGAGAGAGAGAGAGAGAGAGAGAGGGAGGGAGCGAGAGAGAGAGCGAGAGAGAGAGGGAGCGAGAGGGAGAGAGAGAGAAAGAGAGGGAGCGAGAGAGAGAGAGAGAGAGAGAGGGAGCGAGAGAGAGAGCGAGAGAGAGAGGGAGCAAGAGGGAGAGAGAGAGAGAGAGAGAGGGAGCGAGAGGGAGAGAGAGAGAGAGAGAGGGAGCGAGAGAGAGAGAGAGAGAGGGAGCGAGAGAGAGAGCGAGAGAGAGAGGGAGCAAGAGGGAGAGAGAGAGAGAGAGGGAGCGAGAGAGAGAGAGAGAGAGTGAGAGAGAGAGAGAGAGAGAGAGAGAGGGAGCGAGAGAGAGAGAGAGAGAGAGAGAGCGAGAGGGAGAGAGAGAGAGAGAGAGAGAGAGAGGGACAATGATGGCAGGTGGCAGCCCCCCCGTGGTGGTACACTCCCCTCAGCGCACAGACAGAGGGTGGTGAGAGGATCTGCACTGTGTGGGAGGTGCTGAGTTTACCGGCGTCCCGGGGGGGAGGAGAGAAAGGAGAACATGGCCGCCTGTCTCCGCATAACACAAGGATCTCGCCGCGTCCCACGGTGAGGGTCTCCCCCCCGACGGAGAGCCCACGCTGTTGCGCACGCCACGGCTAAAAATAGCCCGCCTCCACGTTGCTTCTTCCTGGAGACAACATCATCAGGAGACGGGATATTGGTACTGATTCGTCCGAGGGAAGCTGTCACAGAAGACGGAGCCTGGATTGTTAACGTCGGAAAAATGAAAAAATAACAATAATACCGACCGATATGAAATAGCGACGAACGTCTTGGCGAGAGGGGCCTCAGATATCATGTTAGCGTCCGAGGCAAGTGATTCAGGAACCGCCAAGCAGCCTGATGCTTGAGCTTCTAAACGTTATTGGACGTTTAGAAGAGATTACATTCAGAGCGCGGCGTGGATCGGAGCGGGCCCTCCATTGACGACAAATTGATTCGGTTTTCACGCAAAAGGCTTGATTCCTCTGAAAAGCCATTGTGATGGACTGTGTGAGGGTGGTTCATTAGAGAGAGTGGCTTCACACACACACACACACGCACACACACACACAACACACGCACACACAAACACAAACACATATTGCCCACTGAAATTAAAGCGGATATCAGTGTCTAAACAACAACAGCCCCGGGGGGGATTATGTCCATTGATTTCAACTGGCCGGTAACAAGTGACAACTGGCTGGACCGCGTCGAGACTCCGAAGCCCGGAGCTGCCAGCGCTAGCCGCTGGAATGCTAATGCCCGCTACGTGGCGTGGGGTCCATATTCATGGCAGCTCTTATCACCTCCTCGTCCCCAGGGCCCGGCAGGGCAGACGGAGGAGCAGGTGGGGGCTGGTGGTGGTGGGGGGGGATTGGTGCGTGTCACCCTCGCCATCAAAGTGCTGTCAGGCAGGTCTTATCAGGGACACCGCAGGGGTTACCCCGTGACCTGTGGAATGACACCCGACCACAATGGCCTCACCCGAGGCTCTGTATCACCCCACACACAGTCACAGACACACACAGGCACACACACACTCACATTCACTCTCACACTCACTCACTTACACACACACACACACATTCACACGGGCGCAGACACACACACACATGCTTCACAGACACACACAGGCAGGCACACACACACATACGCACTCTCACACTTACACACACACTGACACACACACACACACACACATTCACACGGGCACAGACACACACACATGCTTCACAGACACACACAGGCAGGCACACACACACACACACGCGCACACACACACACACACACACACACACACACACACACACACACACTCACGCTCACTCACACACACACACACATTCACACGGGCACAGACACACACACATGCTTCACAGACACACACACTCACTCACACACACACACATTCACACGGGCACAGACACACACACATGCTTCACAGTGTGGCATCCCGCTCCTCAAACCTCGGCCCGGGTGGGTCTGAGGTGTAGTTATGGACGGCGCATACCGCAGCCACCCACTAACCGGCGACAGAGAGCATCACTTCCCTCCCCCCAATCACCGAGATAGGGGACACCTGGCCGGAGGGAGGAGAAGGCCAGGAGGCCATCGCAAAAGGAGCAAGAGAGCTGACGACAAGAGAGAACAGCAGCGAGTGGCACGAGGGAAGCGCTCGAGACCACATCCGAACAGAGGCTCACGGAGACCCTACGTATAGTGCATGTGTTCCCTGTTTTGAGAGTTCATTGTAATTAATGCCGAGTTCGGCTTTACCCCGACTCCGAAGCGTGATACGTACCTTGAACCCTGAGACGTTGAGGAGCAGGTTACCACAACAGACACACACAGGCAGGCACACACACAAACACACACCCAAGGGCACATACACACACATGGAGCCAGACACACACACACACACACACACACACACACACACACACACACACACTGGAACACACACACATGCTCACAGACACAAACAGGCAGGGACACACACACACACAGGCACAGACGTACACTCTCACAGGCACAGATGCACAAACAGACACACACTCACAGACACACAGTGACTCATACACACACACACACACACAGACACTCACAGACACAGACACACACGCACAGACACACTCACATACACACACACACACACATTCAAAACACACACACTTTCCAGCGAGCCGGAAAACGGACGTTGACGAAAATAAGAGGGAGCGGAAATACTTAGAACAGGAAAACTCGCTGTAACGCTAAAAGATAAGGAGACAAACAGCCCCTATAGATCTAAAGAGGAGCTCTTGTCTACTTTCTTTGACAGCATCCATTCTCTTCTACACGGCCCCTGTTGCTATGCTACTTGGGGGCCGTGGAACGATGCAGATAAGAGAATCAATTCATCCCTTGTCCCCTCCGTCTCTTTTCAACAGGTCCAGAATGGAGGGCAGACCTCATCACAATCAGTATTCAGGCACACACACGCACGCACAGGTGCACGCACACACACACACAAACACAGACCAGAGACTCCCATAGCAGAAGAGCCAAAAGCAGTTGATGCATTTTGAGAGGAGAAACAAACGGCGCTCCATTGCAAACAGTGTTTTCCTTAAACCATCTTCACTATTTCATCCATCCCCTTCTTTATTGATTTGCGAAAATATATGCATGAGTTATTATAAAACACTGTCACAAAAGCCAAAATGTCACACGGAAGATCCAGTGGATTCGTGTTTGAATTTATGAAGTTAAATACCAACCTTGCTAAACATTCCACCATAGAGTCTGAGTGATGGGTTTAGACAAGCAGGCTGCATCTTAAAGATGAATCCCTCTTAGTGTGCGCATGTAATCCCTGCTAATTAGCACACAGTAGATGGCTCCTTGTGAATGGTAATGAATTAATGGAGGTCCCTCTCATTGCTTAAATACAGCTAATTAACTCAGAAGGCACCAGGAAGCAGATGCGCAGCTTTGTGTGTGTGCGCGCGCGCGTGTGTGTGTGTCTGTGTGTTCAATGCCTCTTTGTTTTAGTTCATCCTTAGATGGAGATCCAAAGCTGTCGCTTGCTGTCACCCCAAACACACCAATAGACACACACAAACACATACAGACCAACACACGGCGATGTTAACAAAGGACAAGTCCTACACAACACCACCACCACCACCACACCTATTTCCCCTTTAAAAACACTGCACCCCAGTTCAACACACACACAATGACGCCGTGAGTAATTGCATGCGAGAGTGCTAGTTCATCAGCTCATTAGGTCATTAACTCATCCGTTCATTGACTCATATGTTCATTAACTGCTCGCTCAGACAGCCCGGTTCACCTTTCGTCCGCGACGGATCACCTCCGTCCGATCGAAACCGATCGGCCTTTGATCCCCGGTAAGAGCGCGGCAAGAACCATGCGCATCCATACGGCGTTACGGCTGTGTGACTCATGCATGATACATGACAGCATGCTCCGCCCCCCTCCCAGCCATCCCATGGATCTTTTAGCCATCGCGAGGGAGTTGAGTCTTCAATCTCCAATGAATGACGTGAGGGCGAATATAAAAAGGCTGAGATGATGGTTGTCACAGTGATGGAGATGACAACTCCGAGACGTAAAAGCTTGGGTAATTGGCTTCATGGCTTCCCCCTGTAATCCTGGGGATGACTCTATACCACCGGCCCCGGTGGAAACATGCGTGACACGTACGGGCTGCTGAGCAAAGGAAACAGCCTATTGATTGATACTGAGACTCAGAGGAAGGAAGTGGGATTTGTCTTTGATTGAATTAAGACCGGTAGGATTCAGTTGCAAGATGATTTCATTTTCCAAAATGACTTCGAAAACTTTGAGAACTTTAAACATGGTTTTAATAATGTACCGCCAAATGATGAAAAATAACATTTTATGAGGTTAATGACACCCGGAATAAGCGTAAAGTGATAAAGGAGAGGAGAGAGAGAGAGAAAGAGAGAGAGAGAGAGAGAGAGAGAGAGAGAGAGAGAGAGAGAGAGAGAGAGAGAGAGAAAGACAGAGACAGAGAACTAGAGTGAGTGAGCGAGAGCCAGAGAGACAGAGAGAGAGAGAGAGACAGGAAGAAAGAGAGAGAGAGAGTGAGAGAGACAAAGACAGAGAGAGCGAGAGAGAGACAGGGAGAGAAAGAGAGAGAGAGGGGAGGGCGGGGTAGGTTGGAGGAGGAGGTGGAGGAGGAGGAAGAAGGGAGTTCAAGGACTCCATCCATGGGTAGAAAAGGTCGTCTGGGCTCTTATTGGATAATAAATACAAAAGCAAGGAAAAGGTCAGTTTATCAACACACACTCAGTATACCCACAGTGGCTCCTGAGTGTCCTGACCGATAAAAACCCATCGACTCCTTATCGCCGTCTGTACACAGAGACCAACGACCAGCGGCCCTGGGAACAGCAACCACCACGTGTGCCACCCCTATTCGTATCGCCTCCTTACAATACACTCATCGTTTCAACGCGTTTCGTCAGCAAAAGCGGTGGCACAATGTCACTAGTGCAAGTGGAACATGTCCGCCCGTCGGGGCTTCGAATGGCTCTGCCATTCGAACGAACCAATCGTAACGTCTTACAAACAGGACATCGCTCACGGTGCCCATCGCCGTCCGAGCACTTCCCGCTATGGAAGTACAGGTCCCACGCCAGGCTGAACCGGAGGTGCATGGGTTTAGAGTGGGGGGGGAGCAGGTGAAAGCTACTCCATTGTAAACAGTGGTCTACTCTGGAGTGTGAAAACAGACGAGCTCAGCATAATCTGAGCCGGCTGGTGGCCCGTCGGGGGGGAGGCTGTGGACGGGCAGACGGCGGAGAGGCCGCGCGGCTACACGGACACAGGAATCCGTTACAGCCGCAATCAAACGCGGGCGGCTGACTGATCCGGCTTTTGATTGGAAACCGCAGGCTGAAGTACAGAGGAAGCCTTGGGGCTGATGATGGGGCGGCTGACGGGAGGGGTGTGTGTGTGTTTGTCTGTGTGTGTGTGTGTGTGTGTGTGTGTGTGTGTGTGTGTGTGTGTGTGTGTGTGAGTGTCTGTGTCTGTGTGTGTGTGTGAGTGTCTGTGTCTGTGTGTGTGTGTGTGTGTGTGAGTGTGTGTGTGTGTGTGTGTCTGTGTGTGTGTGTGTCTGTGTGTGTGTGTGTGTGTGTGTGTGTGTGTGTGTGTGTGTGTGTGTGGAGGGAGAGAGGGGGAGGGCAGCAGATATATAGCTCCTTGTTATTACTCCAGAAAGGTAACGGCCCCTCTGGTGTCTGTCTGAGTTTCTGTGGGTATGTATGTGTGTGCGCATGTGCATGTGTGTACCTGTAGTATTGGCGTGTGTCTGTGTGTGTGCATGCGTATGTATGTGGATGCAGGTGTGCATGTGTGCCATTTCGCTGGATGTGTGTCTCTGTGCGTATGTATGTGTGCATGTGTGTCATTTCTGATGTGTGTTTGTGTTTGTGCGCACGTATATGTCTGCACGTGTGCATATGTGTCATTTCATTGTATGTGTGTGTGTGTGTGTTTGTGCATGCGTGTCATTTTGGTGTGTGTGTGTGTCTCTCCCTATGTATGCGTGTGCGCTTGTGCATGTTCATCATTTCTGTATGTGTGTGTATGTGACTGTGTATGTGCATATGAGCCTGTGGGTTAGTGTGTGCATGTGGTTTGTTCCGTGTACATCCGTCGATCCATCTATCCATTCATCTCGCTGCGAGGGAGATAAAGAAATATGGGTTCTGGGTTCCACAGGGGAACCGCGGGGACCGGAGCCGGCAGCCGAGAATCTACTTCAGGCTGATCTCCCCGCGAGGGACGGACACTCCGTCCATCAGTTCCTCCTCCCCTCGCCTCCTTCTCCTCTCCCTTCACTTTGAATACCTGACGGACATCCTTCAAACTGGAGAAGTAGTGGAATGGAACGAGAAGATGGATGCTGGTCGTAGTTGGTAGGTGACTCTTAAGGGACGTGGGACACGTTAAGTGTCCATGCCAACGCAGATGATGTGAGGAGCAGTGGTCACGGCACGGTGGGCCTGATGGCTCTACACGTTCGCAGAGGTTGACTCACACATGCATGCGGTCATAAACGCATAATGGCAAGAACATACACATACATGTACAAAAACATGAGCACACAAACACATCCACACTCATATCCACACTAGGGTTGACATCGGCTGCTTTTTCGACGGAAAGAAACCACGAGAACTGTAACCACTAGTAAACGCACAAACAAAAACACAGTAAGGCTCAAACTAGTACAAGCACAAACAAAAACACAGTAAGGCACAAACTAGTACAAGCATAAACAAAATCACAGTAAGGCACAAACTAGTACAAGCATAGACAAAATCACAGTAAGGCACAAACTAGTACAAGCATAAACAAAATCACAGTAAGGCACAAAGTCGTACACGCACAAACAAAAACACAGCCAGGCTCAAACTAGCACACGCACAAACAACAGAGCGAGGCAACAAAGAAACACACGCACAGACATCCTTCCCCATGCATCGACTACATCTCTTCCCAACCCCGTCGAGTGTTATTCACTGCAAACTTTTTTATTTCTCGGGGATCCATATTCCAGCTGCCGCTAAATTAACATCCCTTAAGAAAAAAAGAGCACAGGGTGCAGGTGCTGATGAAGCGATTAGATTACAGCAGGCCATCTGTGTCCTCCACAGCGCCGTTCTGCTCAGCGCGCTTCATGTCTTCCTCCTCTCCCCGCGTTCCCCATCGCTCCTCTGCCGCAACAAACTCTGCTGCGTCGTCCTTCAAACTCCCCACCCCACCCCCCGCTCTCTCCCGCCGCTCCAACGGGCCCGGCACCCCGGCACCCCGGCACCCATGATGGATCCACGCTCTGCCTCATTTAATGTAGCCGTCTCCTCTCCCCCCTCCTCTCCCACCTCGCCTTCCTCCTCATCTTCATCTTCATCATCCCCTCCCTCTTCCCCCTTTTCTCCGAGCCCAGCCGTGAAGCTCGAAATGACTCGGCTAAACTGTCAGAATCTCTCCCCCCCGCCCCAACCCACACACACACACAAGCACAGACGCATTACTTTCTGCCTTAGTATTCTAACCCCGCCCCCCCCTTAAGAAAAAAAGAAAGAAAAAAAAAAGATAGCAGCAGCCGGAGTCATGAGGTATATCTCCTGATTTTATGCCTTGAATATTAAGCACGGCTTTGTTATCCCTTCCTAGAGAGAGGGAGGGAGAGAGGCAGGGAGAGAGGGAGGGAGAGGGAGAGTTGTTGGTGTCTGCATTGGGGGTGTGTGTGTGTGTGTGTGCGTGTGTGTGTGTGTGTGTGCGTGTGTGTGTGTGTGTGTGTGTGTGTGTGTGTGTGTGTGTGTGTGCGTGCGTGTGTGTGGGTGTTCCTAGCTTTTGCTTCTGCTCATTCATATGCATCAGCCAGTTATCAGGGCTGGCCGTGGCTCATTGACTTTTCGGGAAGCTCTGCGCTTATTTATGTCCCTGCACAGCGGACTGGGAAGCCCTGTCTAACGGGGATCAGTGGAACTTGCTGCTCCACTGTCTGAGAAGACCAAAACGACTGAGAGAGACGAAGAAAGACGAAAACTGAATCACCAATGAAGAACTGAAACGGATGACGGCCCTAGCCGGGCCATCAGGAGAGACACAATATAAAATAACAGATGATGATGATAACAAACAGAAGTTATGTTCCTCCGCGCGGTGAAGGGTAAACAACGTGTCATCCTAGGGGGAGGCAACGGTGGCTGACGGCTGCTGTAAAGCCGTGCATCGTTGCCATCGCTCTGCATTCTGCTGTCTACAGGCGTAGCCCCAAGTGGCTCCTTCTGTTTTGATTACAAATCTAGCCTTCAAATATATATATTAATATAGTGTGCAAAAAAAACACACTCACACAGACGTAGACATATAGACAGACACACACGCGCGGAATCACATGCATATTTTCAGGTACAGAAATACACCAGACATACAGACATACCCATGTGCACACTAGGGCTGGCACTGACTACATTATTAAATACGACTTGAAGGAATCACTGTAGTCCTGCACACACACACACACACACACACACACACACACACACACACACACACACACACACACACACACACACACACACACACACACACACACACATACACACACACAGACACAGTACATAGACAACGAGGGACCGAGGTGACGCTGAAACACTGGAGCACCACTCTGTGTCTCGCACTCGTCAACATCTGCTGTCCCGCTAATTAGAGCTGCCCCCCCCCCCCCCCCCCCCCCCCCCCCCCCCACACACACACACACACACACACACACACACACACAAAGAAGATGAAGACACACATGGCTAGTTCTGATGCACACGGCGAGACGCTGGTGTGTGGACACAGAAGTGACCCCCGAAGAAAAACCGACAACCCCACACTGTCTGGCACCAGAGGCCCCTGGGACCCAAGCTCTGCTGATGGCCACAAACATGTGAACAGATAAACAAAACACAACAACAGGTAACAGCAGAAGCGTGTCACTCAGCCACAACGTGGGCTGGGAGCCGCTGGGCGCATCGGTCAGGGGTTAACCAGGGGTTTCAGTCTAATGGCGGAGCTCTTCCTTATCTCCTCTGTGTGTTTTACACCCCGAGGAGAATCACCCGAAGGTTAGTGTGAGTGGAGTCCAGCAGAGAGGGAGATGGGAGGGAGATGGAGGAGGGAGATGGAGGAGGAGAGAGAAGAAGAAAGAGAGAGAGAGAAAGAGAGATACACTTAGGGAGAGAGGATGACAGAGAGCTAGAGAGAGACAGATATAAGTAGGGAGAGGGGTGAGAGAGAGTGAGAGAGAGGTGAAGAGAGGCCGATATAAATAGGGAGAGAGAGGGGAGAGAGAGAGAGAGGAAGAGAGAGGTGTAGAGAGACCGATAAAAATACGGAGAGAGAGGGATGAAAGAGAGCGAGAAATAGAGAGTGACAAAAGAGAGTAAAATAAAGAAATCAAGAGAGGGAAGAGAGAAGAAAGCAGAGGCAAAAAAAACCTCAATCGTGTCAGGTTTGAGACGGATGGAAGGATGAACAAACACATGAATCAACAACAAAGGGAGCGGGGTGAAATAAAGAAAGCGAGAATGAGGAAGAAAGCTTTCAGAGACAACAGAGGGAGAAAGCTGGCCGTGTGAGATAGCTTTGCAGGCCAGCTCAGAAAGGTGAGCACATTGCCATGAAACACTCCCGCAGCCGTGAGAACAGAGCGAGCGAGAGCGAGAAGGAGACAGAGAGAGAGAGAAAGGGAGAGGGAGCGAGAGATAAGGGAGGGGAGAATGGGAGGAGGAGCACGAAAGACAGCAAGTCATAAATCTCCCACAGCGAGAGGGGGTCACCCAGACAGAGCGAGAGAGGGGAAGTGTCAAAATGGCTTCTCGTGTGACTGGTGAGTGGACGGCATGTGGCTAACCAACCTGCTGTGACCTGCTACAGCCTGGTCAGGAACTCACACTGTGCACAGACGTGCACGGCTCTCTCATCGCTGTGTGCACTAGTGTCTCTTGCACATTTACGCACACGATAAACCCAATCAAATCAAGTCTTTAAAAGCAATATGAAAGAGGTCAGTTAGCCTGATAATAACACTTCTACTGGTAATGGTTTGAGCATGGGATATAGGGATGAATGGGGAAACGTCAAGGCTTCAAATGAGAGGAGGATGGAGATGTGTGAAAGAGGAGGAGGAGGAGGATAAGGATGATGACGGTGGAGGAAAAGCCTTTCTCTTTCCCTCGGTCATAACACTTGTCTTGGCCACAAAGACACAGTGACATACTTTCTACCTGCAGCGAGAGCTCTCTGTTCCTGCAGCTGAACTTGTCTCAGTTCCCTCCTGTTTCTCTCTCCCTGAATGCCAAGCTGCTTCTTTTCTCTCTATTTTTACCGCCTCCGGTTCACACCTTGAAGAGGCGTCATCTTGTTTGCTTCTACCTTGTGTCTTTTTTGCATTGACGAGAGCGATTGATTGAAGAGTGGATTGGACAACTTGTGATCAACTTCTTATCAAGTTGGAACAGGGTAATAGTTGTGCCTCGCTCGCTTGCGTCTCTGCTCTTATCGCTCTTCTCCCCAGCGCCTCAAAACTCCTCCGGCTGCTTCAATCACATCTCTCTCTGGTTCTGCACTCTCTCGCCCCAAATCCTGTTCTCTCCATCCTCCCACTCTTTCCTCTCCACGTTTCAAATCTCTCTCTCTCTAAACCCCGCTCCTTAGAGTCATCCAGAAGGGAACCACGGTGCTGATGGTGCAATATTCTCTCTCTCTCTCTCTCTCTCTCTCTCTCTCTCTCTCTCTCTCTCTCTCTCTCTCTCTCTCTCTGTGGGTGGACAGATATACATAATATCCTCTTAACAGTCAGGGCACCCCTGGGACACCGGGGCAGATTCCAATTCCCTCTCTGCTGAATCTGTGCGTGGCTCGTCGCCTGTCTCAGTAATTAGAAGAGGAGTGAGGAAGAAAGCACAAGAGGCGATGAAGATGAAGGAGATTAAGAATCGAAGACTGCTCTCCACGGTAACCTCTCTCCCGCTGGTGCAATAACGTTGTTTCTGTTACTTTGCTCACACTGAGCCCAGTCCCTAGCGAATACAGTCCCCGTGCCCTGCACACACGCGCATGCAAACACACGCACACACCTCAATCCAGCTGGGATACGAGTCCTGCAGTACCCAAAACTCAGACGACAGCTGTAGTCACATGAGTCTGCCAGCATCCCCCAGCTAAACACACACACACACACACACACACACACACAAACACACACACAAATAAACAACCAGGCACAATACTCAACCGGGCTCCTTTACCTCAGCCCATCACCGTCCCTGTCTCCCCCTCTCTCGGCTGTCTACTCCCGGGGATAAAGAGAGACGTTTCCCGTCTAATGACTGCACGCAACGGTTGTATAAAAAGGGATAATGAGGCTGTGATCACGGTGGCGTGAAGAGAGAGGGTGTGCCGTGGTGGGGAGGTGGGGAGTGATGGTGGTGGACGCCACACTTCCAGTTATTATGCTGTCAGGAGGGACGATGGCGAAGGCTTCCCCCTTTGTTTACAACACATTTCAGGAGTGCCCACCCTTCCTGGCCACGCGCCACTCTTAGAGGCTGGTGCGTTTTAAGTTTACCGTCTACCGTGGTGGTTGTTACGACAGGTTACATCCCGACGTATGTGTGTGATGCCATGAGCCACACAAACAGGCGTGCTACACGTGAACCCAGGAGCGTTCCTTCTAGCTTTTTAATTAAGCAGGTTAAGCACTGGTGCGAGAAGCACCATTTGCATTAGGTGATACTGGCCTCGGAAGTGCAATAAATCGCTGTGAGATGATTTAAGGAATGGATACACACATCCACACACACACACACACACACACACACACACACACACACACACACACAAACACACACACACACACACACACGCACGCACAAAAGCTTTACTTCTCGCCAAAGGATAATATGCCTGTTAGAGCAAGAGTACATTGCTAAATTACTTTAATTCAATCCACACACTGGACAATCACCCCTGATCAACACCCTCACACAATAGGAGCCTCCAAACGACACCCCAGCGTAAGAAAGCAATATAAATGAGAGTACCGTCCACCCACCAGGATCTCTCATTCAACCCGTGCACTGGTCAACCACACCAACAAAACAAAAACACAGCATTCCCTGAGAATCCTCTGTGGATACATACAACTCCCCCCATCAGGTGCCAGACTGTCTGTAGTTCATATCTTTCCCTTCTAGGCTCAACAACAGCTCCCCGCAACTTATCGCAGCTCTCTTCAGCGCGGCTCTCTGAGGATGAATGGGACTGCACACGCCTCACCGCTCATTACCCACAACAACATCTGCTGGCTGGCGAGCGAGCGGCCCGCGGTCCATTACGTGCCCAACTCATTTTCCATCTTCTTCCGCGGATCAATCTCTCACACACTTTCACGGCGGGTCGTTTTTCCCCGAAGTGGCTCGTCGCGGAAACACAAACCATTGTCGGCGCGGCTCGTTTCAAAAGGCATCTCCCCCAGTAGTGACACTAATTGACTATGCACACAGTGCCGGTCGTACATCACAGAAACAGCAGCCCTCCAAAATAAATCTGCCAACAAATATCGCGTCGATTCCTCACTTAGACTTGCGTGGATTCCTCCAGTGAACACAAGCCGTCCCCTTCTATTCCTTAAAGCCACCCCCGCCTCTACCACCTCCAACCTCTCCCACCTCATCTCTCCCACACCCACCTCTGCCCTCCCACCTCCACCACCTCCACCTCTCCTCTCCTCTCCGGGGCTCACCTGTGCGATCTCATACAGCAGCTTGTAGTGGTCCTCCCGCTTGCGTAAAGTGCACAGATTGCAGCCCATCCTCGTCGTGGTGGGTCAGGGGCCGCGCGCCCGGGGGGCTTGTCCCTGCTGTACCTGAGGCACGGTCACCGGGGGGTCACCCTCCACGCCGAGGCGGCGGCGTCGCTTCTCATCAGTTACTCCTCAGGAGGTGGGGGCGGGGGCATCGATCCCTTGCTCGTAAGCTCTCACACACCGCCGGCCGCCGCCACCATCACCACCGCCGCTGCCGCCGCCACCACCACCACCTCCTCCTCCTCCACCACCACCAGCCTCACCTCCGTCTCTCGCTACGCAGTCCCCCACTGGTGCCTACCCCACAAACCCTGTGCTACACGTGCATGCATACATACAGGTGCGAGGCAAGCACAAGCAGGCAGGCTGGCTGGATGGCTGAAGGAATGGCAGGCTGGCTGGCTGGCTGTCCAAACGAATAACCCCCCCCCCCTACCTGAAGGGAAAAAACTAAAAACAACAAAAACAAAGAGGTTCTGCTGTCAGTGTCGGCGAATGGGCTTCAGGCTGTTGGAGTGGAAACACAAGCAGCAGCTGTAGCAGCTTCCAGCGGCAGTGGGAGAGTGCTGTTCTTTTCTCCTGCTCCCGCTCTCTGCCTCTCTCTCGTAGCTCAGACACACACACACTGGCACACGCGCGCAGAGTTGTGGCTGGCCGTGACACTCCCCCCTCCCTCTCTCTCTCCCTCTCGCGCCCTCTCTCTCTCTCTCTCTCTCTCTCTCTCTCTCTCTCTCTCTCTCTCTCTCTCTCTCTCTCGCGCGCTTGGTGCACGCGACTACGCTGAGGCGGACACGAGCCCCTGAATTATGTCGCCAGGGTGGGAGAGAAGCCAGTTGGGGTGGGGGGGGGGGGGGAGAGGAGAGAGAGAGAGTGGGAGGTGGAATATTCATGAGGTGAAGCGACAGAGCGGGAGGAGGGAGAGAGATAGAGAACAAGAGGGGTTGAGAAAGAGAGACAGACTGAGACACAGGGAGAGAGAAAGAGAAAGAGAGAGAGGGGAATAGATGGAGAGGGGGAGAGGCGAGGAAGAGAGACAGACAGAGACAGAGGGGGGGGAGAGATAAAGAGAGAGCGAGATGGGGGAGGAGCCTGGGAGAGCAAACGGGCTGCTCTGTTAAGATCGAGGTGCAGTCGTACAAAGAGGCGCTTTGTGCCGGCAGCGGGTCCGGGGAGGCTGGGGACCGTGTCCTCCGACCACACACCCTACACTCACCCACGCAGAACAACCACCTCGGCTGCCCTGACTATTGGGTCTAACCAGCAGACGCTTCTATCCACGGGGACTCACAGGGAGGGGGTGCAAGGAGACCTAGATGCAGACCGGCGAACACCGGGGTTTGAACCCCGGAACCTTTCTGGGGCTGGGGGTCAAACACATCGACCACTGGACTGAGCTGCCCCCGGAATAGCTGTTGATGCTAATTGCTCTGAGATATAAAGTTGGTTGGGCTTTCGTTTGTAATAGCATGGATTGACAGTGACACTAAGGTCATGTACTCTATAAATATATACACTTTCTCTTTTCAAAGTATGAAATAAGGTGTTACAATATGGTTATAAATATGGTGGCAACACACCATGCTTACAACCGGATAGGGCTGAAGTCCTCCAGACATTGCAGATGTTCATAACATAACAAAGCCATTGAATATGTCGTGGGGGGGGGGGGCATAATAGTTGCAATCATCAAATCAAGAGTCCCCTCCGCCGCTGTGTTCTCTCCAACAGAGCTTGTTACGAGACGGTAGTAAGGGACGCCCATTATGCAACAGGAAGGCCCCACTAACGAGCACCAATTTTTAACGATGAACAGCAGGGTATATTTGGGGATCGGGGGGGGGGGCTGAAGAATCAGCCGGCTACCAGGCTTCCCTCCCCTGGAGAATCCTGTAATCGGATCTTCCGGGGCTTTGATATTCACTCCTCAGAGCCCGGAGGGGCCCCCAACAGCCTCCTATATGGGAGCAGGACGGCAACATGACAGTGAGTACTGTCCGCTCTGTGCCAGCCCCAACTCCCCCTTTCCCCCTCTCTCCTTCTTGCTCTCTCGTAACAGCTAACTCCACCGGCTTCCCCAGTACCATCCTCACCTCCATCTCCTGGATCTTGAGGATAAAATAACGGGAGAATCCTTCACACCATTTTGAAGAGATTGTGTGTGTGTGTGTGTGTGTGTGTGTGTGTGTGTGTGTGTGTGGGGGGGGGGGGGGGGGGGGGCGGACTAGCCTATTGCCCTGGATAAAATACAAGTCATGAAAGGCTGTTAGCTAAAGTGTTAATTTGACATCAAAGAGTTTCCAGTTGACACTGAAGTGAAGCACCTGAAATTAGATTTGATGCGTGTGTGTATGTGTGTGCGTTTGTGTGTGTGCATGTGAGAGAGAGTGAGAGTGTGAGAGGGTGTGTGAACGTGGTCTGTGTTTGCATGTGTGTGTTTGTGTATGTGTGTCCATGCACGGTGGGGGAAGGGGGGGGGGGGGGGCAGGGAGGTAGAGGCAGGTGGTCTTCCCTGATATAGCGGACTATATAAAATGCGGGCCAATCTTTTTGTTTGCAGTCAGCAGCGTTTGCGCCCCCCGCAGCCATCGACCGAGCTTCGGGGGTCAGAGCCCGGCCCCGCGCTGCCCCGCCGACCACAATGTGCTTACAGCAGCAAACAAACCCTGCGTCGGATCAGCGGATCAGCCGGCTCCCCGCCGGACGGACAGAACCAGGGCAGGCCGAGACAGACTCCCCTCACTGAGGGAGATGGGGGGGGGGAGGGGAGAGAGGAGCTGCCGTGCGGCGTTCCGGGGAGGGCGTTCCCGACTCGAGGAAGACGCGGGACGTTGAAGGCCGCTGACCCTGGAGGGTTAAGATGGTCGTCGGTCATCCTAATGGCTTCCTCCGTCACCGTCGGCGGAGCGGGACTGATACAGTGGCCTCCCCCAGCGGTCAAGCAGCACGTCTAAATGAGGCGCGGGGGCCGTGAGTGATGTGCTCCGGAGAGTGCATTAGCGCTGATTCAAGCGACTCCGCGCGACTCTGTTTTATGGCCGTGGTTCTTACAATGTGACGGCTTGGATTTACCTGCGACTGCATTTCCCTGCTGACCTCCCAGGCCCAGGGCCAGCACTGGCACACATAACAACCCAACAACGCGGTGGGAGATCATTCGCAGCGCTGACAGCTGGGGCTGAGCAGCGTACGTGTCGTGCAAAGACTTCTCCCGTGGACTGGGATAACACAAGGAAATATTAGCTCACTCTGCGGTAAAGCTTTGACGTCGAAAGGGGAAAATATGTAAATCAAAGAATAAATTAATATTTTTTTCTACCCCCGCACAACCTGTAAGAGGAGATGCTGATCCTCCAGTGTCCTTTCAGTCCCCTCCACTGTCCTTCCCAAACGCCCGTGTGTCGTTTATCATCTGGCTGCCCTTTGCCTGCCCGAGTAGAAAGGGGGGGGGGGGTCCTTAATCGTGTTCAGACTTTCGGTTAATAGTCCTCCGAAGGTAGGTGCATAGAAAGAACATTCGTTCTAGCTACGACAGGACTGTTTTGAGGTTTCTTCGATTGCCTTTCTGACAGACTGTTACTTGAGTTTAGCGTACTTCTGGAAGCATAACCTCCAGCCAACTGTGTAATTCAGGAACATGGCAAGGTCGTCCGCTCTCTGCCCGCGCCCACTAATACAGTGGACAGGCTCACATTGACCCGCTAAGAAGAGCACACATGCACGCAAACACATGCACACGTGCACATACACACACAGTCACCTGCTCAGAATGACACGCATTCACGCAAACACACGCCCACGTGCCTGTACACACACAGACACACAAGCACACAGAGTGACCTGCTCAGAATAATACGCATGAACGCACACATGCCAATACACAAAGACACACAAATTGACTTGTGGCTCAGAATGACATGCAAACACACGCACACATACGCACACATTGTCGGGCTCTCCTTGCTCCATCCTTTTTTTTTCCCTGTGTTGCAATACACACACACACACACACACACGCACACACACACGCACAAACACACACACACACAAACACACACACACACAAGCCACCGCTGTCAAAACAGATTGGACCATAGCCAATGTGTAAAATGAAATTACAATAGCTGAACAAACTCATTCCTATCGATCCTTTACCCAGGATAAATACCTTTGGCCTTCACTCACTGCAAGAGAAAATAAGTTGCAGCAATTCAATATTCCATATCTGATTTAACAAGTTTTCATGCGTTGCATTTTAATGTGTTGTGAACAAAGCCTTAAAGATAGACCTATTGCTAGGCATGAACCCAGCCCTTTTTGAGGCAATAGCTAATGACATCTGCTGGTGTCTATGAGCCGGAAAGTGCTTGACAGAGATTGATACCAAGCTGTATTGATACCATTATAATCAATACTATTAGTGACATTACCGAGGACACAGTGAAAAATGATATACGCACACACCATTACCCCTTCTATTGCTCGTTTCGGTTAGGGTTTTTCAGAGAAAGGGGAACTCACTCTGTAAACCGTGTGAGATTAAGACCGTTCTGTTGACAGAGATAAAACAGAATATTCCTATGGACATTGTTTAAATCTTGCTTTTAATACTATTATGTTTTATGTACATTTTGCTGTGTTCTCAACAATGCCAATGAAATGTCATGAAACATACAATGATATAAAACAATGTAATAAATGTCCAGTCCACCGGCTTGTTTATCCTGACCTGTCAAGTAAATCTTAACGAATCGAGCCATTCAGCCTTTTCTGCCTCCGCATTCAAGGACGGTAAATCGAGCAATGTTTGGGAATTCAACCCTTTCTCCACATGCCCCTAGTAAACACCTAGGTGAAACTCTTGGGAATTTCCCACAGTGGTCCTTTAAATTAGATTGCTGTCGCTTGGCTATGGAATGGTTCCATTTGGCTGTGGAACAGCAAAGTAGGATCGGGCCACCATTTCCAAATCACTAGTTTCGTTGTTCACATTTCCCCCCCCCTTTTTTTTTATAATGACGTCACAAGAAATTCCTGCATACCAACATACACATGGACTGATCCATATACTGCCACAGGCCACCATATTATAGCATGTGTCTTGATGTCTCATGTTTAATCGCTCATCATGATGAAAAACCACTCCAGGCTTCACCCCGGACCCGAAGCTTCAGAGAGCCCACCCCCCCCCCCCCCCCCACCGGCGAGGAGATTGGCTGGTCTCCCCGCCTCGTGGCCTGCGACACTTCGGTTACCACGACAACAAACGAGAAAGCGACATCGTCGCAGACCACACTTCACACGAGAGTCGTCCCCGTTTGGTATTTCATTTACTTGGTTGTGCTTGTGTAGCGGGAAACGCCCGTTATGAATATCAAGCGCCCCTCCGGTCCGTTCCCCTGCACAAACAGGGTGGGGGGGGGAATTGGGGGCCACTGGGTACCCAGAGGCTACGGCGTATCTGATGGGTAGCCAATTCGCTTTGGTCGCGGGCTTTGAAGATTAAAATGCCATGCATGTGAAAGGCGAAAGCCACGGGGATCAGAGAGTGGATTTACGGTGCGACATGGCGTTGGATCCGATCACCTGTCCAGCTCGGCGGCGGGCCTGCCGAGCCTCCCGGGTGTTGACATGACCTGATTTAGAAATAATTACATGGAAAATAATGAATGAATGGTCACGGGCTCCCTCTGCTTATTATGACAAGCCCTGATGCTGGCATCTCCAACGAGCCATCGCACACACACACACACGCACGCCTGGACGTGCACGTATGCGCACGTAAGCATGCACAAAAAACACACGCATGTGCACGCACACGCACGCCCACGCACACGCAGACAACACACTCCAACACATGCTCCAACACATGTACTGGCACACACATGCGGACGCCCACATTCACCGACATGCACACACACACACACACACACACACACACACACACACACACACACACACACACACACACACACACACACACACACATTCCAAAACAGATGCACACACAGGGAAGTGTTTGAAGCCCCATGTGTCCAGATTGTGGATTGCCATAATCAAAACATGTTTCTCAATAGCAATAAATAATTGAAGGGCATGAATGATTAATTCATGTGGGAACACGGCCATGGATATAAATAGAATACATCCTACATAGTAATACGTTTTAACGTTGCTTTTCAAGGATTCAACTTAACGGTCACTCCATCTGAATCCAACATATGAATCGGTTTTATTTTCTGCCCACACACAGCCTGCTAGTATTTATAACCAGATCCCGGAAAAGTCTAGAGGCTAATTACACATAAACGAAGCCATTCCAGCCTCTCATTAGCATTAAATGTTAAACACTAGTGTAGCTCTGCATCGACATCCGGTCCCATTTCCGATATTAAAACCCCATTCCGGTGTGGACCGAGCGTTTTGACGCATGGCCGACACTTCTCTGATCATTAAACACACGATTTCCCCTGCCGGGTTCGAGCCGAAACCCCCCCACAAGCGTGCGTTGGAACGTTCCAGCTCATCCTCGACAGGCCTGCGCTTCAGAGGCGCTCCGGCGTTTCCATCGTGAGGCGCTCATCAACTCAATACGTTTGTTGGCAAAAAAAAACTTAACCGGCTCTCTCCAATGAGCCTTGTCAATGGAATGAGTTCCACTGGAGAGGGTACACAGTTTGATCTCCGATCGGGGAGGGGGAGGGGTGACGCCGGTGGAGACATGGACGTCTCTCTGCGTCTTCGCTGCACGTGTCATATACGCGGCATGTAACAAACGACTCCTGTCCGTCCGTCTGTGCACATATCCCAGAGAGAGAGATATTCTCAGAGTTCTCTCACTCCCACGGTGTGTGAGCTGGGATAGGGCTGTGCAGGTGCTGAATACAAATATTCAAAGCGAAAATAGGAGGGAAATAAACAAGCGCACACACACACACACACACACACATACAACTGTGCAAAGATCAAAGCGGTGGAGCTATCTGAGTGGGATGAAGGAGAATATTGAGGGGAAACGGGGGGATTGAAAAAATCGGCCTGTCAACTGGGATGACATGACCCAGCACAACAAATCAACAGGCACTTTTGTAGCAATTCATTACAAACGTTTGAGTGGGCGCATCCCTTTTTATCCCAACCCAGCGTGACTCAACACTTGATATTACAATAGACACACTAATATACACATAGCATGAAACCCGATAGCACTCGGCTATTCATAAATACACTTAATTGGCTGATACTAGTGTACGTTCTTCTCGGCTAGAAACAGCTGCTGCAAGTTCTCATCAGGGAATATTAAAGTCTTACATCATCTCCACGATGAAACACAATGAAGACATTATTCTGACGTTAACGATGATCCATATGCTTCTCTTTTTCATCGCATTTCTATCGTGTCTAAGATACCAAGAAAAATTGTTTGTTTTATTACGAATGATAACATACTACTCCATTCAGGTTTTAAGACTTCTTAATCTGTGGATGCCCGGTAGGATGTTGCTCATCCAACCGATGAAGTGGATCAGGTTTAGACGCTGAGATGCTGTATTTAGACCGAATAAACTCCTTGTGTGTACACCATGCATGTTGTGTTCTCAGCGATGACCTTCGGAGGTCTGGAAAACACTTGAGTAGGATTCGAGGGCAGTAGAGTCTGGGTTCCCTGCTGATGTATGACGGATGGTAGACACAGTGGGGTGTATGGGTCCCGATTGCCTGCTGCCTGAGAGGTTAATTGTCTGTGGTCAGACATTCGCCCATTTCTGTCGTGTTGTTGTTGTTATTTTATGTACAGAAACAGACAACAATGACTCTGAACCCCTAGAGAACCCCAAAGCGATGACCTCACCTAGAGTAAATATGAATCAGGCAAAGCCTGCTGTAATGTTGGAGCAGTACTTACTACGTACAAGTTATCCTGAATCTTGTGGACAAGAGGAAATACAATTTACGCCTCCAGGGGCCAGAACAAGGGTCTTTGCAACATTATGTTTAAAGGTCAGACACAACAAATAAGCCTGTCTTGTCAGAGTGGTGGCTGCGGTGACCCTGGGTTAGCACCGAAACCAAAGAGCTTGTGGTGATGGCCCTCTGATAAAACTATTCAGTTCCCATCTCAGGAGGCCTCTGTGTTCCTGGAGGGAACAAAAGATGCAGGGAAGGTGTCTGGGGGGCTTCTGAAAAAATTCTGACAAACAAAATGGTCATGTTTTTTTGCAGGTTTTGCCAGGACCTTCACTGTTAGTCCCCAACACGACATGCTGACAAACGTGATCCTATCTAGAACCGTTTCTCATCTGTAATTGTTTATCGTGTGCTGTGTTATCTCTGTGACATAGCGTGGTTTGTGTAGAATTAACAAGCCTGATTTATGATCTCGATGGAAGGAAGTGGTGCTACACACATACCAAATACCAAAGAGATTTGATCACCAATGCCACTTTTCACTGCTGCGGATGGGCAGGTCGCACACTCTGCTTGCGGAGCGTCAAAATGTCAGAAATACGCGGCATGTGTCAGATCACGGTATGAACCGTATGCAAGGGACGTGTTTATGAAATGTTTTGTTTGTGCCGACTCACGCAGTTCACACATAGCAACTTAAAATAAGGAGTAACTTTAGGCATCTCTAAGCAAGATGCCACCCCCTAACCTGCTCATAAATGGCATCTTACCAAACCAAAGATTACAAAAATTGCTTTGGATATAAACATCTGTATAGCACATCAATGCATGAAAGTCATACACTATCACTAACAAAGCAGCGTCTTTGATAGTGTTAGCTCTGGCTCCAGTGGATGACCTCCTCCTGACTGACCCACGCTGCAGCGCTTGAGAAGCTCAAGGTGGAAACCATCAGCAGAGAGCGCTGCGCACCAGACCCGCTTCATCGATTCCACGCGCTTTTCTCTGCTGAGTCCTTGTCAATACGCCGTCGATACTCCTCTGATTGTGGGGAAGGAGAGTTTTGTTCTTCCTGAAGAGAGGGAGAACCCAGATCTATAGACACAATCAGCAGAGAGGGCATCAGGGTGAGTCTCTCCTGTGTACCATTCAAACCCTATGAATGGGATCCGGCGTTTTATGCTGATTTTAGAACACTTGACTTTCAGAAATATGTCCCCTATACTGCTCAAGGACCGTGCCAATGCCCATGACGAGACCTACCGATGTGTTCACAGGAGACTCACACATAAATTACATACGGCACGGCTGCTGACACTTGTAGACGATGGATGATGAATACTGAATAACTTTATGAATCCTACAATTTATTAAGGCGACCCCAGAACATATAACTCACAAGGCCAAGTGTGCATAGCAGTAGGGTGGTATGGTTTATGTTGTGTTTCAGTGAAAAAACTAATTATATTAGACCTGGTCTCAGACGCAGGAGTTTGACAACGCTATAGTCTGAGTTGGCGGAGTTACGCAGGGTTTCGTTTTGTTACGTAGACCTTCGTCCGAAGTTTCACATATGAGGTTTTGCCGGGTACTAGAAGTCTATTTCTTTTCATTTTTGATAAATCGAGGCTGTGACAGCTTAATCTACGGACATGTCACCTTTTTGACTTATTTTTTTGTAGACCCTACCAATCGATTGGCAAGCCATACCACGTTTGCTTTGGTTTTTGCCCTTCAGGCTTTGCACTCAAGGAAATCACATGCCTCCAGATCCCGCCCCCGGGAAGACAATTGGTCGAAACAAATTTGACGCAGAAGAAAGTGACATTCCCTGTTCACACAGATTTTAGCTCCTCTTAGATCAGACTTCAGATGCTCATTTAAAGTCTGATTTGTGAGTCTATGTAAGCCCAGCAACATTACAATTTAATGGATATTACACAATGACCTTCAGAGAGCAAAATAGTTGTAAAGCTTTTGACCTTGGTCTCCTGAACCCCCTACAGCCAACAAAGAATAATGCAAAGCACACAACCATGTAAGGATTCATGATGATTCCAGGCTGGGGCATTGCTTTACCCTATTCCAAGTTGTCATTTACATTTGGCATTTAAAGAAATGACACCAGTTTCCGGGCAATTTGAATGGGACTGCAATAAAAAAAGGACCTCATCGTGGGTAAATCTAAATCTCACAATAAAGATCAAATAAACGAGAAAGGAAATAAAATAAAAAATCCCCACATAAAATGTCACTTTCACAGCAGTGCAGCTTGCCGACCTCCACTGACCTTCTTGATCTGCTTGTGCCTTGATCGGACGCTACGAGGTGATTGCGCCCTTACAACAGTGTATAAAAAGGACAATCATTTCCTGTTTTAACTTTTTTTTTTCTCCCTTCATTCCTTCAGTTCCCAGCCATGCGTAGCGGGGTGCAAAACCTGTGCTGCTGCGCCCGAGGATAAGCTCACAAACCTTCACCTAAACGACCATGCTCTGCAGCGACAGCAGCTAACCGGCTCTCCCCTCTGTAATAAGAACTGGATTGTTTTAGTTGGTTTGTTTCTTCCAGCTTCACACAGATTAGGTGTGGAATTATGATTTTACCCACGGGACATGAATCATGTTTTCCTCTACACTGCTGATAAGAACACAAGAGCGAGCGGATGACAGAAATAGGAAAGGAAAAGGGAGGGGGAGAGAGGGGAGAGAGGGGAGAGAGGGAGAGGCGAGGGATTCCACATGTGCCACATACTGGTGTGCTGGCACTCACTCGTTTGGGACATGGGATCCAATAAAGTCTGATGGATAGAGTTTCAATATTGGCTTCCAAAAAAACAAAGAGCACCGTGTACTGTGGCACGACTGTGTGCACCATGTTGGGTTGGGATGGGTATTGGCAAGAAAATGATTTAATTGTAATGACCTACTCATGATTACAATATTGTTAAAGCAGAGAAAAGCAATGACAGAACTAGTTCCCATGATTTGAGCCAGACATGTTATACTAGCACAAAACATGTGTGAACCATTTAACAGCAAGCGCCATGCGCCGTGGATCTATATAATATTGGGGGGGAAAAGGTTGTTTAAATTTAGTTTGTGAATCTATAAAATATTGGGAAAATGTTAATTGCGATAATTTGTGCAATCATTCTTTCAACACAAACCCAGTGTGTAGTGAGGGCCTTATTTTATGCCTTAATGATTCCTTGATTTACTAGACATGCTGCTACTTAAAGAGCATTTTCATGCGTGCCACACACCTGGATAATGAGGCAGTGTGGTTATTAGCATTGCAGTTGATCAGGTTTAAAAACATGAGGAATGAAAGAAGTGTGGTGAAAATCCACAGGTCTAAGATACACACTTACATCACTGGCACAAACACAACCGAGCAGAATCTCAGAGGTCATTGGTTGGAGAGGGGAGGCAGCTTTGGTTTTATGCCATGTGCAAGAAGCACCAATGTGCAGAATTATGGCCAACGGCCTTGAAGAAAGGGATTGTTGTTTGTCAGAGTGCCAGCTGGGAAACACATTGATCAAACGTACCTGTATCTAAAAAAAGCATGTCCACAGAAGGACAAGAGGAAAAACAATTTCACAAGCCATTGAAACGTTCAGTTGCAAAGACTGCATTCCTCTGTCCACCGTTATCTCAAAGACTACAAACATTGTTTCCTTCTTAAATTCGGTCAAATGTGTATCTGGTCATTGTTCAAAGAATCTTAAAATCACAACAAAAACGTTGATCCGACCATGTTTATTCTCTGCATGGAAAACTAAACCAACTTCAAAAAACACCAGGCTGATTGGTGTTGATCTGGACTTCCTGTTATCTGCGTGTACACATCTGTTTCGTGGTCGTCTCCAACCTCCGTTTTTCACAGAGTCTGGCTGTTTGTCCAGGGGGTCATCCCCTGATGTGCAGTCCTTCACACGAAACACGGAAGCAATTCATCAACCCCTTCGGCAGCCCCTGTTGGTCGCTCCCACCTGCTGGATTGCGGGGGTTTGGCCATTGATTTTCCAGTTATTATCAACAGCAAATTATTGAATGTCAGAAGATTAAGTGTTTGGGGTCCTCAAGCATTCGTTCGGAGATGGCTTCGACGCCAGCCCTGCTGGCATTGCCATGGCAACCGGCCGTTTTTCTTTTTTTGCATCTGAAACAGGGCTTTTGCCTGGGGGGTGGGGGGGAGACGGCTTTCTGAAATGAGACCTGGTTTCAGCAAAAGGCATCGCCAGGTAGCAAGGTGCACACAACGACAGATGACCAAACTTGAGCGTGCCCAATGGGATGGCAGTGGGCAGGAACACACAGGAGAGATCATTATTTAGATAGCCTAACAGATGATGTACACCATAATTGCCTGGCCTTTGATGGGCACTTTTCTTTATATTATACACTGTACACATTCAGTCAGCCTGGTCCTAGTGGGAATCACAGCAACCCCCCCCCCCCACACACACACACACACACACAAGTTAACACCGTTTTCTCCCAAAGGACAACCGCAAATAATTGTAGCCTCAAGAAAAAATATGAGCAACAACTGGAATCCAGGTCCTTAAATTCACCGCTGCCGAGGAAATCTGTTGCATTAACTTATGAGCTAATATTTCTTCCAGGCCGCCATCTATTAAAAAGATGTATGGTGGTGCCTTGGGTTTTATTGATCTGTCCATAGATATAGTTGATGGACCCTAGATAGCTGGAGGACACACTCGGCCCTCCTCACCGCTCATGTTGGACAGCCATCTTCTGCTGTGACCCCTGGACTTGAACATCAGCGGTCCTCCTATGATGGAGTTCCATCCCCACCAACCTCCCCCACCCGAATCACACACTCACATTGCGGTTCCATTGTTAATCAAAAAGTTGTTTCATTGTGACTAGCGAGAGTGCCTGGCACGGCGCAGCCTGGCGGCCACACACTGGGTTACACACGGCCAGCCAATCTCTAGATGGATGGATTTCAGGTCTGGACACGATTCCCACGGAGAATCTGAAGACCCCACGGGAACGGTTCCCTGTTCTCACTGTTTCCCAGTGCGCATCATATCACACCCAACAGGTGGGGGGCGGCGGCATTAACAAGTCAGACAGCGGTAATGAGAGAGCCGGCTTCACATCCGTCGGTGGGGAGCACGCAATCACGACCCAACCCCGACTCCCCGTTACGTGGCTCACGGAGAGATCCTATCGGGTTCGATGTAGAGGAGGGCTGCCCGCTTGCTTCCTGGATGAGGCCTTTTGGATCGTCCCAATGTACCATTACACTAGACTGGGTACCCCCAGACCGTTCTGCCGGCGATTTGAATTCGCCCTGCAGCAGGGGCAGGAGAGGAGCAATACATTTCATTCTCCTTCCGATACGCTTTTGGGGGAGACAATCACCAAGCTGGCTTTTCCCCATGACACGCTATTGGCTGGTTTAACACAATGACGACAGGGAAGCGATGGCAAGCACCCGATTGCGTGCAGAGTCATTCAAACTACGCCCGTTGATCATGCCTCTTGTGCTGAAGAAAATGACAGCAGCCTCCCCAGACCAACGTGCAATCACAGATTGAGCTTGTACTGGCAATAGCCAGGCTACCGTTACACAGCATTGCACATGGAAACTACAAAATTAAAATTATCCCTGAAAAACTTTCCTGCTGAAACCTAACTTGCTTGTCATTTTATGCAGTGCTATGAGGGAAAAGGTTACTCAGAAGATGAGAGTCTGTTTACAAGTGGATCACAGCCTTGTCCCTGCATTACATTACATGCTACATATATCAAGGATTATCTGTTTTGAATAGCAGATGATTCTTGGTTTGCTCCTTGAATTACAATATCTCTGAGAGCCATTCCCCTTCTGAGGCAAGGTAGAAAAGATCTCTCGTACAACATCAATGTCAATGTTTGAAATGCATTGTCTAAACGGGGGATTATTGGAATACAAATGTGCAATGTCTTAACGACACACGGTATTAACATTAACATTACGTTAACATTTATGTTTTGTGGGGAAAATGCTACATTTTATTCATGAATAAATTGTTGATCAGTGCATAACACATGACTGTTGAAAGTTCTAGTTCAAATTGTTTCCAAAGATGCCAGTATAATTTATTTAAAAAAGAATGCAAAAAGAAAACTGCTCATGTGTCTCATTATGCTGTCTAAAAACAATGCTCTATTATCCAAAAATTATAGCACCGCACTAGGGAGCACTCTAGATAAACAATGTGCAACGGAAGCCAAAAATTAATGCAATTAATAAAACCCCATGTTATTTCTTTGAATAAACTCAAACAGATTCAACCCTACAGGGAAAAGTTGTGTGACAACAACAATTCTGCAGTCTGTGGTGACATGCACATTTTTATACCGCTTTGGGACTTGAATCTAAAAAAACTAAGAAAAACAAATGACAAAGGTTGCATGCTACATAAATCCCAAGACGATACAGGGGAGTTCTTGCCCTTTATCACCACAGACCCTTGCTGACATCATAAAAGTGCTGCTAGCTAATACTGTGTGTTTAATTCCTCATTGAGAAGCTCACCTCTGGCCGGCCCTGCCAAACGCCTCCCAGAGGAGATTTATAGCCATTCATTTTGTAGACTAATTGCTAAGGCTCAAAGGAAAAAAAGTGAGGCTTTGTTGATACAGCGAGCAACTTCTCAAACGGTGTTACACCACAAACTAGGAGCAGGGCAAGGGATAGGTCAAACTGAATTACACAAGAGGTGTACTGTGGTCTCCTGTTCGGAGAATCCATTTCTTTTTTTCTGCTGACCGTATTTCAGTACATAAATCAAGTCCAATAAAAGGCAGATGTTTGATAGTGGAGAGACACGCGTGGTATGTCCTCTTTTGATACGGATCAAATCTTGTTATCTTGTCACTTGGAATCATATTCGTGATTTATCTTTAAACCGGCTCCACACCCACGTTTGTGTGGAGCGCAATTGGATGTCTGCTTGCACAGCCCCTGACCAAACCTTGTTTCGGAAGGCATGAATTGGACTGATGTGGGCCAGCCTTATCCCCTATCGCCCCAAACCTCTCCTTCCTGGCGCCACAACATTCATACTACTTTTTAAACTGCAAGAAATAGACCTTCACTGCACTATTGCAGACTAGGAAGACTCATTTCCTGATCCCCATTAAACCACTTACCTACCAAATACAGCAACAAACCCACCAAACCAACAAACAGACCTACTATACCTACTCATTGAACCTTTGTACTGGCTCTTTGGCCCTAGCTGCTTTTCCGTGTGGTCTATTGATACATTGAGATCAGAAATCAAGCACTTTGTAAACTTATTTAATTTGTCATTATTCAATAGCATTAAAGGGCTCACACTGCTTTCTCTTTTAAGCTCTTGCCTCACTTTCACTATACTAAACTCATGGTTAATAGGTTTTTGAGGTGCATGAGATGCTGAATGTGGGGCCTTGATTGCACCTGGAGTGGTGGCAGCAGGCAGATTATAGCAAAGTATGGATTGATAATAGCTTTTTGTGTGTACGGTATTTTTTCCTTGCCCATGTAAAGATTTAGACTATAGGAGTCAGTGCTGTTTCTTTCTGGGTCTCAAGGGCCATATCTTTAGAGTAATTTAAGCCTATACACAATCTTAGCACTTGAACGTTATCAAGACCGCTTCATCAAAAAACGATACCACATTCATAATGCCACAAGGGGGCCACATAGCTATTGATCTTAGTGATGAGCGACCACAGACACAGTTCACTCCTTCTCTTGTTCTTTCCGCTAAAGCTGGCACACATTGAATACAAGAGTGACTGTTAGGTACAGTTCTGACTTCGCAACAAATCATAACGGCAATCTATTTAGGTGCTGCCAACCACGCCCACCCCAACACTCCATCTTTATTAGCCATCAGCTGACACCAGATCACTCAGTAGCTCCCTTGACTTCATCACTGCAGCTGACCTCCTCTCCATTAATTGAATTAGCCACAATGTACTAATCACACGGGCCACTTTCCCAGAGCTGCACACCCTCCATCACTGAGCACGGCCACTAAGCCTTGTTAGCAAGGCTTCTCTGCCGATTAGGCCTGAGAGTTTAAAAATAGGGATTCGGAGTGGGTCAAGTTGGAGTCGAGAGCCATAGAGATGTGGAACGCTATGGCCAGCGTGCGAGCTGGGTGGGTATGAGAGGACCACGCCAGCCCAACGGCAATGGAATTAAATGGTACGGTTGAAGAGTTTTGTTTCTGGCAGCGGATAGGGAGCAGTAAGTTCAATTTAAATGTGATATGTTGTAAAGTTTAAGGCAACTTAAAATGAGAGAGAGTGTTGGAAACTATTCCGGGTTTTACTAACTACACAAGGGAGAGAGAAAATCTACAGCCCAAATGGTGGCGTACAGCCAACGTTGAACACAACGTGTCCAATGATGCGAGCAAAACATAACCTTTGCTTTGAAAAAAAAGTTACGGTTATTTTCTTCCAAATATTTCCCCAACTGTCCAGTTCACCTGTAAGCATCCATGAGCAATATGCCTTACTCCCGCCTAAATAATGTATCTCAAATTCACTGTAAGCTGCTTCGAGGGGGGTCAAACGGCATCTGCTAAACAACAAAATACAACAGTTGCTGATTGGACGCACAACTCCTCTTACGCTGGCGTCTTTCCGAGCTCCACATTAGGAGAAGGTTCTCCCTGTGCTGCCCACATGCGTCCACAGTAGAGTGGGCGTGAGGCATTAGGCTGGGGAGGAGGGCCCCACTGCAGCTGCTCAGCTCAGTAGCAGGCATCAATAACCAGGGCTCCAGACCTGTGTTTTGTAATTGTGTTGGAAGGGTCAGCACTGGGTCAGCGAGAGAGCATTTCCCCTGGCTTGTCTAATGAAGGGAACACAGCTTCGCCCCCCTGCACACCTACACTCTCAACAGCCATCTCCAATTCCAGGCCCCATTGACCATGTCAATCTCGCCATCAATGAATTATGTGCGGCTCACACGAAAAAACACAGCCACGGGGTGTGTATGAGACAGGAACACAACGGAAATACACCATGCACACAGAATTCATCCATTTAACCCGAGTAATGCAATACCCTATTTTCTGACTCCATTTTCTGAGATCAGGCTGAAGTTATCCATCCTAAAAGCTGAAGGAAACGCCATCTGCCATGATGTATGACAACAGTGAACGGCGGTCAGATGGGTTTCATCACGTACAGTCGCTGGAATGGTAGCCTGGGGTCAGTGATGAGGTCATTCTCCAATCTGCTTAAAACTGCAATCTGCTTATTGGTAAGCGCAATGGTTGGCCAGAGAACCTGCCACTAAAGTCCAGCGGAGTGATGCGTTATGGATCATCTATCGCCATCAGCGAGCATCAAGGAAGGGCACACCTGCCACTCCATTGAGAAGCACCGGCTTGAGTGAATCTCCCTTCAAAATCGACAAACAACGACAGGACGACGTAATGCCTGCAACAAACATTGTAGGTATTAGTATTTCAGGCCCCAAAAAAGTTAATATCAGCATTCTGTTGAGGAAATAATACCAAGTGAAAGGCATTGGAAAAAAGGAGACAATTCACATTATGAGTGAATAAATAACCCCCCGATACCATTTTTATTTGCTTCTTGTTGGACAACTGATTATTCAAAATTGAATGAAAACTAAATCGCTTGGCTCTTGTTGCATTCAATCACAGCTAGTGAGTTACATGATGATGTTGGTGAATGCTAATTGTCCAACAATGCCTGTGTGTACTTTCATGAACTATTGGTCCATGCCAACAATGCATAATGAATCATGGGGTTTTTCCGGCCATGTTGGGGGCCAGTCAGCTGTCATACCAGAAAAAGCATTGGGGTATTAATTTGCCCTCCCATCAAGTAGAGAAAGGCAGAGGAGAGAGGAATGGCTGGCTGTTTGGCTTCAGAAAAATTTGGCAGCTGAGATAATTATGCAAAACATTAAGCTTGTAAGGGGCAAAGTGAATTATTATACTTATCCCAATATTTTCTTTTAGTTAAAACCCATTGATACTTCTAAATTTACATGGAGCCGATTTTCCCAGTAGTTGGGGTCTAGGGGACAAATGTGGACCACAGATTTTTAATTGGTCAAGTATTGAGCGAGAGCGCTTTAACCATTGCAGCCGCAAAACAGGCAACAATCGGCCAACAAGCATCCCATCAAAGGACATCCTCTAAAAGTGCTTGTTTTGTGACGGACAACGTTGTGGAAAGGATCCCTGTAGCGGAATACAACTTTACCTTTCGCTGGATGCTCTGTTGGTTTATTTTATCGTGTTATTCCTTGAGCCTCAGTACTTGCGGTTTACTTTTCGTGTTTCTGTGATAATATGCTCCAATGCATATGCCACTTAGTTTGAAAATGAGATAAATGGTATGGGAGGAATAGAGCAAGAAAATATATAAAAGATGGCGGGAGCAGAACACCATCGCGAAAGAGAGGGTGATGGTCCGTGGAGATCTAGAGGAAGAAGAAGTCATAAAGTACATTCTGCTGCGGAGTGTAATGGCTGACATGTCTGGAACCAGCCCGGGCAGTCAGCGTTGTGTAAAAATAGCTTGTCTAATGATGAAGAGGGACAGTTCTCTCAATCTGGGATGGAGGCACTACTCAGGAATAACAGTTCCTCACCGCATTGCCCTCTAAAGCCATGGCACAGACAAACAGCTAAGCAGACAGGCAGGCAGGCAGGCAGGCAGGCAGACAGAGAGACAGATATGCAGACAGGAAGACAGACAGACAGCAGACAGACAGAGATACATGCAGACAAGCACGCAGGCAGACAGGTAGATAGACAGTCAGGCAGCCAGAAAGACCGCTAGACAGACGGATTGGCACGCAGGAAACTGAAATGCAGTCACACATTGGTTTCGATGATGTGATTTCTCAACACAGATTGGAATTTCTTTACTGTGTCTTATAAAGATGAATTGCTCCGTCAATATCCTATGGCTTGCTATTTGTAAATAGTGAACCACACTGCTTTCCATTCTCAATCATGCAAAAATGGTGTAAAATGCCTTTGTGGGAATCTGCCGTTGCTGTTTCCATTATCCATTTAACCACCTCTACAGGGAGGCTTTATTTATGTGAATTAGCTCCTGTATAACATGAGGGTACCATGGGTCATAAACTTTAAGTCAATACCGGACGGGATATGGTGGTTAGTGGGACAAAACACCTCGGTGACCCTCTCCCCTCCTCGGCTGGCCCAGCAGTGTTCAGGCCGGCCATGGCTGGGGGGATCCTAGCAGCAGCTGTTCCACGCACAACTTTATCTTTCTTCTCCTCCTTGTTCCTCCACAAGGGTCTCCCAACCCCCCCCACTGCCCGCAGGTCCCACAATAGCCATTTGCTCATCATCCTATTATTTTCAATAGGCAACGGAGTAATTGGCTATTTCACACATGTGAGGGTGGAACTGGTGGAGGGTAAAGGCCAGCCAAGCAGCCTGTCAGTGTCCTCGACCACAGTCATCCATCACTTATTATCAGGCACAGGCTAAGCCACCCCGCGCCCTGAGACCGCACTCTGCTGAGCCCCGACCTGCTACATCCATTAAGCACTGTGCGTTGTGTGTGTGTGTGTGTGTGTGTGTGTGTGTGTGTGTGAGTGTGTGTGTGAGTGTGTGTGTGTGTGTGTGTGTGTGTGGGGGGGGGGGGGGGGGGGGGATGTGTGTGTGTATGTTGGTGTGTGTGTGTTGGTGGGTGTGTGTGTGTTGGTGTGTATGTGTGCGTATTTGTGTGTGTGTGTGTTGTTGTGCATGCGTGTGTGTGTGTACATTTCCAAGCATAAATCAACAATAAAAAGCAACACGAAACAAACAAATGAAAACAGCCTCTTGGGCCTTCTGCTTTGTTCTTTATGTTTAATGGCCTCAATACGTCATGAGCTTTTTTTTAATGTTTTGCTTGCTGTTGTTAATGCCTAACAAGCAATGATATACTATGAGCAACCCAACTAAAAATGACTATGGAATTATCCTCGGATGGGGGCCGTATTTCTTCGAACCTCGGGGCATGAAGAGCAGGACTCATGTAACATAGAGTAGGTAGGTATTCAAACTGGACCACTCATTCATTCAGACATCGAGGCACTGCATCGTCCAGGCTGTCGGCGTAAGACATAAAACAGAAACACCAATGACAAATAAAAAACCAGGTCATCCAATCATCCCTTAGCTGTATTTCTACACTGTACTCTTTTCTAAGCATATGCTTCCCAGAGGCATAAACACATATTTCAAGGGAATAAAAAGATTGGGAAAAATATATTATATATATATATAAATATATATACATAAACTTATATATATATCTGTATATAATATTTAAATATAGATGATATAGACAAACATATACATTATTTTATGAATATGTAAACCGCTAACTCCAAGCAAAGAATAGCTTGGCATTTCTGTATTTATACTCAAATTGTATTTATATATATTTAAAATATTTATACTGTAATTTATCATAACATCTTCGACCACTGCCCTCTTCCACCGCCCCTTTCTTTAAAGTGAAAGTTCTGGAAGGGGCTAGGGGAGGATGGGTCTGGGTGGGGTGAGGTATAGGTGCCAGCATGGAGGCAGCTGATTGGCTGGTGGTGGCTGGTTGGCGCGGGGGGGGGGGTCCCTACCGACGTGTCGAGAAGGGTGTCATCTATCACCCAGGAAACGGCCTGAGGGATCACAACACCAATCAGACCAACGCCAGATGTTGGAGCCAAGACACTGCGCACGTTTAGTCATGCATGCGTGGGCATGCGCACACACAAACACACAAACACACACGCGCACGCACGCACACATGCGCGCAAACACACACACACACACCTCCAATCCCTAGAATCATTATTTACCAAACTGCGCACCATATGTGCACACAATGACACACAAGCAAATAAGCATATGCCTTTGCTTTTCATAAATACAATGGCCACATCTACAAAAACAGAGCCACTCGTAATGCACAGGGATTATTATTTCCAATGAAGGAGAATGTTGCAAAAAGAATGCTGTAATGAATTGCATTGCAGTCGTTTTGACCACCTTAATACCTTGTGTGTGTGTGTGTGTGTGTGGGACAGATATTTGAAACGGGGGGGTGGGGCTTCTATTACTTCTGGAGAGCCTGGGTGCGTATGGCTCATGAACAATTACAGCAACAACTTCTGCAATGGCCCTCTTTCTCCCTGGAGGGGCCTTTATGAGTTCGACCTGTCAAGGGCCCGGTCTCCTCTTGAGTTTCCCTCAGTATGCACACGGCACTGAGAGCTTTGGTAGATCTCTATTATCACAGCAGGGACGACGTATGCAGCTCTCAAACACGTGCACTCATGACAAGAGTCGAGAACGTGCGATGGAAAATATGTTTGAATCTATTTGTGCACAATGTACCGCTGTCACACAAACACAAACAAGCGTACACAAAACACATCGATTCGCTGGCCTCCAAGGGTCAACAATCGTACAAAAAAAAAAGATGGCCGCCCACAACAAAGAAAACCCTCTTCCCATGTAGTCACACGGAAAGTAGTTAAATGACCCTGCTTCCTCCTGTGCGACTCTCTTTAGTCTCCACCTCTCTGTGACGGCGGCACCAAACCTCAGCATGCCCTCTTGGTCACTGCTGTGGGTACGAGCGGTGGTCAACACCCCTCGCATGGCAGCCGTGCTGATCTGCCATGTTATTTCTGTCGGCCCACATGTGAACCGTGCCCAGGGAGGAGAAGAAGAAGAAGAAGAAAAAGAAGAAGAAGAAGAAGAAGAAGAAGAAGAAGGAGAAGAAGAAGAAGAAGAAGAAGAAGAAGAAGAAGAAGAAGAAGAAGAAGAAGAAGGAGAAGAAGAAGAAGAAGAAGAAGAAGAAGAAGAAGAAGAAGAAGAAAAAGAAGAAGAAGAAGAAGAAGAAGAAGAAGAAGAAGAAGAAGAAGGAGAAGAAGAAGAAGAAGAAGAAGAAGAAGAAGAAGAAGAAGAAGAAGAAGGAGAAGAAGAAGAAGAAGAAGAAGAAGAAGAAGAAGAAGTAGTAATGGACCTCTTCATGCTCCATGTTCCCAGAATGAATGAGGGGTATGAAGGGCGATGCTATGGCTGCCTACACACCCCCACCCGAGACACACACACACACACACACACACACACACACACACACACACTCCTCTCCTGGTCCGTAGGGATCCTTGGAGGCTGAGAGGGCTATGGTTGATGCATCCGATGGGCTGTGATGGCTGTATTAGCCCAGGCCTTGATCTGGGAGTGACCACCAGGCACGCTATGCAGAGTCCTGTAATAACACGTGGCAGCGGGCTGGAAAGAATACGTAGCATATGTTTTAGAAAACGACTAAGGACATGAATGATGAATGGGGTTGGACCCGCGCGGCGAACACGCAGTTGCCGTTACGAATTCAGAATTCTGTGGATTCAGAAACATTTCGTTAAGCAGCAGGGAGATGCTGTATTCTGCCGGTAGGATGCAGATATTGAGGATCGTGACTTCAAAACCTTTTATTGTTGATCATCAAGATACACACACACACACACATAGACACACACACACACACACACACACACACACACACACACACACACACACACGACAATCATGGTAGTCTCTGTATTTTCTTGCCACAAAAGACATGTTTCAGTGTCCTCCCCAGCCGGTTAAACAATGCATGGGGATGTGATGACGAGAGATAATACGCTCAAGACAATTTTTTTTGTTTTCCTTGACTATTCATTTAATAGCAACAATAAAGCCCTCATCGCGCGACATGAACAAAGCTTATCCCCCCCGCAGAGAGAGACGGGAAAAAAAAAGACAGGAGGCAGGAGAAATGATTGCTATTGTGTGGCGACAAAATACATTTCAATTACGACGATGTGAAATTGGATTTCCTCGGAGCATTAGGGGGATCGGGGATCGGCGAAAGGTATTCACGCTCCTGCGCTGTGTCTTTCTCCTCCTTTATGGCTCGTCTTGGATTCCGCCGTTTAGTTGCAGCTGTTAGCAGCGCCGCGACCAGCCTTATGAGATCAATAAGTCACCGCGTACAGATAGGATTTCTGTGGTAAAAGCCGAGCGCACAACACAGGATTAATAAAGATGATTACAGGCCGTAGCCACGCTCTCTGGCGTTTTCCCCGCCACCTGGTGACCTTCCCCGGGTGATTGTGTGCTCTTGGCATCCATTTTGTGTCCATTTTCTCACATAGATCTGCCAATCAATAACCGCCACGGTAGTGTATGAAATCTGTGAGTAAAATGGTGGGGGGTAGGGGGGGCAACACAGAATGCAAAAAAAAAAAAATCAGTGTCTTTTCTGTATTTCTTTTTCCGGGCAGCATGCACACACAGAAATTCAGCGATTCAGAACATGTGAGATGACCTATCGATGTCATTGTAAAACAAATAAGATAGAAAATATCAATTATAATCACGTTTTCAATATTCATAAATATTCAAAAGGCCCTAATTGAATGTCAATCCAGAAGGTACAGTCCGGATACTCTCTCCTTTCTTTTTGGCTCTCTCACTAAATATAAAAATCCTTTTTTGTGCATCTCATTTATTGTTTGTCACTGTGGTAAACACTCACCGTGGCAACCGTATTATAATAAGCGCCCCACTCGGCTCAGGCCAGGATAAGTGAGCTTGTTATGGAGTCCCGTGGATGACGACGAACCCTCATTTCCATACTACACTCAGAGCGCTTTGATTTGAATAATTCACTCTCCCCAGTTCACAACTCTAGCCTTTGGAGACGGAATTGGAGGTTGAGGGCTCACAGCAGGGGGGGGGGGGGGGGCACTTGAGCACTGGGGATGGAAAACAGGGTGGGTAAATGTGACACTCTGGGGAGATGTTGACATCTACACGGCAAATATGAGGACAAGATGACAGCCCCTTGAAAAGCGTTAGATGTGGGGTGTTTTTTTTAATTTGTGGACGGGAAAAATTATAATGGGGAATATTTTAGCCACCGCTGAATAAATTTGGAATACGTTTAAACATCGGCAAACAATGGCCTTTTGAGAATACATTCGACTGAGAAGTTCAGGCGGGGAGAGATGTTGTATGTGCTGTGTATGTGTATTTGTATTTGTTGCGTGCGAGTGTGCGGCATCTGTGTGCACGCACGCACACACACACAGCATCTTGTCACGTTGCGTCGTTGCCATTGAAAAATTCATAACATGTCTCCTCCATGGCAGCTCGCTGCGATAACACGCTTTATGTATCCAAATATATTAAATATTATATCCTTTTTTTCAGGTGTCAGTCACTGTCGCTTGCCAGCTATTATTACACTAGCGAGGTGGAAATGAACGGCAAAGCGTCCTGGAAGGATACCCATGAGAACCAGATCCATATCTGACCAAGGGCACAGATGCATTGACATTTTCAATGTGTACATAACCAATTTCAGCCAAATGACGTCAATATTCATTTGTAAGGCTACCGGCTTGTCAATTTGTATTAATGGACTTAGCATGTCGTTTGGGCCAGTGAATACTTTGGCAGCCCTGCCAACAGCACACAACAAGAGATTGAGCATCCTTCTCTTATGTATTGACTAGGAATGGTTGGCAGGAGAAATTCAAGGCATTCGCTCAGAGATTTAGTGGACACCCGTTGCACTTTCACTCAGAATCACAGCGAGTGCGCAAACATTATCCACCTCTGGAGTACAATCCGGTGAACCAATATTCTTATCAGCAAATGCACAGGTAGTCACGCTGGCATTATGTTAACTAGGGCTCGGAGCTGTCAGATCCATTGCTAATAGCAATTAAAAGTTAAACACTGTACCCCACAGAAGTTATTACGACGTGGAGTTTTAATTGTTTTATTAAAGCAAGTTATCAGCCCAGCGAGGCCACTCTTGTGTGCTGGGAATGCTAATCGGCTAAACATCGCCTCCG